>NC_041383.1:169626965-169628065 GCF_002162155.2 Triticum dicoccoides
GGGTGCTCGTGGAGGGCTGGATGAACAGTAGATGATGGAGGGGTGCCCGTGGAGGGGTGGTTGAACAGTAGCCAGCGAAGTAGCGCGCGGTGGAGGCTGGATGAACAGGAGCACGTGGAGGCTGGAGGAGGTCGACGGTAGCTCGTGGAGGCTGGAGGAGGTCGACGGTGGAGATGAACATTATCCCGTGGAGTCTCGTTTTGCGGTACGCCACACCCCTCCCGATGAACATGACCCCCATTTCGACCATAGGAGGTCCGTTTCGTCAGTTTTGCGGTACGCCACACTCCTCCCGATGAACAGGACCCCCGTTTTGACCGTAGGAGGTCCATTTCATCCCTTTTTCGGAATGCCACACCCCTCCCGATCAACAGGACCCCCGTCTCGACCGTAGGAGGTTCGTTTCCTCCGTTTTGCAGTACACCACACCCCTCCCGATCAATAGGACCCCCGTTTCGACCGTAGGAGCTCCGTTTCCTCCGTTTTGTGATACGCCAGGCCTCGTTTCCATCGCCTGTTCCATCCAAGCCCTCCCGATGAACACGACCACGCATTCCGTTCCGACCCAACCGGTTGGCTCCCACGCGTTCCGTTGCCTCCCGATGAACATGACGCATTATGTTGCCTCCCCATGAACACGACGCATTCCGTTGCCTCCCCATGAACACAAGCCCTCGTCGTACGTATGCGCGAGTTGGCGTTCTAGACCCCGCCCGTATGTACACATACGTGGCCGTATTTTCTTTCTTGCACCCTGGCCGCTGTACATACGTGTACATGCTACGTGCGCGCCTCTACTACGACACGTGCACGCCTCTACATCGACCAGTATGTACGTACACGTTCGCGACCAGGATGACAATGCTACATACGCTTCGACCAGGTGGGTCCCGACTGTCAGGCACTTCCTTGCCTGCGAAGATGTAGCTGGTGGGTCCCAGCAGTCAGGGGGGCGAATCGTTTTGTTTTTTTTCCTGGACGCACTTCCTTGCATGCGAAGGTGTAGCTGCTGGGTCCCAGCAGTCAGGGGGGCGGATCGTTTTTTTTGCCCGGACACACTTCCTTGCGTGCGAAGGTGTAGCTGGTGGGTCCCAGCAGTC
>NC_041383.1:169628315-169665057 GCF_002162155.2 Triticum dicoccoides
GGCGAATCGTTTTTTTCCGGACGCACTTCCTTGCGTGCGAAGATGTAGCTGGTGTGTCCCAGCAGTCAGGGGGGTGAATCATTTTTTTATTCCCCGACGCACTTCCTTGTGTGCGAAGATGTAGCTCGTGGGTCCCAGCAGTCAGGGGGCGAATCATTTTTTTCATGAAATACGGTGGCCCGGCCGGTGGGTCCCTGCTGTCAGGTGGAGGAATAATTATTTTGCCCGTAATAAGGAGGCACTTCCTTGCGGCTGCCGTGCACCCAGCTGTCAGCCTCTCCACGTACAGTCCACGTCCGATGGAAGTCGTTCTTTGACCATGTTGACCACGCCGCGCCGAGAGCACCACGGCGGTGGACAATGGTGAGGCCTAAGAAGGGGACGACGCGGAGCCGGGGAAGACGCGGCAGTGGATGCACACGCGAAGAGGAGTACGAGGGTTCACTGGTTCGGCTGCGCTGCCGTCGCCACAGAATAACAGGGGGTGTGGGTGAGTGGAGGGATGGTGAAAGTGCAACTATCCCTAGGTGGTTTTGGTAATTCATAACAACATATGGCTCGTTGAGCTAATGCTATTCCAAGACTATTATTTCAGGAAAGCTCAATGAATGGCATGGCATGGATGATGAAAGTGGATCCCTCAAAATATCAAGGACAAAGGATTGGCTCAAGCTCAAAATCTCAAGACTCTTCATTTTATATTTCAGTGATCTAAGATCACATTGAGTCTATAGGAAAAGCCAATACTATCAAGGAGGGATGAGGTGTTGCTTAATGAGCCTCTTGCTTCATGTGCTTAGTGATATGCTCCAAAACCCTCAACTACTTTCTCACATCCACATATGACCTAAACCTAAAGCCAAAATTGATCACACCGATTCTTTCTATCCGGCGCCACCGAGTTCAAATGTCATAGCCACTGCCACAAACCCTAGGCAAATCGGTCTCACCGATAGGGATCTCGGTCTCACCGATAGGGATCTCGGTCTCACCGAGATGGGATTGTAATCTCTCTATTCCCCTTCATAACGTTTCGGTCTAACCGAAGTGAGCGATCGGTCCCACCGAGATTGCAATGTAAACTCTCTGTTTCCCTTTTGTAACATTTCGGTCTCACCGAAAAGAGCAAATCGGTCCCATCGAGTTTACTTGGCCAACTCTCTGGTTAGCTAATTACCAAAATCGGTCTTACCGAGTTTGTGTAATCGGTCTCATCGAGATTACGTTATGCCCTAACCCTAACCATATCGGTCCTACCGAGTTGCATTTCGGTCCCACCAAAAATCCTAACGGTCACTAGGTTTACTAAATCGGTCTGACCGAGTTTGTTAATTCGGTCCCACCGAGATTGGTAAATTGTGTGTAACGGTTAGATTTTGTGTGGAGGCTATATATACCCCTCCACCTCCTCTTCACTCATGGAGAGAGCCATCAGAACAAACCTACACTTCCAACTAACCAGTTCTGAGAGAGAACCACCTACTCATGTGTTGAGGCCAAGATATTCCATTCCTACCATATGAATCTTGATCTCTAGCCTTCCCCAAGTTGCTTTCCACTCAAATCTTCTTTCCACCAGATCCAAATCCTATGAGAGAGAGTTGAGTGTTGGGGAGACTATCATTTGAAGCACAAGAGCAAGGAGTACATCATCAATGCACCATTTGTTACTTCTTGGAGAGTGGTGTCTCCTAGATTGGCTAGGTATCACTTGGGAGCCTCCGACAAAGATTGTGGAGTTGAACCAAGGAGTTTGTAAGGGCAAGGAGATCGCCTAGTTCGTGAAGATCTACCGCTAGTGAGGCAAGTCCTTCGTGGGCGACGGCCATGGTGGGATAGACAAGGTTGCTTCTTCATGGACCCTTCTTGGGTGGAGCCCTCCGTGGACTCGCGCAACCGTTACCCTTCATGGGTTGAAGTCTCCATCAACGTGGATGTACGATAGCACCACCTATCGGAACCACGCCAAAAACATCCGTGTCTCCAACTGCGTTTGAATCCTCCAAACCCTTCCCTTTACTTTCTTGCAAGTTGCATGCTTTAATTTCCGCTGCCTATATACTCTTTGCATGCTTGCTTGATTTGTGTGATGATTGCTTGACGTGTCCAAAGATTGTTAAAATCTGCCAAACTCTAAAACTGGGAAAAGGTTAAGTTTTTAATTGGTCAAGTAGTCTAATCACCCCCCTCTAGACATACTTCAAGGTCCTACAAGTGGTATCAGAGCTTTGGTCTCCATTTGCTTTGATTTCCATAGCTTTTGGTGGTCATAGCCTTGGTTTCACAACCTAGGAGAGTATGGCGTCTAGCGAGGGAAATTATCACCGTAGAGGTCCTTACTTTGATGGAACTAATTTTGCTAGTTGGAAGCATAAGATGAAAATGCATATTCTCGGACATAACCCCGCCATTTGGGCTATTATTTGTATTGGCTTGCAACGTGAATTCTTTGATGGGAGAGAGCCGAACCGTGAAGCTAATGCGGAAGAATTGAAGATGCTGCAATACAACGCTCAAGCTTGTGATATCATCTTCAACGGATTGTGCCCCGAAGAATTCAACAAAATCAGCCGTCTTGAGAATGCAAAGAAATTTGGGACACTTTGATTGATATGCATGAAGGTACCGACTCCGTCAAGGAATCCAAGTTGGATGTGCTCCAAAGTCAGCTTGACAAGTTCAAAATGAAGGATGGTGAAGGTGTCGCTGAAATGTACTCTAGGCTTGCTCTTATCACAAATGAGATTGCCGGCTTAGGGAGTGAAGAGATGACCGACAGATTCATCATCAAGAAGATCCTAAGAGCATTGGATGGAAAATATGATACCGTGTGCACATTGATTCAAATGATGCCCAATTACAAGAATCTCAAGCCAACGGAGGTCATTGGCAGAATTGTTGCTCATGAGATGTCACTCAAGGATAAGGAGGAACTTCACAACAAGTCAAGTGGTGCTTACAAAGCCTCATGTGAAGCCCCCACATCATCAAGTGAGAAACAAACCTTCAATGAAGAATTGAGCTTAATGGTGAAGAATTTTAACAAATTCTACAAGAGTAGAAGCAAAGAAAGAAGCTCTAAGTCAAGGTCCTACAATGACAAAAGATCTTCCAGTCGAGAGCGCAATTGCTACAATTGTGGGAGACCCGGACACTATTCCAATGAGTGTACTGTACCCTACAAAAGAAGAGAAGATTCTCCAAAAAGAAGAAGTAGAAGAGAAGAATCACCGCCAAGAGAGAGAAGGAGTAGAGATGATCGTTATGAACGAAGACCCTCACGGAGAAGCAAAGATTCGGAAAGGAAGGACAAGTCATCAAAGAGCTACACAAAACGAAGACATCAAGCTCATGTTGGTGAATGGGTATCTGGTTCCGACTCTGAACATCACTCCAAGAGAAGCTATCACTCTGACTCCAAACATACTCAAGATGAAGGTGTTGCCGGTCTAGCACCTGTGTCAACCAACTCCTATGACATATTTGACTCACCAAATGAAGGAATTGGAAGATGCTTCATGGCCAAAGGCCCAAAGGTAACACATCCCGAGTATGTTGATTTCAATAGTGATGAAGATGACTTGCTAGGTGATGATGATTTACTTGTTGACAACTCTAGCGATGAATACTATGATGGAACGTCAATTAATCATGCTAAACAAGATAAAATGAATGACAATGATAAGGAGAAGATTGAGCTTCTAACTAAAGAACTAAACACCCTTAAGTTAGCTCATGAAACTATCTTCGAAAATCATCGAGAACTTTTAAGAGCTCATGAGAAGTTATGCTTTGAAAAGCTCAATCTTGAGCAAGAGCATGAGTTCTTAAAAGCAATCAATGATGATCTTCACAAGAAAAGTTCTTCTTACATTGCCAAGTGTTTACTCTTATCTACTTACATGCCTCAAGTCAAGTCTAGTAACAAGAACAAGAAAGATTCGTCCTCTAGTAGTAGCAATAACAATGCTAATTCCAATATTGTCGCTTCTAGTAGTTCTCTTGATTCCACTAATGATTCTCTTAGCCAAGTTACACTTGAGCAAGAAAATAGCTTATTGAAGGGAATTATAGATAAAGGTGTATACAAGAGCCTTACCGGGAGTAAGCAATTCGAGGAAATTGTACGCAAGCAAGGAAGGCACCGGAAGAATCAAGGTGTTGGTTTTGAACGAAAGTTCAATGCCGATGGAGTTGAGTGGGAAGAAGATCAATACCCCAAGACGAAGTTTGTTCCTCAACAAGAGAAGTATGATCCTACTTCTTTCAAGGGAACACAAGCTCAAGATGATCTTCCACCACAAGACCATAGAGGCAAGGACAAGCTTCAAGAGGAGATTGATGCATTTGAAGAAGCACCTAAGGCCTTGGTCAAGTGGGTTCCCAAGACTATGTCAAGTTCTACTTCATCAAGTACAACCACAACTCCAAGGATTCCCATCAAGATGATGTGGATCCAGAAGAAGAAGAACTAGAGAGTTCTTGAGGGTGACTCCGCCAACATTCTTCACTCATATCATTACGGCAAGAGCAAGTGCAATCAACTTCCACATCTTGCACTAGTTCAAGGAGTCACAAACCCTCATGTTGGTAAGGCAAGGGACAAGGTAACCAAATGATTTCATGGACATCATCTTGTGTGTGCATCACTCTATGTCTATGGATATTCTTGTTTTGTTCCTTGTAGGACTAACCCATGTAGGTATGTTGAAAGTGCAACTCACTCCAAAAGATTGCTCCAAATGATCTACAACAACTTTGAGCATTCACATCTTCAACACCTACATGAAGTCATCATCGACAAAACCCAAGGTTAGTTCATTCCTCTAAAAGGGGATCTCACATCTAGGGGGAGCTTAACTCTAAGAATTGAGTCAAAGCAACTCTAATGGTGTGAACACATCAATGCATTATGTAAAATTGGTAACCCCACTTGAGCTTAAACGATGAGTATGACCTATGATCAAATGTTCTCATTTGACTCCTAAGTTAATATACTCATATATAGATGACGTAGTCATCGCCAATTGTTTGATAGATGCTAGAATTGGTTGTGCATGCTTTGCCACATATTTCATTTGTCACTTTATTGTGTGAGCATGCTGGTTGCATATTTTACTCATTTGAGGACATCCACTTGTTGTTTTGATTGATTGGTTTCCTTTTCTTTGGCCAAGTGGATGGACAAGAATGCCTAAGAACCTTCTCTAGCTATCTATGCTTATCTCATCTCAAACTCTATTCATGCTACATCACAAAATTTGATCAAGTCAGATTCGAAACACTCTGTGTGAGGAGCACTCGGAGTCCCCGATTCGTCAGAGACTTAAACTTCCAAAACTTCTTTGTGATTCTCGGTCTGACCGATTCCTCCATTTCGGTCCCACCAAGATCACTAAGTCGATCTAGGTTTTCAATCTCGGTGCAACCGATATGAACTTTTCGGTCACACCGAGTTGCTGTAACTGTTAACAGTTATGCATCTCGGTGCCACCGAGTTGTTCAACTCGGTCACACCGACAGTGTCGGGCTATATATAGTCACGGGCAAAATTTTGGAAATTCCTCCAAACCCCTTCGCCCGCACGTAGCTCGCTCTGCCTACTAGGTCTACGGATCGTCGACTTCGTCGCCAGCCGCCTCCTGTCGCTGGTCTCCGCCCCCGTCAACGGATTTCTTCTCCGCTGTTGCCGCCGTAGCGAGTTCACCGCCGAACTAGGGTATGAACTTGATCACAGTGCTTTCTTCATCTGATTCTCAGCACATTGTGTTCCTAATGCATCTTGCCACGATTGAGACACTCCTATCCACTCAATGCGATCCTTAGAATAGATGTGATTCGAAAATTTAGGGTTAGGTTTCCGCCGAAACCATCTCGGACCCACCTGGTTGAAAAACTCGGTCCCACCGATCTGGCTAACGCCATTGCACTAGTAAGTCTCGGTCTGACCGAGAATTACTAATTGGTGTGACCGATTTTAGAACTTTGTGAAACCCTAGCAGACTCGGTGCCACCAAACTATGACTTGGTCTGACCGAGTTCACTAGTTTAGGTTCCAAAACTGCTTCGGTATCACCAAGTTTGAAAATCGGTAGATCTGAAATGCTTTCTATGGAAACTAAAACTATGTTTTTGAATCATTCTTTTGCAAAAATCTCTGCATTTTGTGATGCTCATCCACTCTGTCTCATCTATAACTATTCACAGGGTCAGCAGTCAGTGATTTGCAGCATGTCAGACCAAAGTGATAGTCAGAACAAGTCAGCAGAGCAGATTCACATGAGTGAGGGCACTAGTCCCTCAAGTACTTAAGATGAAGGGAGCAGAAGCACTCCAAGCAATTTGCCCAAAGCAGCCACAAGAGCCAGAAGGAAGAGAACCTCAGACTCAGAGGATGAGGACTATGTGGCAGCAGAAGATGAGGCTACTTCCAAGAAGGTAGTGCTCAAGAAGGTGCTCAGCTCAACTGCAGTAAAGCCAGGCATGAAGATCAAAAGGCCAGCAGGAAGACAACCAATGTCCAAAGCCAAAGGATCAACTCAAGTATCTGAAATGCCTGATCCCAAAGAGCCAGCTGCAGAAGGAAAGAAAAGGAAGGAAAGGGTCAAGAAGACCATGGCCAGAGTTGTTGGTCAACCTTCCATGATGGAAGAGGAAGAAGAGGCTGCTGAACCAGCACCCAAGGCACAAAAGCTGATGGGTGATGCTATAAAGTCAGGGGCTACAACATCAAAGCCCAAAGAAGCACCCAAAGCTGCCTCCAAGCCCAAGATTGCACCAAAGAGGAATACCATGAGTATACCAGCAGATGAGAAGAACAAGGCCCCAATGCTTGAGGTTGCTGCTGAGGAGGATCAAGAAGGGCGGATCTTAAGGAAGCTCAAACCCAAGATTCCAGAATACAATGATGCTCATCCTGTGGCTGAGAACATGAAGATCAGGAAAGACTTAGGGTTGAGGCTATGGAGAGAGTCAGATCCATATGCCACCAGGAGAAGGACTGCTATAGATTACAGGTTCCACACCAAGGAGCAGCAGGACTTCTATGAGACAATCTTGTTGGACAAGAAGCCCATAGTGTGTGATATGAGGTGGGTCGACTGGACCTACATGAAGGAAAATGAAGAACACTATCCTGGAGTGCAAGACAATTTCATTGCTTGTGGAGTTGTAGATTTTGTTGGGCAGAAACTCACCAACTGGAATGATGAACTCATTGTGCAATTCTACTCCACAGCACACTTCTATCCAGATGGCAGGATAGTTTGGATGTCTGAAGGAACAAGATACCCGTCAACCATTGAGGAATGGGCAAGTCTGATCAAAGCCCCAAAGGAGAGTGAAGATGACTTGGATGTATATGCCAAGAATAAGAATTGACACAATACTATGTCACATATGTACAAAGAGATCCCAGAGAAAGCCCTTGAGACTTTCTCGTTTGGGTCAGTCCATTTTCTTCTGTCAGGGCTGCCTACGATCAACTGGATCTTAAGGCACACTCTTTTGCCCAAATCAGGTGACCAAAACATGATAAGAGGGCATGCAATTAACTTGCTTCACATTTTTGATGTGCCCCAGAAATTCAAGGTCATGAGCCTTATGGTTGAAACCATTAAGAGGACTGCAGCAGATCAGAAGAGAAGTTGTGGATATGCCCCACAGATTCAGGAGTTGATTATCTCAAAGATGGGCACAGGAAAGTATCAGTTGGATAAGGAACATTTTGCTCTCTATCCAGACTTTGAGGACAATCAAGTTGTCATGAATGAGAATGAACCATCATCAGTGGAAGCTCAAGAGAAGAAGGAAAAAGCAAGGAAAGAGAAGGCTGCCAAGATGCCAACTCAAGAGGAGGCATCTGAGTATTTCTTGAAGAGCAAGCAGGAGCAGCTTGCTTACTTGATAGCATCAATACTGAGGATTGAGAAGGGGTTGGCCACCCTAACTCAAAACCAGGAGATCCTGGAAAGGATCATGGAACAAAAATTCTATGATCTTGATGTCAAAGTAACTGAGATTCAGTCAGTTGTGGAACAGCTTCAGGATGACATGCATGAGAGGAAGGGCAAGACAACCACTGATGCATTTGCCAGAGTGCCTAGAGCTTAGAGATCAGCTACAGTGCCTGTGACAGACACAAGAGCCACATCATCTGCACCAGCTACAGCTCCAGTGCAACCATCTCCAGCACCAACTCCTCCAGCTCCCTCTACATCGATTGAAGTCTTCGTCCAAGGATCCATCTCTACACCACCACCTGAAGACCAAGCCTGAGAGACGATCTAGCACTATGCATTTTTTATGAACTTTTTGGTAACTTGTTGCCAAAGGGGGAGAAAAATGTATAAATCATAGGCTTCGAGAGAGAGATTTGCTGTTTTTTGTTCTCTCTTGTCTTCTTGGTTAAACTTGTTTGCTTTTTGATTGCTTGAGATACAATGCATTACCTGTGAGACATTGATGATCATGTGTTTGATCATAAGCTACACTTATTCTTGATTATATGTTATTATCCTCATTCACTTTGCTTGGTGATGAGTGCATGTATTTAATCTTTATTATTTTGAGCGCTCCACCAAGATGTATGTGACATGGAAGAGTAACCCATGAGCCTAATTCCTTGTGCATTTGCAATCCAAAGCAAATCTTAAACTATGCACAAATTTAGGGGGAGCTCTTGCTTATCACATACTTCTCAAAGCGACGATGTTTTTCAATCTTATTATCATGTGTCGAAGCTTTGATCTATATGTTGTCATCAATTACCAAAAAGGGGGAGATTGAAAGTGCAACTATCCCTAGGTGGTTTTGGTAATTCATAACAACATATAGCTCGTTGAGCTAATGCTATTCCAAGACTATTATTTCAGGAAAGCTCAATGAATGGCATGGCATGGATGATGAAAGTGGATCCCTCAAAATATCAAGGACAAAGGATTGGTTCAAGCTCAAAATCTCAAGACTCTTCATTTTATATTTCAGTGATATAAGATCACATTGAGTCTATAGGAAAAGCCAATACTATCAAGGAGGGATGAGGTGTTGCTTAATGAGCCTCTTGCTTCATGTGCTTAGTGATATGCTCCAAAACCCTCAACTACTTTCTCACATCCACATATGACCTAAACCTAAAGCCAAAATTGATCACACCAATTCTTTCTATCCGGCGCCACCGAGTTCAAATGTCATAGCCACTGCCACAAACCCTAGGCAAATCGGTCTCACCGATAGGGATCTCGGTCTCACCGAGATGGGATTGTAATCTCTCTGTTCCCCTTCATAACGTTTCGGTCTAACCGAAGTGAGCGATCGGTCCCACCGAGATTGCAATGTAAACTCTCTGTTTCCCTTTTGTAACATTTCGGTCTCACCAAAAAGAGCAAATCGGTCCCACCGAGTTTACCTGACCAACTCTCTGGTTAGCTAATTACCAAAATCGGTCTTACCGAGTTTGTGTAATCAGCCTCACCGAGATTATGTTATGCCCTAACCCTAACCATATCGGTCCTACCGAGTTGCATTTCGGTCCCACCGAAAATCCTAACGGTCACTAGGTTTTCTAAATCGGTCTGACCGAGTTTGTTAATTCGGTCCCACCGAGATTGGTAAATTGTGTCTAACGGTTAGATTTTGTGTGGAGGCTATATATACCCCTCCACCTCCTCTTCATTCATGGAGAGAGCCATCAGAACAAACCTACACTTCCAACTTACCAGTTCTGAGAGAGAACCACCTACTCATGTGTTGAGGCCAATATATTCCATTCCTACCATATGAATCTTGATCTCTAGCCTTCCCCAAGTTGCTTTCCACTCAAATCTTCTTTCCACCAGATCCAAATCCTATGAGAGAGAGTTGAGTGTTGGGGAGACTATCATTTGAAGCACAAGAGCAAGGAGTTCATCATCAACACACCATTTGTTACTTCTTGGAGAGTGGTGTCTCCTAGATTGGCTAGGTGTCACTTGGGAGCCTCCGACAAAGATTGTGCAGTTGAACCAAGGAGTTTGTAAGGGCAAGGAGATCGCCTACTTCGTGAAGATCTACCGCTAGTGAGGCAAGTCCTTCGTGGGCGACGGCCATGGTGGGATAGACAAGGTTGCTTCTTCGTGGACCCTTCTTGGGTGGAGCCCTCCGTGGACTCGCGCAACCGTTACCCTTCGTGGGTTGAAGTCTCCATCAACGTGGATGCACGATAGCACCACCTATCGGAACCACGCCAAAAACATCCGTGTCTCCAACTGCGTTTGAGTCCTCCAAACCCTTCCCTTTACTTTCTTGCAAGTTGCATGCTTTAATTTCCGCTGCCTATATACTCTTTGCATGCTTGCTTGATTTGTGTGATGATTGCTTGACGTGTCCAAAGATTGTTAAAATCTGCCAAACTCTAAAACTGGGAAAAGGTTAAGTTTTTAATTGGTCAAGTAGTCTAATCACCCCCCTCTATACATACTTCAAGGTCCTACAGATGGCCTGGCCAGCGGTGGGAGTAGTAGGGGGAGGTGAGGCCTCCGCGGCAGCACAGCCGACCACGGGAGGCAGGAGCATGCGGCACGACCGGTGCTACTTTGGGCGGCTGGAGCAAGAAGACCAGAGGTTGAAGAAGCACGACGGCCGTTGGATGGACATCGTACGGTCACTGCAGCTAGAATCGTTTATATTGACTAAGTTGACAAAGCCATTGGTACGTCAACTTAGTAGGCCCACAGGTCAGCTTCCGAAACGGTGTGCCCCAGATGTCAGGGGGAGGAATCATTTTTTGGGTGGGTGAAGCTAGAATATCCCATATTGAAGAAGAAGCACGACATCCATTGGATGGACATCCAACGGCCACTGCTGCAGGAACCGTGTGTTGACTATAAGTTGACAAAGCCTTGCATACGCGTCAACTCTGTTTTTTTAGGGGACGCGTCAACTTACGCGTCAATTTAGTAAGGCCAGAAGTGTGTGGCAGAGAACTTATAGCCCGTTTGAGATTTGTAAGAATGTGTAGCCCATTTTTGAATTCTAATGGAATTTACTACAACCCATTTACAGTTTGTTAAAAGTACATCCCATTTCAACCAACCGTTCAAAACAGAATTCAATAAAATTTCCCACATTTTGATGGGATCCGAATATTTTTATGCCGGAATTTCTAGTCAGATTAAATACAATTTCAATATAAATTTATATTACATAAAAATCCAATGAAACATTGCGCTCGCAACAATTAATGAAATTAAAAGTTTCAATATCCAAAAATAATATTTTATAAAGTAATCACTGTTTGGTGCATTTTTTATAGTTACACCCAGTTTTTATAATTAAATCCTATTTATTATTTCTTAAAGCCTATTTTATTGTTAAGCCTAATGCATCCCTCCTAGGAAAGATTTGCAGCCCAGCGGGGCGGAGAATAACAACTTGACCTTGCCTGGGTATTCCTAAAAAAAGTATAGATGGGCTAGCCATTTTCAGCTTGAAAAAAATTGATATCTAGGCTGGATATCTGGCCTGGGCTAGACAGGCCACAGCCTGCCCAGTTAATACCTGTAGCGATGTTTTCGTTGTTGTTCAGAGGAGAAAAATTAATATTTGGGGTAAACATCAAAAAACTCTGCAGTGCTCACACCTCAAAAACACAAATACTGCTCGAGCTGCTTGGTCCCAGCTGTCGGCCGCTTCTTGTGCAATTCTCTCCTTTATTGACTACTCCCTCCTTTCCGGTTTATAATGCTCAATTCAAAAATCTCACCAATCAAGGTAGATGGCGAGTGGTGGAATACTTTTTGTAGTTTTGCAAAAGCACCTAATTAATGCTCTTGTTATCCTCAAAAAATTATGTTTATCAATGCATTAATTGCAATGCATGCTTGCATAAAGTACATGCATTGGTCAATTTTCTCTTAATACTTGCATGCAATTATTTAATGCACCTTGGAATCTGAACATGTGATGGAAAACAACCAAATTGAGCTTTATAAAATGGAAAAACTAAAATTTTGAGATAAGCCCTATAAACCGGAAAGGAGGGAGTACATAGGTTGACTATGGTGTGGGACCGTGATGTCAGGAAACCAGGAGGAAGCAAAATAAATTATATATATATATATATATATATATATATATATATATATATATATATATATATATAAATATAATAAGGAGGCACTTGCGTACGTGAGGCTATGGACCTGGTGGGTCCCCATTGTCATCCTCTCCAAGTAAAGTCATCTCCTCGCCCGCGCGCGCTTTCCGCACGAAATAGTCAGCGCCGGCCACCCCGCTTCCCGGTGCAGGCGATTGCTCTGCCTTCAAACGACACAAGTGCCATCCGTCCGTCCATCTGCCGCACACATTAATGATACGTGGTTGCCGAGGCGGCTACTCCGGCGCCACACGTCCGTCCCTCCGCCCGCCCACCATTGCTATATAAACTGTTGCGCCGGTCCACACCACTACTGCCCACCATGGCTTCCTCGCGCTCCAGCGCTCTTCGGGACGGGCGGACGACGGACCACAAGGAGATGGCAGCCATTGCTGCCGACCGGCTGGCCGGCAGGCAGCCAGAGGACGACGACATCCCAATGGAGAACACGGTAGTCGACGATCCGGCGCCCACCCCCTCCTCCGCACCATCCTCGCCGGTGCATTGCACCATGACCATCGGCGAGGCCCGTGCCCAATATATGGACAGAGTGAGGCAGATACGTGAGGAGCAGTTCCGGGAGGCGCATGCCGACGCCGCCTACAACCACCATCTCCTCTAGGAGCACCTGCAGGCGGAGGAGCAGATCGCCGAGGAGCGGGCGGAGTAGGAGGCGCTGCTCGACTCGTACCGCTCCGCCTGCAAGGGCCGCCTCGAGCGCTGGCGGTACCGCATGCGGGTGGCGGAGGCTGCGGCCGCCTACAAAGAGGCTAGCAAAGAGGACGATGAAGCGTGCGAGGCGCTGTTTGGAGAGACCGAGGATGAGGCAGAGGACAATGCCAGCGCCGACGAGTCCCCGCTCCGCTGGCGTCGACGAGGCCCTGCTCCGCCGAGGCCCCGCGGCGCCAACAACGAGGCAGAGGACAGCCGGCTCCACCGAGGCCCCGCGGCGCCAACAACGAGGCAGAGGACACCGCCGGCTCCGCCGAGCCCCCGCCCCGCCAACAATGAGGCAGAGGACATCACCGGCTCAGCCGAGGCCCCACCCTGCCGACAACGTGGGGGAGGATTTTCATCGCTCCGCTGAGGCGCCGCCCGCCGGCAATGAGATAGAGGACATCGCTGGCTCCGCCGAGGCCCCGCCCCGCTGCCAACGAGGCCGCGCCACACAGAAAATGAGGAAGAGTAGAACACGATAGGTCGCCGCCGCTCAGGTCCAAGTAAGGCCACCGCTGCTACCCTACGGTTGAAGCCAAGCTAGGCGGGTTGACCATTGACGGCCGGTTAGCTTCTTAGCCGTGATGTGGAGTCGGAGAGCTGTGCTGGAGAAGAACGCTACTTCTACTTAACTGTTGGTGCAGTTGGCTGACTGACACGTGGGCCCAACATGCCACATGTCAGTTATGCAACTGCACCTGTAGTTAAGTCATTGAAGCTTCTGTTCGGCTCAGCGGGACACATGTGGGTACCTTCGGTTAATTAATTATACCTCAAGCGCACCCCTTTTTAGTTGAAGAATGTATGAAATGTAATGAAATCCGACATGTTTATATGAAATCCGACCGTGTATGAATGAATTTATTTCAATTAGTTCGAATTCCTGTATCACTGGCATTTGATGAACATGCAAAACAATATGTACTAGCATTATTCCGAAGGTGATCACCTCGTTTGCAGTTGTTTCACATGTACTCCCTCCGGTCCGTTCTAGTCTGCATACAAGTTTTGTCTGCAGTCAAAGTATCTCTACTTTGACCAATCTTATACAAAAAGTATGCACTTTCAGAATGTGCGAAGTAAAAAGGAACAGAAGGAGTACATAGAGTTTGAGCAGCTTTTTAGCGTTTCTGTACATTGCAATCAAACACACAGGCCTGGCAATTCATAGAGAACATTCAAAACAATCGATGATTATGCATCTCAACGACTCACATGTCAGAGGCAATATTTACTTCATAACTAAAGAATAAATAAAAAATTGATCGACGCTGCTGACAGCAAAGGGCGTCCCATTCGAAAATATCAAACGCATATCTTGCTAAAATCAATGAGCAAAATTTGACAAGGTTGTCCCATTCCAAAATATCAAATGCCTACGATTGTGGAATGGGCAGGGTTTGCCATCAGTTCGGACATTGACATGGCACCTCGTGCTAAATAAACCAACTGTTCTTTTTGTTCAGTTCCACCAAAATCAACCAAATTCGCGCGTAGCTTGTATGATTTTTCCCTTATATGTTGCAACGCCTTGAAATTATGGGCACCTCCTTTCTTGTGGTGGAAATGAATGATTCGATGTATTCATGAACATTTTGTGCAGTTCCCATTGAAATCAAGCTGAGCACCCCTGTATGCACAAATACAAAAAAGTGATTAGTATAAAGCAAACTGTACTATGAATTGACAATTTCAACAAGCACATACATGGTCCATGTAGAGCACACTTTTAGAAAAATGGAACTCACCAGAAAGAATCCTAGAACAACATTGTACTTGCGCATCACAGCAAAAAAATGGAGATTTGTCAGTCCTTCTGAGCCGAAGTTAGTTTAGTCTTGTGGGGAGTAATGTAACCATCCTTCAACTGCTCCTTTTGATGAGAAGATAGACATGGCTTCTTCATCCTGGCATAGTCGGAACTAGTCACTTCACGTACTCCATATTCTTCTTCAGAGGAAGATGATCCTGTTGTGGAAATACAAGAGGACTACTAAATGCTAGCATCCCTGTTTGCTCGAAAAAAAGGAAAGGAAATATTTAAAACATCACAGATGAAGCACTTCTCAAGGACAATACCACTTTTTCATGACAATATCTAAACAGTAGCACAACACCAATAGAGATGACAAAGCTCAATCATATGGATGAAATCAGTGGGCGAGTACCAACCTTTGTCGGGAGGCTGATTGTGTAGAGCATACAAATGAAGCACTTCTCCGGAACCATCTATTCCGGAGAAGTGTTTCATCTGTATGCTCTACACAATTGTTGCTATCTATGGAAGAAGATCCCTGTTTGCACAAGTAGAGATAATTACGTATGGCATCAAATCAGTGGCAAAACAATTGCTCGTTCCAGCCATATCAATAAATTAAGAGGCAAAACTATATCATTACTTGTGTCATCACAGTTCCAGTGCTTCATTACAGCACTGGGAGTTGATTTTTGTTTTTCTTCCACTTGTTCTTACCCTTCATCACTTGGTTCAATAAGAAGACCTCTCATGATGCGGAATTCAAACAACTCACAAGAAGAAGATCTGAACCAAATTCACCTTAACGGATAGGAAGTAAGATCTCCTCTTGTGCAGTTCCACTAAGATCAAGAAATCAAGCAACGTTGTCGGTGTGACATTTTGGTTGAACTTCACAAAACACTCTTAAAACAAAAGTGTTTTGTGCAGTGCAAAAAAAGGTCACAATGGCAACAAGGTGAAGTAGATAACCCTGTTTACACAGAGGTGCAAAGGAAACAATTAGTGGTCAATAACGGTGGATGACACAGAAGCCAACAAAAAGAAGCATCTACCTTATCTAAATGGGAAAGAGAGCAAGACATTAGCATTTCTCAAATGGTGGCATTGATTAATATTAACATAGAGATTATATTAACAATAAAATTCATTAAACATGTAAGTTGCTTTTAACTATGGTATTGCATCAATTTTCCAGCGGCATTATTAGAGGGTGTTTGTTTATAGGGACATTTTGGTGTAGGGACTACAAAAACTCCGTGTCAGTCCCAGCTAAACCAAATAGGCGGGACTTTTAGGGACTAAAAGTGGGCATTTGGGACTAAAGAAAGAAGACCCCGAGGGAGTCTTTTTGGGACTTTTTCCAACAGTTGCCCCTGCCACGCATCGCACCTTGTTTCTATTAGTTCATTACTAGGGGTAACATGGTCTTTTAGCATGTCATTTTATAACCTCTAGTCCATGTTTAGTCCCTGGAACCAAGCAGGTAGGGACTAGGGAGTTAACCAAACAGGGTCTTAGATTTAACAACAGCTAATGAGTTGCACGGGACAGTGGACGCACCAGCACCATGTGCATCTACCGATGTACTGTGGTCATGCACAGTCTGTTGTAACAAAGAACAAACAACCAAGGAGCATATTTGTGTTGGTCCCAGTTTTGTTATCTTTAGACACCTTTCCATATGTGACCGCAGCAAATCTAGTCCTGCTCAAACTCTACAGCCTTGTCCCTTCCTTTCCTTTTTGAACTAGTACTTTCGCCCCTTCCTTTCCTCTTTGAACCACGTCCTAGATTTATGCGATACAACTTTCCCCACCACTTTCCCCCATTCCTTTCCTCTTTGAACCACGTCCTAGATTCATGCTATACAACTTTCCCCCTTCATTTCCTCTTTGAACCACGTCCTAGATTCATGCTATATACAACTTTTCCCACTACTTTACCCCACTCCTTTCCTCTTTGAACCACGTCCTAGATTCATGGTATACATGCAGCTAGAGCAATGCATGTGGAGTAAGTAAAATATACCTTAAGGTTCTTGGGGAGTGGTTCGGTGGGCGACGGGATGACGGCGAAGAAGAAGGGCTCGGAGGCCCTCCCGCGCCGCCGCTGGGTGGAAAGTGAACAGCTGCGCCGGTAGTGGATTCCCTCCCTCGCCGACAGCGACAGCGTTAAGCCTCCTTCCCTTCCCGGCGGACGGATCCTGCCGGCTCTTTGAGCAGCAATGAGGGGTGTCGTGGATTTGTCACGGCAGATGTCCTAGCGAAAGGACTTAGTCGTGGAGCCATCGCTACGAGTTTACTTGAAGGGGTTAAAGCGGACACAAATACACGTGGGGTTTATACTAGTTTGGCCCCTTCGATGAAGGTAAAAGCCTACGTCTAGTTGTGATAGAATTGGTGTGGTCTCGATGGCTAGGGAGCAAACAAGCTTCGCCTAGGCCCGAGTTGTGGTTGTCCCCCGAACCGCCGCCGGGTCGTCCCCTTATATACACGGGTGACGCCCGTCGGTCCATAGAGTCCCAGCCGGTTCATATTCGTATCCCGGTCGGTATCTCTCTATTCCTAACTTACAATACAAGCTATACATCAGGTCGGTTTTACTGATATAGATTCTAAACCGACTATAGGCCTTGGGCCTTCACCTGCTTATACCACTATGACGTTAACCCGGCCCAAGTAAGCCGGTTTACGCCCAGTGGTAATATCCCCAACATTAGGCCCCAGATTGATTTGAACTGGTTCATGTCAATCCTTCACACCATCTTGCGTCTTGGATGTCTTCTGTTAATTAGCAAATCTCCATGTCGTCATCATTTTTGGTCACTGTAAACCGGCATGACGTCATCAGTTTTGGCTACTATAAACCGGCATGACATCATCAGTTTTGGCTACTATAAACCGGCATGACGTCATTATGAAATTCATAACGCCCTCTTAATGACAGCTCCTGGATTCGTGCGTTTGACCTAGCTCAGTTGCCTTATAAATAAGACCGAAGGGTCATTTCCTTTCTCTTCCCCTTTGTCCCTTCTTCTTCTTCTTCCTTACGTTGCCGGCGTTGGAGCTCCGCCACCACCGTCGACCTCTGCCTCGTCTCAGGCTGCTGCATCAACCTGCACGTACGAGAGTGTCGCGGTGTCTTTCCGCATCCTCTCCGTTCCTGGTAAGTTCTCTCTCCCTCTTAACCTAGATCTATTCTTAGGGTTCCATGTTCTTGCTATGTTCATCGCGTGTTCATAGCTGCTCTCTGATCTTGAATGCATCCGTGAACTCTTGCTATGTTTAGTAGCGATCCCTTTAGCATCCGCTTACCATTTTTCATCCAGACTTATAGATCTCCCGCATCTATCCACTCAATGGTTCACTTCTGTTTCCGTCTTAGTCTTCAAAATACTTCCTGTTTTTTATGAGCTTGCTGTAGATCCGTGGCTGTAACATAACTTTGTGAAACTTGTTTCTGCATAACTAGTTATCCATAGTTTCGATTGCTTCCGATACTTAGGCCAGGCGGTTTAACTTCACCATAGAGAAAAAATAGCTAGACCGGTATATATGTCATTAGTCCCCTGGTTGAACCGCCAGAATCCATCTGATGCTGCATTGTAAAAGACCGGTTTATGGTACTGCCTCCGGTTTACCGTAATTAGATCACCACCGTTTTATCCGGCATATGCTTGAACCGGATCATTTATTCCTTGTAGATCTTGTCATGGCCAAACAAGTGTACGAGTGCAATTGGGTTCCCTCCCGTGTCACAGAATCACAGCTGAACGACCTAGTCCTAATTGGTGCTTTGGATAGCAAAGACACGATTCATTGGAGGGTTCCTGGAGATGAATGTCCTCCTACACCCCAGGAAGGAGAGGTCGTGATCTTCACAGATCATATGGCCCGGGGCTTCAAACCGCCCGGCTCCAAATTTTATCGGGACGTGTTAGCCAACTTTCAACTCCGTCCACAGGATATTGGCCCCAACTCCGTCACCAACCTATGTCACTTTCAAGTACTTTCTGAGGCATACCTTCAAGAGGAGCCTTCCGTCGAGTTATTTAGA
Organism: Triticum dicoccoides; assembly: GCF_002162155.2. Lineage (NCBI taxonomy): Eukaryota > Viridiplantae > Streptophyta > Magnoliopsida > Poales > Poaceae > Triticum > Triticum dicoccoides. Next base: position 169,646,981 of record NC_041383.1, read on the forward strand.
GATCTCTTTCATCTGAACCGTCGTACTGAATTCACTGACGGCCCTAATACCGAACTGGGGGGTATGGCCATTCAGAAAAGGAAAGAAATCACCTACCCTCACGTCAAACTCCATACTCACCCCAAGGAATGGAACGTAACTTGGTTTTATTGCAAGGATACATCTCCTGACAACGAAAATCCCTTGCCTGGCTTCCGTCCGGAACGGCTCAGCAACACTCACCCCTTTCCACAAAGGCTAAACGCCAAGGAGAGAATTAAATATGCTCCTCAACTATCGAAGCTCCGGGCCTTCATGGCCAACGGTTTAACAGGAATAGACCTTGCACACTGCTGGATATCATGGAGTATTTTGCCTCTAAGCTGGCTCCCAAATTTGATGTGTGAGTATACTGATAGTGTCGATGACCCATTCCGACACACTAAAATCCAACTCCCTGAGGATGAAGTCACAGAATCTGTGAAGAAGATGCTGAATGAACCGGAGCACCTCTGTGCTCAAACCGGTCTGCTTCCATATTGCACCACCAACAAACCGCCAGCGGTAATATTTCAATTGCTTTATTGTTGATCCGAGTTACTATTTTATATGTTCAACATTTTAATTGCTGCTGATCCAGGGTGATAATCCGTTATGGAGTAAGAAACTTCCTCAAGACAAAACGGAAAAGGCAGGACGGCTAACCCGGCCCAAGAGCAAGGTTGTCAAGAAACCAGCTCATAAGAGAAAAACCACCGCTTCGTCTGACCCGGCCATTGATGATGATGTGGGTAAACCGGATCTTGAGATAGAACTTGATTCACTTGGCTTACTTTTTACACGCCTTATTGATGATGATGTTTGTCAGGATGATGCTGAAGCCAGCAATGCGGCTTTCGTTGAGGTAACCATTCTCTCTTCCGATTCAAAAATCTTGCCTTTGCCAAAATTTCGCCGGGCAAACCGGAAAGTTAAATTTTCTCATCCTCTTGCTTATATGGATTCCCAATTTCTTATGAAGACCCAGCAACACGAAGCTCGCCGCAGAACCCGTCACAGTGGCCAGGTAGTTACCTCTGCCGGTTTACCAAACAGTCTGGTTCGAAAACGCCGCTCCGAGGTCTCCGACCTTTTTATTGATTTAAATCGTAAAGCGGGTTTCTTCCGTCAACCTCTTAATCCATCCGACTCCGATTATCAGGTCACTTCTCATTCCTCATCTGGTGAATCGTCAGCCACCCAGCTACCACCTTTGAAAACAGTTGCTGGGTAAGTTAAACCGATCATATGCTTCCAGTATGCTGCGCAATGGTTTACACTTTTCCTTAATTTTTATCTTTTCTTCCAGGGCTAAACCGAAACCAAGAAAGAAGGCCCGCCTGGATAAAGCGGCTGAAGAAAATGTGGCCCCGGAACATGACCAAGCGCCGGATCATGAAGTGTTTATTTCTGAAGATATCCCCAATGATCCTCCTCTGCAAGATGACATTATCCCTGAAGAAGGTCTTACTAATGCTCCAGCGTCTGCTGATCCGCCTGCCAGTTCTGTCCAGATTGAAAAATCCCACACTCCTGCTGACAAAACGGCCGCACCAACCCAAACCGGCGAATCAAAAGATGATGATGTTGTGATTACCGGTGTAGGCCGTTCTGAACCCGGGAATCCTGCCACTCTTCCTCTTTGAACAAAGGAAAATGGGATGTCGAATTGGAAACATATGCCGCTCTGAATGCGCAAGATCTTCATTCTGGCTATTTAAACCGGCTTTACACTAGCCGTGATTGTGAAGCTGGCCTGGTCAAAATGATGAGGGATAAATTTGAGGTAAATTCCTTCTTTCTCTTCTGCTCTTGCATTCATCCCGGTAGCCCCCAAGGGCCGGTTTGTGACCTTGGTCAAACCAGGACTTGATCCTGAATATATAATTATTGAAATCCATCGGTATAACCCTCGAGGGCTGGTTTAGCATAATCAAACCGGGGCTAAAAAGCTGTCCTTAAAACAGAACTTGATCAAATAGCCATTAGCCCCCAAGTGCCAAGTTGAATACTTGTATTGAGCTTGGGACTTTGTAGTTGAGCAATATACAAAAAATTGAAGATACATTAGCCCCCAAGTATCAGGCATATAACTTTGTTTATGTGGTTGATACTTCAATTTCTTGTCTTGACTGTGAAAAACTTTAAAATGTCATCTGTATGCAGGCTGAGATTAAAATCAAGGAGGACCGAATTGCCGATTTGCAGGAGGCCCTGAAGACCCAGCAAGCTGAAACAGATAAAGCCAAGGAAGAATTAACCAGCGCTTTGAACACTGCTGAACGGCTGAAGAAAAATTTTAAGAAAGAGCGAGCTGACTGGGCCACTGATAAGGCCGGTTTAACCAAAAGAGTAGAAAATGCTGAAGCGGCCCTTAAACCGGTGGTAGATGAACTGACGGCCGTACAGCGGCAAATACACTCCATGACTGCTGCTATCTTTGGTAAGCTCCTTGTAACTTCTGTAATAAATTTGAATCTGCTGTATCATAAGTCCGGTTTGAGACCATTCCAATCCTTTTGTAGGCACACGTATTGGGCACTTAGGAAATGATGTTCGGAAGAAACTGAAAGCTGCCTACACCTTGATAGAACAATTGTACACTGGAGCCCAACGGATCATCAGCCCAGCTTCTCACAACAATCCGGCGCCCTCTTTAATCCAGGACACTCTTAGCAAGTTGTCAATGCTTCCAGCCCGGATTGAGGAGCTGAAAAAATCCGCTGCCCGAACCGGAGCCATCAATGCCTTAATCCGGGCAAAGGCATGGGTGCCCGACTTTGATCCTGTGGAAGCAGCTCAAGGCTATCCCAGTCTGAAAGAAGACGGCTCTGAGTTCGACGAAGAAGATTTAAGGGCTATAAACCGTGCAGTGCGCCCTCTGGCTTGCCAGCTAGCTGAAGAGGCGGATTTGATGCATTATCAAGCGCAATACAATGATCAAAAAAGCGAGTGCCTGCCCCAACTGTTGAAGCGGAGAATCTGATTCCTCCAATCCATAAGCACACTTACGCCCCTGATATTGAACCGTCTTCCCTGATCCATGAAGAAGCTGTTTTCCAAGCTTTAATGGGAATCGACTGGACCACTGTTGATTTCCAGCCAATGGGTAGAGACGAGGAAGCTGAAGCGGCGGAGGACGAGGAGCAAGCTTGAACCGGAAGCCGGTTTGAAGTGCTATTTGAAACATCCTTCTACAGAAACAACGATTTTGTTTGGGCACCATGCTGCCTTGTAATAGGATAGTGAAAACTTCTGCCTAGGATATGCCTTCGTGCATAAGTACTAAAGCTTTTGCTTGAAAAACTTTAATTCATATTTCCTGCAATCAGAAAAAATTTGAACTTCGGTAGCGGTTATACCGCAGCCGGATTATGATCTTGATATGTGTATCAGAAATATAACAAACACATGATACACAAATACCTTCCATGTTTGGGTATAAAGCTGGTTTACCCAAGCCTGAAGCGGTGGTTTTATAAACCAATACCGTCAAAAAGGGAGAAAGTAGCCCCCGTACAAACCGTGCTGACTTAATACAAGCCCCCTGGTTATTCCATGAGTGTAACAGGGAAAAGGTAAACCGGGAGACTCCTCCGGATTAGAAGGGGGATCAAAAATCATTGGCTGAACCGGAAAAAATATGCTTGTCGACATAAAGAAATCCAGCAAAAGCAAAAACGAACAAACCATGAAAACAAGATGGAAACTAAAGTAATGATAAAAACCATTCGCAAAAATATGCTATATTAAGCTGTTCAGATGGCATTACCATGGTCGGACAGGATCAAGGCCCCCAATAGGGGTGACAATGATTCAAGTCAGCCAGGTCCCCAAATGACTCGTGGCATATATGCCAAATCAAGAGGCGTAGCAATGGCTCGGGCCCGACCATGCTCCCAAGTGATTTTGTGGCCTTAGGCCGACCAAGAGGCATTACTGGTTCAAATGTGACTCAGTCCCCAAATGATCTGGTGGCTGTCGCCTATCAAAGGGTGTTCGTTGGTTCGGACACGACCAAAGCCCCCAGTGATATTGTGGCCTTAGGCCGACCAAGAGGCATTACTAGTTCAAACTTGACTCAGTCCCCAAATGATCTGGTGGCTGTCGCCTATCAAAGGGTGTTCGTTGGTTCGGACACGACCAAAGCCCCCAGTGATATAAAACAAATGTCAAAAGGTAAACCGGAGGCCGCTTTAGACAGAACCACTCCGTGTAACCTCGCATGATGAGAAAGACAGAGACCCCGCTTCGGCTGAGGCTCCGGTTTGATATATCAAAGATAATATATACATTGTCATGATATGTACATAAATAGAGCCAATGGCTCAAGTATAGTAAGGCCGAAGATGAGCTATATTCCACGGTCTGTTGGTCTCCTCTTCTGATGTACGTGAGTCTTGATGCTCTCGAATATCAATCAGATAATACGACCCGTTGTGCAGATTCTTGCTGACTACGAAAGGTCCCTCCCAAGGCGGGGATAACTTGTGCATATCCGTTTGATCTTGGATGAATCGAAGCACCAAATCTCCTTCTTGAAAAGTTCTGGTTCTAACCCGGCGACTATGATAGTGACGAAGATCTTGCTAGTAAATCGCCGAACGGGCAGCCGCTATATCACGCTCTTCGTCCAATAGGTCCAAAGCATCTTGTCGTGCTGTCTCATTATCTGCCTCAACATAAGCTGCCACACGAGGCGAATCGTGCCGGATGTCACTAGGGAGAACCGCCTCTGCTCCATAGACCATGAAAAACGGCGTGTATCCTGTGGACCGGTTTGGCGTAGTATTGATACTCCATAATATAGATGGCAGCTCTTCAACCCAACATCCCGGTGTTCTTTGCAATGGGACCAAAAGCCGGGGATTGATGCCTCGCAAGATTTCCTGATTAGCTCGTTCTGCCTGTCCATTGGACTAGGGGTGTGCTACTGACGACACATCAAGTCGGATGTGTTCACGTTCACAGAACTCCTTCATAGCACCCTTGGATAAATTGGTACCATTATCAGTAATGATACTATGTGGAAAACCAAACCGGAAAATCACCTTCTTGATGAACTATACCGCTGTTGCTGCATCACACTTGCTGACAGGCTCCGCTTCAACCCACTTGGTAAATTTGTCAACTGCCACCAAAAGGTGAGTTTTCTTATCCTTGGATCTTTTAAAAGGTCCAACCATGTCTAGCCCCCAAGTTGCAAACGGCCATGTTATTGGGATCATCCTCAACTCCTGAGCCGGCACATGAGCACGCCTTGAAAATTTTGACATCCATCACACCGTTTAACCAAGTCCTCCGCGTCAGCATGAGCTGTCAACCAGTAGAACCCATGACGAAACGCCTTTGCAACCAGAGACTTTGAACCGGCGTGGTGCCCACAATCCCCTTCATGGATTTCTCTTAAGATTTCACAGCCTTCTTCAGGAGAGACACAACGTTGAAACGCCCCTGATACACTGCAATGATGTAATTCACCATTGACAATCGTCATAGACTTGGATCGCCGGACTATCTGCTTGGCCAGAATCTCATCCTCTGGCAGCTCCCCCCTTGTCATGTACGCAAGATAAGGAACTGTCCAATCCGGAATAACACGCAGGGCTGCCACCAATTGGGACTCCGGATCAGGAATGGCCAAATCCGCTTCACCTGGGAGCTTGACTGACGGATTGTGCAACACATCCAAAAAGACGTTAGGCGGGACCGGTTTACGCTGAGAGCCCAACCGGCTTAAAGCATCCGCCGCTTCATTCTTCCGACGGTCCACATGATCCACTTGATAACCCTTGAAACAACCTGCAATATTATCCACTTCCCGACGATATGCAGCCATGAGCGGGTCCTTAGAATCCCAAGTGCCAGACACCTGTTGAGCCACTAGGTCTGAGTCACCAAAACACTTGACCCGGCTTAAATTCATCTCTTTAGCCATCTGCAGACCATGGAGCAAGGCTTCATACTCAGCTGCATTATTAGTACAAGGGAACATTAAGCGGAGAACATAACAAAACTTATCACCTCGCAGGGAAGTTAATACGACTCCAGCCCCCGAGCCTTCCAATTGCCTGGACCCATCAAAATGAATAGTCCAATATGTGTGATCCGGCTTCTCCTCTGGTGCTTGTAATTCCGTCCAATCATTGATGAAATCAACAAGTGCTTGAGACTTCACGGCCGTCCGAGGCACGTACTTCAGACCGTGTGGCCCCAGCTCTATAGCCCACTTGGCAATCCGGCCAGTCGCCTCCCGATTCTGTATAATATCACCCAAGGGAGCTGAACTGACCACTGTGATGGGGTGCCCCTGAAAATACTGCTTCAATTTTCGACTGGCCATAAAAACACCATAGACCAGCTTCTGCCAATGCGGATACCTTTGCTTGGACTCAATCAGCACCTCACTGATATAATAAACCGGCCGCTGAACCGGATATTCCTTGCCTGCCTCTTTGCGCTCTACCACAATAGCCACACTAACTGCCCGAGCATTAGCCGCTACGTATAATAATAGTGGCTCCTTGTCGACTGGAGCTGCAAGAACAGGCGGATTGGCTAACTGCCGCTTCAAATCCTCAAATGCCTCGTCAGCAGCGGTACTCCAGACGAAATTGTCTGTCTTCCTCAGCAGTTGGTACAAAGGGATAGCCTTCTCCCCGAGGCGGCTGATAAACCGGCTCAACACAGCGATTCGGCCCGCCAAACGCTGAACATCGTTGATACACTCCGGTTTAGCTAGAGATGTAATAGCCGTAATCTTCTCCGGGTTAGCCTCAATTCCTCTGTTAGACACCAAGAAACCCAGCAACTTGCCTGCGGGAACACCGAAAACACACTTGGCCGGATTAAGCATCATCCTGTAAGCTCGCAAGTTGTCAAAGGTCTCCTTCAAATCATCCACCAGTGTCTCCTTCTGCCTTGATTTTACTACAATGTCATCTACATATGCGTGCACATTGCGGCCGATCTGCTCATGCAGGCAATTCTGTACACACCGTTGATAGGTGGCTTGGGCACTCTTGAGCCCGAAGGGCATAGATACATAACAGAAGGCTCCAAAGGGAGTGATGAATGCTGTTTTCTCCTGGTCCTTAACCGCCATCTTGATCTGATGATATCCAGAGTATGCATCCAAAAAACTCAAACGCTCACAACCCGCTGTGGCATCAATGATCTGATCAATACGGGGGAGGGCAAAAGGGTCTGCAGGACAGGCTTTGTTAAGATCTGTATAATCCACACACATACGACAAGTGCCGTTTTTCTTAAGAACCAGCACCGGATTAGCAAGCCACTCTGGATGGAACACCTCAATAATAAAACCAGCTGCTAAAAGCCTGGCCACTTCCTCTCCAATGGCTTTGCGTCTTTCTTCGTTAAACCGGCGAAGGAACTGTTTCACCGGTTTATACTTAGGATCCACATTAAGAGTGTGCTCAGCGAGTTCCCTCGGTACACCTGGCATGTCAGATGGCTTCCATGCAAAAATGTCCCGATTCTCACGGATGAACTCGATGAGCGCGCTTTCCTATTTGGAATCCAGGTTGGCACTAATAGTGAACTGCTTGGATGAATCGCCGGGCACGAAGTCAACAAGCTTGGTCTCAGCTGCCGATTTGAACTTTAGATCTGAATCATGCTCTGTAGTTGGCTTCTTTAAAGGGGTCATATCCGCCGGATCGACATTGTCCTTATAATACTTCAACTCTTCCGTCGCACAGACCGACTCTGCGTAAGCCGCATCACCCTCTTCACATTCCAAAGCGATCCGACGGTTCCCGTAAACCGTTATCGTCCCCTTGTAACCCGACATCTTGAGCTGTAAGTAGATATAACAAGGCCGCGCCATGAATTTGGCATAAGCCGGTCGCCCAAACAAGGCGTGATACGGGCTTTGGATCTTCACCACTTCGAAGCTCAATTTTTCCGACCGGGAGTCATGCTCGTCTCCAAAAGTCACATCTAGAGCTATTTTACCAACAGGATATGCAGATTTGCCTGGCACAACACCATGGAACACCGTATTTGATGGTCTGAGATCCTTGTTAGTTAGTCCCATGCGCCTGAATGTCTCATAATACAGTATGTTAATACTGCTTCCTCCATCCATGAGTACCTTGGTGAATTTATAACCCCCCACCTAAGGGTCCACCACTAATGCTAACTGACCCGGATTATCAACCCGGAGCGGGTGATCTTCTCTGCTCCACACGATGGGCTGCTCTGACCAGCGTAAGTAACGCGGTAAGGCCGGTTCAACAGAATTCACCGCTCGTTGGTGGAGTTTTCGGTCACGCTTATCCAAGCCCATTGTGAAGACATGGTACTGCCCATTGCTCAACTGCTTCGGCTGGCTCTGATAGCCCGACGGCTGCTGCTGCTGCTGGCTCTGATAGCCTGACTGCTGCTGCTGCTGCTGGCTGTTCTGATTATTCTGGTAGTTGTGACCGCCCTGATTACGTCCTGAACCGGAAACCCCATCGTGATCCGGCCCGCTGAAACCGGATCCTGAACCGCCACCTGATCCGTGATCATACCGGAAAGCATTAGAGTTCTTGAACTCCTGCATGATGTAGCAATCTTTCCAAAGATGGCTAGCCGGTGCCTCCTTCGTCCCGTGCTTTGGGCAAGGCTGATTCAACAAATAGTTCAAACGGCTTGCACTAGGATTGGGAGCCCCGTTATGATTTGCCGGTTTACCTCTGCGCCGCTGCCCCCTGTCCTGTGCGTTAGTGTTAGCCACAAAGTCCACGTTGCCGTCCGCCTTGCGCTTGCCTCCGTTTCCATGACCCACTAGTTTATTCTGCTGCTGTTTGGAGTTGCTATCCTTCTTTCCCTTCCCTGCTTCATTATCATTAAGCTCGGGATCCTTGGTACTGTCCGAATCGGCATACTTCACTAGGGCAGCCATGAGGGTTCCCATGTCATTACAGAGTCGCTTCATGCGTCCCAGTTTCAATTTTAGAGGCTCAAACTGGCAGTTGCCTTCCAGAGTTAAGACCGCAGAGTCAGCATTAATCCTGTCAGACGAGTGCAAAATTTCCGAAACGCGACGCACCCAGTGGGTCGTTGATTCTCCTTCTTCCTGGACACAAGCCGCCAGGTCTACTATGGACTTGGGCTGCTTACATGTATCCTTGAAATTCTGTATAAACCGGCTCCGCAACTGGGCCCAAGAGCTGATAGAATTGGGCGGTAGGCTCTTTAACCAAGTACGAGCCGTGCCTTCGAGCATCATGGTGAAATATTTGGCACATGCAGCCTCATCCACATCCAGCATTTCCATGGCCATCTCATAACTCTCTATCCATGCTTTAGGGGGTAAATCAGCGGTATAATTCGGCACCTTGCGTGGGCCCTTGAAATCCTTAGGCAGGCGCACACTACGCAAAGCAGGGATCAAGCAAGGCACTCCCAGAGCGGATGTGATTCCTGGTCCGGCAAAGGTGGCAGAACGAACCGGTGTAAGTTGGCCCGCATTATCCTGTGCTGCTAACTCGGCCTCCCTTTGTGCCCGGGCCCGGTTCACCGCATCCCGAGCATCGACAACACCACCCGCCGGGTCATCACCACGGGCCGCTTCACGGCCGTGCGCGTTGCTTGATATGGTCGGTTCATCTATGCGCCTGCTGTAACTCCGGCTCGGACGGGGCGTAGAATGAATCCGATCACGGCTGTATGAGTATGCCTCCTGCTGCATCAGCGCGGTCCGGAGAAGCTCCTTAACCCGGCGCGTTTCTACTGCTTGCGGAGAATCCCCTTCGACCGGGATGGCCTCTAACCGTGCTGCGGCCGCAACAAGGTTGTCCATAGGATTCGAATAATGACCCGGGGGCGTCTGCACCGGTGGAGGCATCGCAATATTTTGTTGAGGGGGCTCCATTAGGCGAGGTTGGACCGTCGCTCCTGGCCCTGGCGCCTCAATCTGGTTTGTCTCCTGGTACCGCGGTGGATTACTGGGTCCAGCTCCCGGAGTGTGAAAGAGATTTCGGGGGTCAAACCCTAACGGCAGGCGTGATCTGTGCTTTCGCTTTAAAACCTCCTGTGATGCATTCTGGTCAAGCATGAGTTTATAGGCCTGTGCGTCCAAAGCGGCCCGCTCTGCGGCCATCCGGTCTTTTTCTGCTGCCAGATCCGCTTTGGCTTGCACGATCTGCTCTCTCACCTTCGCGATTTCTGCATTATGAGCATCTTGATCCGCCGGGTCATCCTCTGCCATAAGCGCGGCCAGTGCGTCAAACAGATCAGATAGAACTTGAACCGGCGGGCGCACAAGGCCTCCTGCCCCTGCTGCCGCTGCCGCTGCGGATCCGGAGAGCATTGCTGTGGCAGTCGAAGAATAATTCGCCGCCTGGGTGCCAGCCATGAATATTCCAACCCGGTTGATCTGGCCTGGGGGGTCCAGAATACTGTCGCCATCGGAACAACCCCTAACTTGATCGTCTTGCATCCGGTATAGCGACTCGGTCTCTCCGGTCGAGGACTCGTCGCCAGAATAGACGACAGTCTCGCTATCGCGCTCTGATTCGTCCTCATGCCCTCCTCCATAGATGACTCCAACGAAGGCACGCTTCATGGCCGGTTTAACCTGAGTAAAGCTCGCACGCTGAGCCGTCTCGACGGGGTTGGTGTAGATGTCCGGCTCAGGCCCAGGCTCACCGATCTTGCCGATGAAGATGTGTACGCTGCCAAAGGGGACCCGGTAACCATACTCAATTGAATCGGCCTCCGGACCCCATCCTGCATCATCGATGTAGATCCTGCCCCGACGACTCTTGGTCATCTGGCCCACAACATAGCCTTCGAGTCCTTTGAGCTTGCCCTCCAAGATCGTCAAACCATCGTGCGATAGCCCCACGGTGGGCGCCAAACGTCGCTCAACTGCGATAGCCCCAAGAGAGAGGCCAACGATGTCTTGTTTAGATCTGGAGAGGGCGAGAGAGTGTGAAGAGAGCAACTACAAGCGCTGAGGCTCCAGCGGGAGAGGGTGAGAGAGTGTGAAGAGAGCAACTACAAGTGCTGAGGCTCCAGCGTGTATATATATACTGGAGAGAGAGTGTGAAGCGTGCAAACCCTAGAAAACATTTTCAGTCAAAGAATCCTCCTGGCAAAAATTATGCTCAAGTGTAGTTATCAAACCCGAGACCTCAAGTTTGATGAGCGAACAGGCTAACCAGCTACGCAACCCTCCCGTTATGTTCAACGAGAGGAAAATAACCTTTTATACATTCCTGCATTCATGTGACAAGCATGCCGTGTTTGTGTGTGTGTGTGTGTGTGGGAGTCGGGATTTCAATCATAATCATGTCATGTGGCTTTGGTGGTAAGACTATCCATAGTGGTGCAGAAATAATGCATCCTTAGTCACCTTACCTCTCTCCACGTAGTACATTGGGTCCCACCAGTCAGAGGGTGAAACAAACAAATTAATAAGAAAAATTAAAAGCGCCAGCGGTGTATCTTACCTCACACATCTCGCTACTGCTCGGGAACACTGTCCAATTGACCCCTCTGTTCACTCACGTACTATTTTAAGTGAATCCTAAGTATAACATGCACACAAATTTTGGGCACTTGTATTCGACTTAAGTCAGTGTGCCACCGTATCTCGTATACTTACTACTCCCTCCGTCTAGGTGTAATAAGTCACGTTAGAAGGTGCAACGGGACCAAGGTGCATGCGTGTGCGTGTGTGTGTTTAACAACATGTGTGTGTTAGAGAGTGCGATGGATCGACCTACTCCTACAGAGAGATGGTGTGTAGTGTACGATTTTAGCCGCGAGAGTCGGTGCATCCTCTCATTTCCGGGCGTGTCTGGTAGGGACATGCGGACAGCTGCCACGCCCGCTCCTGACCAGCCTGGCCCACCCAAAGCCCCTCCATCGCTCGCGCGCGCTTCCCGCCCGAAACGGTCAGCGGAGCTCCAAAGAATCGGTGTCGCATTCATGCCTGGGCAGAGCGGACGCGACCTCTCACTGGCACAAGAGTGATGGTTGCTTCGTCCGTCCAACTTACTACTGGGTCTATGTGATTTGACGGCTCATTGGTCTTTATTACTGAGGTGGTAGGATGCTGGATGTCCCACGCTTTCGGCGAAAGGAGGTACTACTACTACTACTAGATTACAATTTTCTCCATTCATACAGCGGAGGAGTGCAAGAGCAGTGAAAACACGCAAACTCAGTGATTACATGGCCCACCTCACACTATCACCGTGCGACACCTAACTCTTTACATAGTACTCCCTCTGTTCCTAAATATTACTAGATGAGTCCCCGCGCGTTGCCGTGGAACAGCGGTATATCTCTCTGCGCAAAATTATCGATTTCATAGAACTAAAAAAAACCTCTATAACTGCATGACAAATGTGGTAGCCAAACTAAATAAACTCCCATCATCATTTAGATCATCCCACGTAAGGAAAAAAGATCAGCCAACTCCTACTGCATAATGGGATTATATTTTTCTTTTTGACATGTTAATGGGACTTAAAAGCTCACTTACATGCATGCTACCGGTGCATGCTTGCATGCAGACATGTTGATGTGATTTAAAACCCACTCACATGCATGTGCCACGGTATTTCTTCATGCTTGCATGTGGCTTAGTGCGGAGCCTCTCAACGTCTAGATCAGACGACTATTATGGACTGATTTACTTCATCTAAAAGCTACATCAATTTTGATGATGTGGCTCAAGGAGAGGATAGAGAATTCCTAGTGGTGGGGGCTAGCTATTACTAGTAGATAAGTCTTTGTAGAGATTCCACTAGGTGAACTACATACGGAACAAAATGAATGAATCTACACTTAAAATGCATCTATATACATCCGCATGTGGTTCATGGTGAAATCTCTACAAAGACTTATATTTAGGAACATAGGAAGTACTAGTATAGTACTAAGTACTGTAGTTTATTAGCGAGATAAATTTGTACAATGCTATGAAGCTTCCAGCTCCTATTACATGTATCTTGCGTCCAAGGTTGCCCGTTGCAACATTTCATCAAATACAAAGGAGACTAACATGCATGCTGTTGCATCTCAATGATTGACAGATCATAGCAAATATGTACTCCCTCCGTTCCAAAATAAGTGTCTCAACTTTGTGCAAACTTTAGTACAAAGCTGTACTACTACTAAAGTTGACACTTATGTTGGAACAGAGGCAGCTAAAGAAAAAAACGTCCATGCAGTCCCTAGCCCTTGAACCGTGAACCCTGACCAGGCTTCAATTTGCTGGCAACGTTTGAGCTTCCTAATAAATGAAGTTTGCAACCTTTTGACCATTGGATCATTTTGTGCAGTTTCACCAAAATCGAGATGAGCATCCCTGTGGCAAAGAAATTGAAAAGGCGTGAATTAGAATAAGATTACTGGGACTAGTTGATGAGACATAAACTCATCACAAATACAGTACGTAGAAGCCAGTAGAGGTTTCCCTCGAAAAAAGCCAGTAGAGGTATCAGGTATGTGCGGGGCAAAGAAGTAGAGAAATATCCACATGGAGTGATGTGGGCAGCTGGAGCAGTGGTGCAAGCCGGCTGTAAAGGGAGTTGTACCTGAGGGACGTAGCTCAACCTTGATGAGGGCGGCGGGAGGCGGCAACTGCCCACGTCGCGGTAGTGAGCAAGGGACGAAGGCAATCTCACCGGCTTTGTGAGAGAGAACGGCGGGGACCCCTGATCGGGACATGCCGACAGTGGGTTTTCGCCGTCGGCGACGGCCACCGCATCTACACTAAGCATCCACCCCTTCCCCAAGCGGATGTGATCCGCCAGGATGTTAGAGATGTGGCCATAGTCGTTTTGTGCGAGAGAGTGTGAAGAGAGCAACCCCAGCAAGCAACCGTGTAGGCTGGCCCGTCCTGACTATGTATATAGTGGAGCGCTCGCGCGTGTAGGAGTAAACTCCTCTCCAAAATATTAACCTTGTGATTGGCTCTTCGCCTCTTCGGGAAGTCGAGCAATAATGGTAGTGCAGTATATATCGTTCTGGCTATATGAGACCGAATGAATTGCTGCACGTCCACCATGTGGGCGAGGGTCGAGGGGCGAGGGAGAGTGCTAGTAGTACATACGGAGCAAAATGAGTGAATCTACACTCCAAAATACATCTATATACATCAGTGTTTGGAGTATGTACTAGTAGTTCATATTGATATCTACTAAAGGACATATATATTCCAAACAATGTGATATAATCTCTATAACCAAGGTATTAGGGACGAGGAGTAAACGGAGGGACTAGTAAATTTTTCTCCTCGTCCTGCGAGCCACCGCGCGCATGGGCGAGGGAGCGGGCGTAAAGGCGGAGCAAGATTCACCTCATCCTGCGAGCCACCACGCCCGTGGGCGGGGGAGACGGCATACTAAGCAAGCTTCTCCTCGTTCTGCGAGTTGAAGGGACACATCAAAAGTACTCCAGTGTATAGAGCCTTGCCTCTAAGGTAGGCTCCACATGGTTTGCCTCTTTTTTTAATTTAACATAACGCGTCAAGTCACAATTTGTTTGTTCACCCGTGGTAGAAGATCCTCCCTCCACCAAGTGCACAACCAGTACACGTGCCAAATTACCACGTGTGCTGCCTTTTTCATACAGAAATGAGCTCCACCGTGTACCCGCGCGGGTGTGGTTGGGAAAGAGACGGGAGTACGTGCACCGTGCATGCACCTCTTCTCTTCGTGCACGTCCCCCACCTACGTGGGTGTGTGTGTGAGAGATACAAACCGCGTTCATGAGTGTTTTTTGTTTTGGGGTGGGGGTGGGGGGTCGGGTGGGGGGTTGATTTTGTGAATTATTTGTGGGAATATGTGTCAATGACATCTCAAACAAAATTTTGCATGCAATGTGTGTGAAATGGAGGCCTATCCATATCATACATAGAGGGTCGGGCAATCCACGAGAAGAGAGGGAGGGGTCATAGCTATCGATACAGTCGAAGAAAGGATCAAGTGGGTGGGTGCGAGATAGATGAAGAGAGCCATCGAAATTGTGTGTGTGTGCAAGTCAAAGATATAGCGCGACTAGCCTACCGGAACGTTAGAGGGCACATGTCAAGTTTGTGTGTGGCAGGGAGACATGACTAGAGCGCTTGATGTATCGGTGTGTGTGGGGGGGAGGAGGGGTGGGGGGAGGGGTAGGCAGAGGCCTAACTATAGAGGTAGAACGATTCGTATATGTGTTGAGAAGGAGAGACCCAGCTATGTCTTGATGGAGATCGGTCGACATCCATACATAACTGAAGGACGGGAAATATGATGGGACAGAGAGAGAGAGAGAGAGATGAGAGAGAGGGAGGGAGAGGGGTAGAGTGCTAGATGGGTGATGGAGTTGCTTCTCGGAGATGTTGGGAGAGGCCTACTAGACAAACTGAGGGTGGAACTGAAATGTCATTGATAAGAGTGGGGATGTGTTTTTGTGTGTGCCTGTGCATGCTAGATCTGTCGAGACGCATCCATGGATGATGAAGGGGAACCATGTGTTTGGTAAGAAAACCTAACTAGATTGATAGATCAATTGTTGTTTGTCGGAGGAAGGGAGAGACACAACTAATGAGGTAGATCGATCGACGTGTGGGTAAAAATGAGTTATAAGGACCTAGCTAGCTATATGTATAGCGAGAGATCGGTCGGTGTACGTCCATTTGTTAGAGGCAAATAAGGCCCAGCGATACGGATAGACAGAGAGAATGGAGCTAGGAGGTGGTGCGAGAGGCCCAACTACTAGCTAGATAGGGGGAGGAGTGTGCGGTTGTGAGATCGATGAAAAGAGGGGCGAGAGTTTACACGTGTGTTTCACCGTATGAGAGACACGAGGCAAGGACACATAAAGGAGGAAATTGAAGGTGTGTGTGTATGTTGTAGGCAGGCATCGCTGGAGAGGTTTATCGATCGATGTGTGTCAGAAAGGAGTTGTGGAGACTCTAGGAGAACGACCTAAAGAAAAAATGAATGTGCCCGGTGGATAGAATGCCGAGGGAGGGGGAGGGCGAGGAGGGCGTGTGCATTCACGAGAGAAAGTTAGTGGTAGCTACAGAGGTTAGAGGATTGTGTGGGTGTAAGAGACTAACAAAGATCATAATTTGATATGAAAGCGGATTCATATATTTAAATAGGAGACCATAGTGCTTTAAACATTGCATGCATGAATATAGCGGTGATACACGTGTTGTGCACATGTTATACCATAATGTGATAATGCATGGCGTTTGCAACTCACGGCTAAATGCTGAACAATCTAAACCATACTATACATCAAACAATCTCACATTTTATTTGAATTTGTGATAATGTGTGGCGTTTGCAGCTTACAACTAAATATCGAGCAATCTAAACAATACTATATATTGAACATTCTCACATTTTATTTGAATTTGTGGTAATGTGTGGTGTTTGCAACTCACATCTAAATACTTGTAGGCGTAGGGGGGCGGGGCACCATACATAATGTGATAAACACATTATACATATGGGACATGGTTTAGATTATGAAGATCTACCTAGAGCTAGAAATGTAATGTGATTTGAAATCAAAATAAAGTGGATTCAAAAAATCTAGTTCGAGTTCATATAGTACACATAGTTCATATGTAACTCGAGACTAATCATGTGGTGTGCTGTGAAGATAATACACAAACGATGGTTTAACTTGACAATAATGATGATTGTAGATCTTATTAAAACAGAGAAACGAATTCAAATGCTTTGACTTCACAACAATCATTACTATAGATCTTATTCAAATTTAGTTCATATTGAAGCGGTAGTATATACGTTTGGAATGCACTAAAACTTTCATTTGAGTAGTAGGTTTCATGATACACATAGCGAAATATTTTAATTGAACATAACATGAATTCAAAGTTTTGAATGACATTTGTAGTGCGCATTGATTTGGTATAGTACACGTTAGGCTTGTTTAGAAATTTCAACCCGCGCCTTGTTAGCCCGAAATATTTAAGATATATCTTTGTCTCGTTGTGCTCCGACAACTCCCTCCATCTCAACCCGCGCCTTGCTATTCCGAAATTACAACGCGTGCGAAAACTCCCACCTCCTGTGAAATCCCGACACGTGAAATGCCCGTGGCACCCCTGAACCGAAAGAACCGCCTCAAATCGGTGGGGGGTACTTTCGTAACTTACCCTACATTTCATACAAGCGCGTCTCTAGGCCATGGTTCCCCACTGCCATCGCATCCGCCCACCCATTCGTACACCGTGGCCGCGAAAACCCGCGACGAAACCCCACACCCTGCTCCGTCCGCTACCCAACCGAAGCCTCTTCCCTGACGACATCTTCCACAACAACACCTCGACGTCCCTCATCCACCGTACCGGATGAGGATCCGTCGTCGATCTCATCGTCCCACCGGTTCAGCCACCCCGTCCTCCACCTCCAAGGAGCTGCCCCGACGTTCCCCTCGTCTTTCACGCCACCTCCATTCCCACACCTCTGTCTTCACCTGCACCACCGGAAGAGCATCATCATCACTGTTTCCTCGGATGAAGCTGCGGCCTAATCGGCGCCACCAAAGAGGTTGTACACTAATCGCCGCATTTTCTTCTTGATTCGATCTCACGGTCCTGCCGACGCTCGGTCCCGAGCCGACACGGTGCGGCTCCATCCACGGCGGCATCGCCGGCCACTTCCTCCATGACGTCGCTCCCTTGGTGGCGACGTCCACAGCAGTAGGAGCTGCTGCTGCTTTAGCTCTTGCTCGCGCTGCTGCTCTGCTCTTGCTCTCGGTCCCCTGCCTGGTCTGCTCTTGCTATTGCTCTTGCTCGCGCTGCTGCTCTCTCTCTTGCTCTTGCTTGCGATGCTGCTCTGATTTGGCTACACTTCAGTCGACTGAATCGACTTTTGGGTCAGTCGATTTTCAAGGGGCGGGCTCGCCGGGGTGAAGGAAGAACCAGCTGCAGCGGGGAGGAGGGCTCGCCGGAGAGGTACCCCACTATCTATCTTAGGGTTCAGGATGTGGGCGGTGGTCGCCGGCGGTGGCGGGGCGTTGGCGGGGCGGTGGCGTGGGGATCGCCGGAGAAAAAGCTCGACACG
>NC_041383.1:169665522-169711512 GCF_002162155.2 Triticum dicoccoides
ATGGCCAGGGCGGCGGCGGACCGACGGTGGGGAGTGTTTTCGGGGTGGGCGGGGCGGCGCACCGCCAGCCATGAGCGGCGGGGGGCTGCTGTTTGGCCGGTGGTGGCTGGCGGCTCAGGGGGGTGGAGGTTGAAGCTGAACCGCATGCCCTTGATTTTGTATCCAACGGCTGCAAAATCGATTGATCAGAGATGAAAAAGTCAGTCGACCAACGTGTAGCCTCACCTTGCTAGTGCGTTCAGTTTCGACAGCAAAATTCAGTT
Source organism: Triticum dicoccoides (assembly GCF_002162155.2). Taxonomy (NCBI): domain Eukaryota; kingdom Viridiplantae; phylum Streptophyta; class Magnoliopsida; order Poales; family Poaceae; genus Triticum; species Triticum dicoccoides. Next base: position 169,665,786 of record NC_041383.1, read on the forward strand.
TCGACAGCAAAATTCAGTTTCAACAGTTAAGTTCAGTTTCGACATTTAAGTTCAGTTTCGACAGTTAAGTTCAGAGATGAGCGGCTGATGTATTTTACATCTAGCACTTTGTGGTTATGTATTTTACGTCATGTATTGCGGATGCTATTAGAATTCCACTCAGGTTAACGTTGTTCGTTGTCTCTCTTGTCCTGCTTCAGCCTCGGCGTCGTACAACTCACCGGAGCTGCTCCAACGACGAAACCCTCCATCACAGCGGAGCACTACCTCGGGCTCCATCTCCACACGCCTAAGATCTTCTTCCCCTCCTCCGATAGCAAAGTCATCCGGAGCATCCTCACCAGCCAACCCATTCACGCTGAGATCGACATGGCTTCGCCAAAGAGGTTGTACACTTGTTGCATCTCTTTTTTACTCTACATGTTATATATATTGTCCATTGAGCACATAGATTTGTTCCTTTAGTGTCTCCCTGAAAGAAAAAACGTAGGAATTTTAATTTTCACTTGTCCTCCTTTTCAAATTCCTATTCATGAAGCACAAGACTAAGAGATACTAGCATAATAGCATTATAACTGTACATTTTCTTGTGGTTTGACTTAATCTCACCATGCTTCTTTGCATCCTGTGATCTTCCAATTGTTGTGAATCAAACACCCAGATTGGCAGAAATCCTGTGTTTTTAAATTCTCTGTTTTGCACATGCATTCCTATCCTATTCATGTCTATTTCCTATCCCTGCATTGTTGGAATCCTCCAATTCAAACGAGCCCTTACAGAATTACTTCTCTTACAGATAGTTGTCAAAGAAAACCTTGCGTGGTTTGTCCTGCTCCTGATGCACCGTCGTCCACCCCAGCTCAGCTGCTCCAATGATAGAAGGGTCCAGCACAGCAGGGATCCGGCCTCCAGACTGTCTTTTGCCGCCTTAGATCTTCTTCCCCACCGCTGGAAGCCATGAAAATTGCATTACCATCATCAACCGAGCAGATGACCTCGAGGACTACACGGGTCCGCAAGAGAGGTCGCACTCTTTCGTGTCTGCTTACGTTATGCATCGCTTAATATTACATGCTACTTTATTGTCCTGTTCACCGATTAGACTCTGAGTCAGCTCCAAACTAATGGTCAAACTTGAGTTTTTAAATGGTTGTGGGGTACATATCGGGGCTGCTATCAATAGTATCTATATACTACCTGGTTAATCTCCGGTGTCTACTATGAGTTTCATGTTGGGTGGGAAACAAACAGTAAAGAAGCCATTATCTGTATTTTTTACTGAAGCCATTATCTGCCTGCTATTATTGGTTTTGGGTCTATCCACAGGTTGGTACCATCACTCTAGATTTTTGCATGCACTCCTTACATAATCTCACTATGTTTTATTCCTATGCATGACAGTTATTGTAAACAATGGAACTGAACATGTAGAGCAAAAGAGACGAGCCTTGCATGTCAATAAAATTTCATGCAGACGTCGCTCCATGGTAGGCGCAAAGGCATTCCCCCTCCACGCATTTCGGATTGTAATTGAGAGGAAGATATCTATTCTGAGGGGGATTTAGAAGGAGAAGACAACTCCTATTTACCCCCTGAGGTCGTCGCTCTAACTTGGCATGCTAATGTTGGTTATATCATGCATATGGTGTCTTGCATTGCTTACTTTATACATCAAATATGTCATCAGCTTAGTTTAGACATCCTTTGTGCGAATGCCATCTGTTTAGTTTATTCATCGTTTATGTGAATTATGCAACGCCGTCTTGTTTAGCCAGGCATCATATATGTGAATTTTGCAATGCCTTCCTGCTTAGCCAGTCATCTTATATGTAAATTATATCAGGCCATCCTTTTTTTCCGTTACATATTACATTTGTCAACAATGTTAGTACATTCAACTGCTCTTCGTGTGCATCAGCCATTTCACACGGTGATGGCAAATTCTGGAGTGAAAACAAGGTCTTCAGAGCAGACTATGCTATCTGACGAAGCGCATATCTCGCTGGTTACGGATAGCTCCTCAGAGGAGGATTCAAAGACAGATGACCAGTCCTATTCCCCCCCCCCCGAGGTGTATGCTCTAACTTGGCAGGGTTATGTTGCTCATATCGTGCGTATGGTGTCTCAAATTGCTATGTCATTTGATTAGTTTAGACATGCTTTGTGTGAATGCGACCTGTTCAGTGTCTAATTACCATATATGTGAATTATGCATTGCCATCTTGTTGCAAGACATTATATATGTGAATTATGCAATGCTATCTTGTTGCAAAGGCATTATACATGTGAATTATGCAATGCCATGCTGTTTAGCCAATCATCATGTATGTGAATTATATCATGCTATCATTTTTTTGTATTACGTGTTCCATTTGTCGACAACGTTTGTATATTCAACTACTCTTCCTGTGCATCACCCATTTGAAGCGGTGATGGAAGTATCTGGAGTGAAAACAAGGTATTCAGAGTGGGCAATGCTACCTGCCGAAGCATACATCTTGCTGGTTACAGAGAGCTCCTCAGAGGAGGATTCAGAGACTGATGACCAGTCCTATTTCCCCCCTGAGGTCTATGCTCAAACTTGGTAGGGTTATATTACCCATGTCATGCATGTTGTCTTGCATTGCTTAGTTTTTACATCATATATGGATTGCCATCTGCTTACTTGCTTACTATATAAATCATATATTTGAATTATATCATGCCATCATGTTTACATAGTACATACACATCATCTATCTGGATTATGGCATGGCAACCATTTAATAAAGACATCATATAGTTATATCATCTCACCCTATTTAGTGTTTACAGTCATCATATTTTGAATTATGGCATTCTATCCGTGAATGTATGTGAATTATGGCATGCCAACCTATTTAATAAACACATTATATAGTTATGTCATGTCATCCTGTTTACATAGTCTCATATTTTGAACTATGTCTTTCCATCTTTTTAAGTTAGCCTTCGCCATCATAATGTGAAATTGTGTCACTATCCTGTTTAGTTAGCCATCATATATGTGAAATTGTGTCATGCTATCCTGTTTGGTTAGAAAACCATAAATATGAATTATTTCATGCCCTCTTTTATTCCCCACTATCCATTACACATGTCTACCATACAATGTCTATACTTTCAATTACTTTTCTTGTTTATCAGCCATTTGAATTGGAGAGCGTGATGGCAGTATCTAAGGGAGTAACAACACGGTCTTCAGAAAAGATAGTGCTACCAGTTGATGCAGATAGAACCACGGTTGTACTTGTCCAAGGACCAGATCCACCACACATAACCCAGACTCTCGCAGATTGTACCCCTACCCAGTTGGACAGAGAACCAGCTACACCCCTTCTAACCCCAACCCCGGCAGATAGTAACCCAGTTCCAGTTGACACAGCACCGTCTCCACCACAGAGCACCCAAACAAGAGCAGTTAGTAAGGGAACTGCAGTGCCCAAAGCACGAGGACCACCACTCTGAATCCTAACTCAACGCTTAAAGGAGAAGAAGATTTGTTCTCAGGTCAGGTTTTGTAGCTATGGTTCATACTCCTTTGCTCTTGCATTACTGTATTTACTCATACCAACTATTTTCAAATTTGAAGGATGGAATTGAAACTCCAATGGTGCAACAAGTATGTTTTAAACCTGTTTCTTTAACTGGTTTGCTGTTGTAACCTGCTCTATGTTGATTTCAGTTTCAATTGAATAAACAGTTATGTTCTCATGTCATGCACATTACAAGTGTTGTTATTGCTCTATAGTTACCCACACTTATATTCTGTCTATTCTGCTTTGTCTTGAACAAATATTATTTGAATTGTGTCTCTATCTTGATTTGGCAACAAAAACTAGAATGATATAGACCATAAAGTGACCATGGTACATAGATATATGTTTGTTTCATGCTGTTATCCTGTCCACTTTACTACTGAACTCATTTACCAAAATGAGTTTCATATACAACATGGTAAACATGTGATGTGTCTGCTTGTTTCTCTTTTAGAATGCAGACAAAATATTGGAGAACAGTACCGCGTTATCCAATGGTAAAGGAAGTAATGCAGATAAGGTTCAAGATAGTGAGACATCCCTGTTGGTCTCCAAGAAAGCTGATAAAAACTATATTGACGACAGTGAGGGAACCCAAAAGTCCTATCTTGATGTAGTGTTCGAGTTACTGGCCACTACTGCTGGCACAAGCTCTTCGAACTCGCTTCCTGAATCAGTTCATCTTCTTGAGTCTCAACTTCAAGTTGAAAGACATCGATCAGATGTGCTGCGATAGGAAGCTGAAGGACCGAGGAAGTCCCTACAGAATTCAAATGCATATTTTCTGGTGCAACAACAAGCGCTGGAGAATTTAAGCGCCAAACAAGAGAAAGTTAATAAGCTTGCTAAGCATCTTGCTAGCATTATGGGTACCCAGGATATTGTTTCTTGAGATCTTCTGAAGTGGTTTCCGTTCTGGATTTGTTTTGCTATGGCGTTTATTTGCGCTGGTCGCTAACTTTGACAACCAGTGTATATGATATGCTGCTTTGTTCCCTATATTTGCACTGGTGGCAAACTTTGATGCCCAGTGGATGTAATATGTGTAATAGCCGTGATAGCCTAGCGTTAGTTGCTTGCTTATTTATTTCCTTGTTGTCTTGTTTATTTGTTTGCTTGTAGTCATTGCAGTTCTTTTTCCGCGGTTTGCTAGTGGCTGCAATAACCTATTTTTTAAAAGTAGGCCACAATAACCATGGGCTAATATTTACTGTAGTGACACTGGGCCTCCTATGGGCCATAGAAATAGTGGGCCTCCTACGGGCTGTAGAAACAATGGGCCTCCTACGGGCCGTAGAAACAATGGGCCTTCTTTGGGCCATATCAGCAATGGGCCTTATACGGGCTGTATGATCGATTGGCCAAACATGGGCCAAACAGACCGCATTATGGCCGTAAACGGGCTAGAGTTGGAATTGTCCGTTCATGGGCCGACCATAATGGGCCATCTTTAATAGGCCGTATTTGATGACGCTATGAAAAAGGCCCAACGTATTAACGGACCACAAATGGGCCGACTGTAACCACGGGCTGAATTTGGCCCACAAGCAGATAAATGACAGTAACAGACCGTAAGTAACGAATGCTGGAAATGAGCCCAAGAATAAATGGGCTTTGAGAAGGACGAAAGATAACATGGGCTGGAAACGGCCCAACAGAATAACAGGCCGTTAATGGGTATAAAGTGATACACTATTCATTACGGGCCAGTTTCACCATGGGCCGTTAATGGGTGTAAAGTGATACACTGTTCATTATGGGCCAGTTTCACCATGGCCCGTTAATAGGCCAAGAGTTACATAGGGCCTCATATGGGCCGAAATACGTCATGGGCCATACATGGGCCAGAAGTGAAAACGGGCTGGAATCATATTGGATGGCCCAGATGACGCTACTGGGCCTAATTCGGATAGGGCGTAATGGGCCTTGGGTTAGCGGGTTGTAAATGGGCTATATGCGAACATGTCGTTAATAGGCTTTCCATGGGCCGGCCCGCCACCTTTTGACCAAGTCAAACGGGCCAGCCTTTTCACAGGAATGGGCCTCTGTTGGCCCGTGCCACGTGTCGACGTATCATAGGTGCCTTCCGTCCAATGAGTGGATGACATCTGTCCCAACGATGAGCCGACACGTGTTTCCTCCAGCCAATGATGATTTTACATGTGGAAAATCCCCATTGGTCGGGGCTATTAACGGGTTATCAGATCCAAAACCCGACCCGATAGCTTAACAGCATTCCGTTACGGTGGATGCCACGTGTCGGTCACCCTTGATGAAAGCACTTCTGTGACACGCAATTTATCATCATGGAAGTGGACACTTCCATGATGATAATTTTGGTAATGTCCGGAAGACTTCTACGACAGCACAGGTATGACTATCTTGATTCTGTCATAAATTTGTCATGGATGTACATGCATGACAGAAAATGCGACCTACTGTGACAAACACGTATCATCACGGAAGTGTATTTTTTTTGTAGTGTTGTGGAGGAACTTCAACAATTATGGAGGGGTGTTCTCACTCCAGACCTATATAGCAGCCCACCAGCTGATTTCTTTCTGCGTGCTATTATAGTTTGGTGCATCCATGATTATCCGGCTTTGGGCACTATGTCAGGGTGAACGACACATGGTTACAGTCCATGTGCTCATTGTGATAAGAATCCGATGCCATACGCAATACTTAGCAAGATCGATTACATTGGACACCGATGTTTCCTTGCCAAGGACAAGTCGTGTCCTATAAAATACCAATGACATGTGTTCAATGCAAAGCATGAAAACCGTGATGCGCCAAAGAGGCTCACCGGTGATGAGTTGCAAGTGGTATTAGAGAAGGTTAGGCATATTACACCAGAAAACCATTCTGATAATGGTAGCGGGAAAAGGAAGCCTGGCATGGCAAAAGAGAGATTATTGTTTACCCGCAGGTCCACTTTGTGGGATTTGGAGTATTGGAAAGATTTGGATCTGCGGCATAATCTTGACGTGATGCACATCGAGAAAAATATATGTGATAGCATTATCGGCATACTTCTTAATATTGAAGGCAAGACGAAAGATACCTTAAAATCTAGGATTGCTTTGACACACCTGGGTATCAGAAGGGATTTGTGGGTGGAAGATGATGGTGCATCATGGGATATGGCACCAGCTGTGTACATATTGGACAAGGTAAAAGGAAAAGAATTCTGCAGGGTCCTGTCACGTGTGAGATTCCCACATGGATTTGCTTCCAACCCTAAAAAGAGAGTCAGTGCAGATGGAAACAAGGTACAAGGGTTGAAAACTCATGACTGCCACGTCCTACTTCAAAGGGTTTTACCTGTTATCCTTAGAGGATTGGGCCTCCCTGACTTATACAGAGCAGTTGCAGAGTTGGGACAATTCTTCACGGAACTCTGTAGTAGAAATATCAGGATAGATTCTTTGGAGCATCTTAGAGACAAGATACCAACTATGATATGCGACCTTGAGAAGATATATCCTCCAGCCTTCTTTGATGTGATGGTGCATTTGGTTGTTCATCTACCTAATGAGGCACTAATTAGAGGTCCAGTACAGTATGGCTGGATGTACCCTCTTGAAAGGCGGCTAGGCACTTTCAAGGGCTATGTTAGGGACAGAGTTACACCTGAGGGTTCCTTTGCAGAGGCCTACATTGCTACAGAAGCGTTGACATTCTGCTCAAAATACATTGAAACGTTGATCAACTTAGCAAAGAGGTGGGCGAAGACAATCCCGAGATCAATGTTTTCGATTATTCTGTTCAAGTTACAGGGAAGAGTCTACAAGACGACAAACCTAAAAATTTGGACAAAATGGTATGGTATGTGTTGAATAACTATCCTAAGATTCTACCTTACATCGAGTAAGTGCCAACTACTGTAGCTTATACATCATAATCTACTAAACTTGCAGCACATTCTTATATATTTAGATGTTTGACGCGATCACTATGTTGTGCAACATCTACAAAAAGGAGTTACTGCCGCAAAATCCAAGAAACATTGACAAACTGGTTATGGCAGGATGTGTGAAATGGTTCAAGAGCCATGTAAGCTTTTGAATTGCATTGTCATTTTTTTAATATATTGAGTACATAAGATGATCAGCTTATCTATTTTCTAACCATAGGTTAAGAAGATGCGGGAGGATGGGAAGGCAGTTAATGATGCCCTTTATGCACTAGCAATGGGTCCTGATACTCGGGTAAGACATTATGAATCTTGCGTTGTTGGAGATGTGAGCTGCACCCTTGCACGCGATGAAGGCAGGAAGACACAAAACAGTGACATCATGAGCACGCATAAGTATGGCAAAGAGATAACTGAAATGTATGCTAACATAACAGACATTGTTCAGTTTCAGTATATCTCCTGTTTCGAGGTTCATCGGCGTGTGGTTTTGTTGTGATGTCATTGGTATAACCTGTTTTCCAGGATTGCAAAACCCAGAGCTGATGATTATTTCAAATCCATCAATGTTAATGCGGCGTACCAAACCGACGAGCCTTTTATTTTGGCAAATCAAGCAACACAAATATTTTTCTTGGAAGACATATATGCATGTAGCAAAGACTAGAGAGTATTGCAAAAGTTTGAGCAGAGGAATTCATTTAATGAAGTTGCACATCAAGATGATGCTTACACTGCTCCTGATGTAGAAGATTCCATAGATGTTCCTAATATCTTTGAGAACCATCACGTCAATAACACTGGCAAAAAGATTCCCTATCGGGCTGTGGACATATGAGAGTTGATCAATAAGACGCCAACGTCCGAGAACATTGAGGATGAAGAAGAAGATGACACTGGGGGGGGGGGTTATGATTCAGAGTGATACACATGGCGAAGATGTTGACGCTACTGCTGCGGATGATGATTAGATTGCTTTTGTCGTATTTTCCTGTGAGAAGACGACTTTTTATCTACTATGTGAAATTCTGTTTGCTATGACAACTGAAACCTGATGAAGTTGTTGTTTAGTATTTTGCTGTCAGAACATCACTTATTATGTATGTTGATTTGTGTTTGGTGATTGTATGACGACTAAAACATGATGACATTGTTGTTTAGTTGTACTCATATTTGGTTGTGAAACTTGTATTTGATGACATAGTTTGCTGTTTGACTCCAATTTGCTCGACGTCTTCGAATGGGAACAAAGCTGACCCGACAGGGCCTCTCCTAATTTATTTATTTATTAGCAAAAGAGTCTCTACTATTTATTTATTTATGAGCAAAAGGGGATGCCCCCTGATTTTTGTTAATAGAAATCATTAGATGTTCACAACACTACGCCCAGCCTGCTAAATAGGTTTCATTCATTACTAGTTACAGAAAAGTGCTCATGTCATAGCCACTGACTACATCATGAGTGCTACATACACTGCAAATAAAGAGACAATCATCCTACAAGCAGATCGATCTTGCCCATTATCTTCACAAGCTCTTTCATCTCCTCATTGCTGTCAAGGCCATTCAGCAGTTGTTGCTTGGCCATGATCAGAGGAACTACATCTTTAACCTTCTGCTCTGCATCTTCCTCTTGTGTCGTTCCTTCAGTTACTTGTCCAACACCCCAACTTGCTGGTATTGGTATTCCTCGGCTAAGCAAATAATCAGCGTACTTCCATTCCCCCCCCCCCATCAGCAACTTCCCAGAAATACAAATCACACGAATCTTCCCTTTTTTGCATGAATTAAATTGGAAGATCATCAACCAAACTATTAAAAAAACAGCAACTGAAAGCAGGCGAACAACACTTGAACATAGTATTACCCCATGATTCGGGCATTTGTAGAAGACTCGGCCAGGGTTGAGGATTGTAGTTGAGATGGGACGGATGACACTGCATGATTTGCAGCAGTAGCACCACACCAATGAGAGCGGGTTGCGATGAGCAATCGGTTGCGGTGAGTGTGCCGGCGGGGGTGTGATGAGACCCATAGGGGATGGTACGGGTGGCGACTTGGCGCATATCTGGTTGTTGTATGCTGAAGAGCTGGTGGACGAGCCACCAGCGGACATGGTTGCTACAGTTGGAGCTTCTGATGCTAAGTAGAGTAACTAGAGAAGAGGAGAAGTGAATGTTGGATATGTCAGTTTCATTACTTGCAGGGTAGCATAGCACTATATGTAGTCATAGTTTAGGTTTGGATTCGAACCATCTACTGGAGCACGTCCCTCTTTTTTCTAAAACTCGACAACGTCTCTTTACTGCTACACTAGCTTGTTCTGTACGCCTTCTCGAGTCTTTGATTTTCGGGAATGTTGTGTGGCAAACATTCCATGGGAGGAGGACGGCAAACAAACGCATTTTCCTGAGAGTTTTAGTTATGACACAAGATCAAATGGTGGCACTTTCGGGAATGTTATCTGGCGAACGAGCCCAATTTTGCTAGCTGGTGTAGGCTTAGTCAACAACCGATTGTGCCAACCTTGACCATTGGACTGACATTCAACGTCTATTGTATTTCTTTAGTATCTTCTTCCTCTAGCTGCCAAAGCCAAACCAGCACCGACAGGACCGCCTGCTCCCGCCTCCCACGGCTGGTTGTGCTGCCGCGCACACATCGCGGCCACATCGCACCCTAAAACTCTGTGCATCTTCCCTGGCTCCCGTTCGTTCTTGTCCGAGGCCTCACCATCGTCCTTCGCCTTGGTTCTCTCACCACGGGAATGCCCTCTAGTGTTGTCAACATGGTTAACAACCGAGAGGAATAAGGAGATGATTGTACATGGTGAGGATGATAGTAGGGACACACCAGGATCATGGCAGTAGGCAAGCAAGTGCCTCCTTTATTACAAGAAAAAAAAAAAAGGTTCCTCCTGATGGTTTCCTGACATCTGGGTTGCACGCCACTGTCAATGTAGTCAATAAGCGAGATAACTGCACAAGGAGTGGTTGACACCCGGGACCCAGCAGCTCGCGCAATATTTTTTTTGTTTACGGGACGGAGCAGGGTATCAACTAGGTTGTGCGGGAGATATGGCCCATCTAGCCCAGGCTTTCATTTCATATGTTTACCACATGACCAACCCGATTTTGTTTTTTCTTTATGAAAATGGCTAGCCCAGCTATTTTGTTTTTTTTGCAGAATAACCAATGGAGGCCTACTTGCTTTTCTATGCCCTGCTCGGACGGAAATCTTTCAAGACGAGGAGGAATGCATTCGGTTTGCCTAGAAAATGGGCTATAAATAATAAGAAATGGGTTGTAAAATTAAAAATACAACAAACAGGCAATTAGTTGCAAATTACTTTTTTCTTTCGGATTTTGATATTTCAAATTTCATTGTTTTTGTGCGGGTAAATTTTTATTGGATTTTAAATTATGGTATGTCTATTTTTTAAATTAATTTGAATCTGGCTAGAATTTTCAGGCTGTATGCTGTTTGGGGCAGATTTGGAGGCTGACTTGTGGGTCTAATATGTTGACGTGTACGAAAGGCTTTGTCAACTTAGTGCACAAATGATTCTAGTAGTAGTGGCCGTTGGATGTTAATCCAACAGCCATGCTGCTTCTTCAACCTCTAGTCTTCTTACTCCAGCCGCCCAAACCAGCGCCGACCATACTGCTTGCTCATGCCTCCCGTTGCCGGCTGTGCTGCCGCGCAGGCCTAACCGCTCCACACTACTGCCATCGCTGGCTTGGCCATCCCTCGATGCACCCATAGTTCTTGTTATTCTCCGGCGACGGCAGACGAACCAGTAAACCCTCGTACTCCCCTCTGTGTGGGAAACAACTTCTGAGTCTTCTCCGGCTCCGGGTCATTCCCTTCCTAGACCTTGCCATCATCCACCGCCCTGGTGCTCTCGGCGCGGCATGGTCAACGTGTGACATCCATTGGTAGAGAACTGTACATGGAGAGGATGATAGCTGGGTCCACGGCCGCACGCAAGGAAGTGCCTCCTTATTACATGCAAAATAATGATTCCTCCACTTGACAGCAGGGACCCACCGGAAGGGCGTCTTTATCTCACGAAAAAAATTTCCTCCCGCTGCTACCTCTTGAGCACTGTGCTGGTTTTCCCTTGAAGAGGAAAGCGTGATGCAGCAAAGTAGCGTAAGTATTTTCCTCAGTTTTTGAGAACCAAGGTATCAATCCAGTAGGAGGCTCCTCAAAAGTCCCTCGTACCTACACAAACAAACAAGAACCTCGCAACCAACGCGATAAAGGGGTTGTCAGTCCCTTCACGGTAACTTGCGAAAGTGAGATCTGATAGAGATAATAAGATAAGATAAATATTTTTGGTATTTTTGAGATATAGATTGGAAAGTAAAGATTGCAAATAAAAGTAGATAGAAAACCTATATGATAAAAGATAGACCCGGGGCATAGGTTTCACTAGTGGCTTCTCTCAAGATAGCATAAGTATTACGGTGGGTGAACAAATTCCTGTCGAGCAATTGATAGAAAAGTGCATAGTTATGAGATTATCTAGGCATGATCATGTATATAGGAATCACGTCTGCAACAAGTAGATCGAAACGATTCTGCATCTACTGCTATTACTCCAAACATCGACCGACTCCTGCCTGCATCTAGAGTATTAAGTTCATAAGAACAGAGTAACGCATTAAGAAAGATGACATGATGTAGAGGGATAAACTCAAGCAATATGATATAAACCCCATCTTTTTATCCTCGATGCCAACAATACAATATGTGCCTTGCTGCCCCTGCTTTCACTGGGAAAGGGCACCGCAAGATTGAACCCAAAGCTAAGCACTTCTCCCATTGCAAGAAAGATCAATCTAGTAGGCCAAACCAAACTGATAATTCGAATAGACTTGCAAAGATAACCAATCACACATAAAAGAATTAAGAGGAGATTCAATTATTTCGCATAGATAAACTTGATCATAAACCCACAATTCATCGGATCTCGACAAACACACTGAAAAAAGAGTTACATCGAATAGATCTCCAAGAAGATCAAGGAGAACTTTGTATTGAGATTCAAAGAGAGAGAAGAAGTCATCTTGCTAATAACTATGGACCTGAAGGTCTATGGTAAACTACCCACAACTCATCGCAGAGGCCTTGGAGATGATGTAGAGGCCCTCCATGGTCGATTCCCCCTCCAGCGGAGCGCCGATGAAGGCTCCAAGATGGGATCTTGCGGATACAGAAGGTTGCGGCAGTGGAAATAGTTTTTCGTGGTGCCCGTGGATGTTTTCAGGGTATGGGAGTATATATAGGCGAAGGAGGAAGGTCAGGGGAGCCACAAGGGGCCTACGAGGGTGGGGGCGCGCCCACCCCCCTAGGGCGCACCCTCCTACCTCTTGGTCGCCTCGGCTGCTTCTTGACGTCCACTCCAAGTCTCATGGGTTGCATTTGTTCCAAAAAGATCGCTCCCGAAGGTTTCATTCCGTTTGGACTCCGTTTGATATTCCTTTTCTTCGAAACACTGAAATAGGCAAAAAAACAGCAATTCAGGCTGGGCCTCCGGTTAGTAGGTTAGTCCCAAAATTGATATAAAAGTGTAAAGTGAAGCCCATAAACATCCAAAACGGGTAATATAATAGCATGGAACAATAAAAAATTATAAATAAGTTCGAGACGTATCAAGCATCCCAAGCTTAATTCCTGCTCGTCGAGTAGGTAAATGATAAAAACATAATTTTTGATGTGGAATGCTACTTAGCATTATTCTCAATGTAATTTTCTTTATTGTGGCATGAATGTTCAAATCCAAATGCTTCAAAATAAAAGTTCATATTGACATAAGAAATAGTAATACCTCAAGCATACTAACAAGGCAATCATGTCTTCTCAAAATAACATGGCTAAAGAAAGTTCATCCCTACAAAATCATATAGTTAGGCTATGTTTTCATTTTTGTCACACAAAATACTCCCATCATGCACAACCCCGGTTTCAGCCAAGCAATTGGTTCATACTTTTTAATGTGCTTGAGCCTTTTTCAACTCTCACACAATACATGAGCGTGAGCCATGGATATAGCACTATGGGTGGAATAGAATATGATGATGGAGGTTGTGTGGAGAAGACAAAAAAGGAGAAAGTCTCACATTGGTGAGGCTAATCAATGGGCTATGGAGATGCCCATCAATTGATGTCAACATGAGGAGTAGGGATTGCCATGCAACAGATGCACTAGAGCTATAAATGTATGAAAGCTCAACAAAAGAAACTAAGTGGGTGTGCATCCAACTTGCTTGCTCACTGTGGGAGTCCTGGATTAAGGGGTCCTCGGACAGCCAGACTATATACTTTGGCTGGACTGTTGGACTATGAAGATACAAGATTGAAGACTTTATCCTGTGTCCGGATGGGACTCTCCTTTGCGTGGAAGGCAAGCTTGGATATTCGGATATGTAGATTTCCTTCTCTGTAACCGACTCTGTGTAACCCTAGCCCCCTCCAATGTCTATATAAACTGGAGGGTTTAGTCCGTAGGACAACAACAATCATAATCATAGGCTAGCTTCTAGAGTTTAGCCTTTACGATCTCGTGGTAGATCAACTCTTGTAATACTCATATCATCAAGATCAATCAAGCAGGAAGTAGGGTATTACCTCCATCAAGAGGGCCCGAACCTGGGTAAAACATCGTGTCCCCTGCCTCCTATTACCATTAACCTTAGACGCACAGTTCGGGACCCCCTACCTGAGATCCGCTGGTTTTGACACCGACATTGGTGCTTTCATTAAGAGTTCCACTGTGCCGTCGCGATAAGGCTTGATGGATCCCTCGATCATCTTCAACAATGCGGTCCAGGGGAGGTTTTCTTTCCCGGAGAGATCTTCGTATTCGGCGGCTTTGTACTGTGGGCCAACTCGCTTGGCCATCTGGAGCAGATCGACAGCTACGCCCCTCGCCATCAGGTTAGGTTTGGAAGCTTAAACTATACTGCCAACATCCACGGAGACTTGATCTTCGACAGATTCGAGCCCATGACAGGTGCGCCGAACAGTCACGACGGACATGACTTTGATCTGCCATCGGACAATATTTGGGAGATCGCACCCGCGTTGGCATCGGGAATCAATCCGGAGCAGATCATGCCTTTCGTGGACGGGTGGATGGACCCCGCCACGGAGGCCGCACACTCATCGGTGTCAGGGCCGAATACTGATCCCACCTCCAGTGAGAGTGGCGTTATCGGACCCCCGGACTCATCTCCGGTTGCAGGATCCAAACTGCGTGCGTCCATGCCTATCGAATCAGATGGGGCACCCGTCATGGAATTCACTACCGCGAATATCTTTCACCATAGGAGATTCTTGGCCGAACTATGTCCGGCTCGAGTGGGGAGCGGACGATGAAGAAATTCGTCCCCCACCCACCGCCCACTCTATAGCCACTGTCGATGACTTAACCGACGTGCTTGACTTCGACTCCGAAGACATCGACGGTATGGACAACGATGCAGGAGAAGAACGGGAACCACCACCTACAGGGTGCTTGACCGCCACCTCATCATATGATATTTATATGGTGGACACCCCTAAAGAAAACAATGGCGATGAGACAATGGAAGATAACCCCTTGGGGAAGCAATCTAGACACCGGTGTCATCGGTGCTGCTCCAAGCCCCGCTATAGCAAGAATATTGATGCTGGCACAGGAGATAACAATCCGGATGGTGCCGAAGATGAAGACAATCCTGCCCAACCAGGCTTCGAGCAGGCCGAGCAAGAGGATGGGCAGGCTAGCCCTAAAGAACATGCAACTGATGGAGAATCAGAGGACGATAATTACATCCCTCTCTCCGAAGATGAAGTGAGCCTTGGCGACGAGGAATTCATCGTACCGAAGGATCCCGTCGAGCAGGAGCGCTTCAAACGCCGGTTTATAGCCAGTGCAAAAAGCCTGAAGAAAAAGCAGCAACAACTCCAAGCTGATCAAGATCTGCTAACTGACAGATGGACCGAGGTCCTGGCTGCCGAAGAATACGGACTCGAACGCCCTAGCAAAAGCTACCCAAAGCACAGGCTGCTACCTCAACTCGAGGAGGAGGCTTTAAAGCCCACACTACTAGCGCATGATGTGGCTGACCGGCCACCCCGCGGTCGCGACAAAACGGCGCACCAACCCGAAGTCTAGACCGCACCCCGCCGCCAATCAAACGATAATACCAAGGCCCGATGCTACACAAAGGACCTGCGAGATGTATTGGAAAACAAAGCAGGATAGTCAAGATCGATCTACGGATCACGGGGGCGTGCCACAAGACGTGATGATGACCATCACACCAAATACAATAAACTAAAGTCTGGCTGGGCCGAATACAATAGACCGGACTCATTTGAACTACGTCGGGATGTAGCCCAGCATAGAGGCGCCGCACACCCCTTATGCTTCACTGATGAAGTTATGGATCATGAATTCCCAGAAGGGTTTAAACCCGTAAATATTGAATCATACGATGGCACAACAGACCCCGCGGTATGGATCAAAGACTTTCTTCTCCACATCCACATGGCCCGCGGCGATGACGTACATGCCATAAAGTACCTACCACTTAAGCTCAAAGGACCGGCTAGGCATTGGCTTAATAGCCTGCCAGCAAGCTCCATTAGCATTTGGGAGGATCTGGAAGACGCATTCCTCGATAACTTCCAGGGCACTTACGAAAGACCACCGGATGCTGATGACTTAAGTCAGCCAGGAAATTTTGGACTCGGTTCCTAACTAAAAAGAACCAAATTGTCGACTGTTCAGATGCCGAAGCCTTAGTGGCCTTGAAGTATAACATCCGAGACGAATGGCTCGCCCGACATCTCGGCCAAGAGAAGCCAAAGTCCATGGCAGCCCTCACGATACTCATGACCCGCTTCTGCGCGGGTGAGGACAGCTGGCTGGCTCGCAGCAACATCACACCCAAAAACTCAGGCGATTCAGACGCCAGGGATAGCAACAACAATCCGCGACGGAATAGACACAAACGTCGCAATAATGGAAACAACACTGAAGACACGACAGTCAATGCCGGATTCAAAGGCTTTAAATCCTGATAGCGGAAAAAGCCATTCAAGAGAAACAGCCCGGGCTCGTCCAGTTTGGACCACATACTCGATCGCTCATGTCAAATTCACGGCACCCCTGATAAACCAGCCAACCACACCAACAGGGAATCCTGGGTGTTCAAACAGGCCGGCAAGTTGAATGCCGAAAACAAGGAAAAGGGGCTGCATAGCCACGACGACGAGGAGCCCCGATCGCCGAACACGGGAGGACAGAAGAAATTCCCTCCCTAGGTGAAAATAGTGAATATGATATACGCAACCCATATCCCCAAGCGGGAACGGAAGCATGCACTAAGGGACGTCTATGCGATGGAGCCAGTCGCCCCAAAATTCAACCCATAGTCCTCTTGTCTGATCACTTTCGATCACAGGGACCATCCTACCAGTATCAGTCATGGTGGTTCGGCCGCATTGGTCCTCGACCCCATCATCGACGGATTCCATCTCACACGAGTCCTCATGGACGGCAGCAGCAGCCTGAACCTGCTCTATCAGGACACAATGTGCAAAATGGGCATTGACCCCTCAAGGATCAAGTCCACAAAAACCACCTTCAAGGGTGTCATACCCGGTGTAGAGGCCTGTTGTACGGGCTCAATCACACTCGAAGTGGTCTTTGGATCTCTGGACAATTTCCGAAGCGAAGAGTTGATCTTCGACATCGTCCCCTTCCGCAAAGGCTATCATGCACTGCTTCGACGAAATGCATTCGCCAAATTCAATGCGGTACCGCATTATGCATATCTCAAGCTCAAAATGCCGGGACCTCGCGGGGTTATTATAGTTAATGGAAACACAGAGCGCTCGCTTCGTATGGAGGAGCACACTGCGGCTCTCGCAGCGGAAGTACAAAATAGCCTTCTTAGGCAAACAACCAACTCGGCGATAAAGAACCTCGATACCGCCAAGCGAGTCCAGAGTACTCCACTATAGGATCATCCGGCACGACCAGAGCTCGACTAGCAATTCGCCTCTGCCCTAGTCCTAGCCAAGCAGCGACATTCGTGCCGCGCGTACATAACTACGCACTTAAAATACCATGGGCATAGGCGGAGGCACGGCCATGACACGGTCCATAATGCAGCTCGACCGCCCCAGGACACGCACATTTTTGCACCCCTTTTTCTTTCAGGTCCCTACCTTCAGGAGGCTCTTCCGAAAGACCGGCTATCAGACACATAGCGGGACGGACACACCATGAGGACAAGAAGCTTCGGCATACGAGGGAATCCTCAGGTGGTCTCTGATAACAATCGTTATACATGTTTTACATAACCGCATACCACCCGCTCCTAGTTAGGATGTGTCAAATAGTCCTATTCTGCTTATCGCACTACTTGTATATGTACGCCTTGACGTATCATTTTAAAGGGAAAATAGTATACATCGTCAGCTTGCTATTAAGTTTAATTGCCCCTTTTTCTTTACTGCTTATTTATTATACCCGTGCATTTTGGCACGACTAGTTTGCCAGGGGCTTCAGTACCTCATAACCTGGCAAGACAAGTCCAAACACTTTCAACAATGCGGCACCCCGAACTTATAGCACTATATGCATCAGCTCCGAATCATGTCTTGGGTCAATAGTTGGGTTTGCCCGGCTCCTATGTTTTGGTACCTTATGTTCCGCTATATCGGCTAAGGTAGCGCAGAGAGAACTACTGCGATTGTGTCCCGGTTCTTCCGGACGAGCACCTCAGTAGAGAAAGCCGAAAACGGACTGTCATGATAAGGCAAGAGCTGGTCGCTGTTCGAGAGGTCTCAAATCCTTAAAGATTTTTTCCGCTTCAGGCGAGGAATCGGCTTCGTTCAATTTAGGTGTGCATAGCGCCCCAAGTCCGGCTTTCCGGATACTAGGGGCTTCGCCAACATTTAAAACTGTAGACTTCTATGGCTAAGTGAGGGCGATAAAGCCGTATAGTCCGATTGCCTCGTTCGTGGCGCTAAACACCTCCTTAAAAGGACGAAAAACATGGATAAAGAGTGTTTATACTTATCCCGTACACCCCAGTACTAGTTACATGGGGGAGGAAGCCGACGACTGGCAAACTCTCAAGAACTTTTAAAATGGCCGCACAGAAGGTAATATTTTAAATTAACAAGCGATACATAGCGCACATGAACTGGTTTTCATAATACAGGACGACATGATTACATTCATTCAAATATCACGTCCTTCGTACATTCATCCGCCACAAGGCGGGCACCCTTAATGACATTGTCATAGTACTGTTCGGGGCGGCGATGTTCCTTGCCCTTCGGCGGCCCCTCCATCACTAGCTTCTCGGCGTCCATCTTCCCCTAGTGCACCTTTGCACGGGCCAAAGCTCGGTGTGCACCCTCAATACAGACGGACCGCTTAACGACTTCAAGCCGCAGACAGGCATTCACCATCTGCTTGATAAAGCCGAAGTAGCTGCTGGGTTGGGGCTCGCCAGGCCACAGCCGGACTATGAAGTCCTTCATGGCCCGTTCGGCCGCCTTGTGGAGTTCGACAAATTCTTTAGCTGGTCGCTCAAGGACATTGGGTGTTCGGCCCCAATATACTGGGACCAAAACAGCTTCTCCGTCGAGCTTCCCTCCTCAGCCCGGTAGAACTTTGCGGCATCAGAGATGTTGCGCGGCATTCTACGAATGCTCCTGGAGAACTCTGAATTCGGGTAAGTAAAAGGAAAGTCTCCTCCACATGCTTGCTTTGCATAAAGAAAGCCTTACATGTGGCTATCTTCTTGGCCGCCTCAATTTCCTGGAGGGCCTTCTGGGCTTCGGCCTTAGCGTCTAGTGCGCTCTGATGGGCCTTTGCAAGCTCCGACTCTTGCGTCTTGGAGTCACGCTCCAAGGATTCAAATTTTTTGACGAAGTCCCGGAGCTCTTGCTGGACCTCATCAACTCGCGCCTCTTGTTTTTCGCACTCAATGCGCTCCTCAGCCGCTTTGTTTTCGGCCTCGGACAGTGCCTTCTTAAGGGCCGCCACCTCGGTCGTGGCCCCTAGCAAAATTTATCATGCTTCTATCAGCATACACGATTTTTCCTTTGTATAAAATTCAGACGGGGTATTGCTTACCTTTGTTTTCCTCGAGCTGCCTCTTCACGAGGCCGAGCTCTTCTTCGGCCCGCCCCAGGCTCTACCTCAGTCCGGAGACCTCTGAAGTGGCGACGGTGGCGGCCAGCAGCGACGCCTTCTTATTCACATAGACATAATATGATTAGACTCCTGGGAATAATATTTGATCCTCTGTTCAGCTTCTCTTGCCGAACACCAAACAGAGCATCAGGGGCTACTGTCTACACCGTGATACTTTCTCATAATTTAAATTACTTACCTCAAAGCCTATCAGGAGGCTGGCACAGGCTTCGGTCAATCCGCTCTTGGCGGACTGAACCTTCGCAATCACCGTACTCATAAGAGTACGGTGTACTTCATCAAGGGAAGCGCTCTGAAGCGCTTCCACCAGGTTATCCGATGCCTCTGGATGGACAGAGGTCATCGGCACAGACGGCTCGCCCCCTTGGCGGGTGGCTGCCTGCCTGAATCTGGAACCACTGGAGGTTCCGGTGTAGTGTCTGGCTGGGGGCCAAGCTTGCTGCGGAATCCATGGGGATCTCCCCCCCATGAGCCCGACATCGGGAGTCTCGCCTTGAGGCGTCTCCAGGACTACCTCCTCCTGGCCTGGCATCCTCTAAGATAACACCTCGGTGTCATCCGTTGGCCGGGGGGTGGAAGCCGTCGGGAGCGAATAGCTATTCATCTCCGAAGAGCTCAAGGACCCATCCGAGGAGGGCAAGTCTATATGGGCTTTGGGCGGACTGCACAAACAAACCTTGACATAATAAGGAGCCATAAAGCTAAAATATGCAAGAAGTATCCTGACGTACGAATACTTACGACTTCGCCAGGGGCTTAGCCCTGGGTAGCCACTCCTCCTCACTATAGGCGGCGATTGTGGAGTGGTCCGGAGGGAGGGTCCGTCCCTTCTTGGACCCTTCGGTCTCCTCGGAAGGGACGGCCTTCGTTTTCTTCTCCCCCTCGTTTTGGGGGAGAGGGTTTGCCTCCTCCTCCTCCTCCTCGTTGTCGTTGGAGGAGTGCGCCTTGGTGTCTTCAGACGATGAGTCCGGCACCACGTTACGCCAGAGACTTTTCCTGGTCCCCACGGCCTTCTTCTTGGCTTTCTTCTCCGGCACCTCATAAGGCGCCGGAACCAACATCTCCGTTAGGAGAGCAGTTGCTGGATCTTCAGGCAACAGGGCCGGACAGTCGATCTGCTCTGTCGTTGCCACGTATTCCTGTCAGATCAGTACGATGTCTTAAGTTCCTCCCATGAATATACTGAGGAAAGGCACATCTTGCAAAATGTAGAATGCTTACCGCATTGGTGTGGCGCTTGGCGCTGAGTCCGCGGTCTTCAGAAGTGGGAGGAGGGACTTCGCTGGACTTGAACAACACCTTCCATACGTCTTTGTGCATCGTGTCAAAGAGCTCTTGCAGTGTCTGGTGTTGGTCCGCATCGAACTCCCATAGGTTGAATGCCCGTCTTTGACACGGGAGAATCCGGCGAAATAGCATGACCTGGACCATGTTGACAAGCTTGATATTCTTGGTTATCATGTTCTTAACGCAGTTGTGGAGTCCGGTCAGCGCCGCAGATCCGCCCCAGGCTAGGCCCTTCTTCTTCCAGGAAGTGAGCCACATAGGGATGCCGAATCAGAATTTGGGGCGCCACCCAGTTGGTGCCGCGCGGCTTCGTGATGTAGAACCACCCCGATTGCCACCCCTTCATAGTCTCCGCAAAGGAGCCTTCGGGCCAAGTGACGCTGGGAATCTTGCCCACCATGGCGCCACCACACTCCGCATGCTGGCCGACCACTATCTTCGGCTTCACGTTGAAGATCTTTAGCCACAGGCCAAAGTGGGGCCTGATGCGGAGAAAAGCCTCGCACATGACGATAAACTCCGAGATGTTGAGGATGAAATTAGGGGCTAGATCATGAAAATCCAGCCCGTAATAGAACAAGAGCTCGCGGAAAAATGGGTGGAGGGGGAATCCTAGTCCGCGGACGAAGTGGGCGAGGAACACAACCCTCTCGTGGGGTCCCGGAGTCGGAATGATCTGCCCCGCGTCCGGGAGCTGGTGCGCAATATCTGCGGCCAAGTATCCGGCTACCCGGAGCTTCGTAATGTCCTCCTCCTTGACGGAGGAGGCCACCCACTTGCCTCTCACTCCGGACATGTTTGGCTGTGCGGAGAAGGTGAGAACTAGGGCGCTGGAGCTTGAGCATGCGAGAATGGATGAGCAAGGAAGAAAGTAGGCGTGGGTGAAAGAGGAGAATCCTTATCTCTTTATAAAGGCGGTAGAAACTATGCGCCTCCCCACTTGCCCGTTAAGATCGCTTATTTCCTGAGCGCCGCAATTCATGGCACGGTTGGGTTACTCGTACCCGTATTGATGAGCATCTCGTAATAAGGGGACATGATCTCTGCTTCGATAAGACGTGTCAAGAAAACTGCCTTGCATTACGTGCGGTGGCTGGTTGTGAAAGACGGTTTGAATAATGACCGAACCGTGGCGTGATGTCATGCTATAAAAAGATGTCAGTAGAATAGATTTGTGGAATATTATACTCTCTACGGTGGAATGTGGAATTTGTTTTGCAGAGCCGGACATGATTATTGTGTCCTAAATCTTCTATGGAGTATTCGGAGAAGGAACCCGCCTTGCAATGTCGAAGACAATCTACGCACCGGACTCATCATCATTGAAGCCTGGTTCACGGGCTACTGAGGGAGTCCTGGATAAAGGGGTCCTCGGACAGCCGGACTATATACTTTGGCCGAACTGTTGGACTATGAAGATACAAGATTGAAGACTTCGTCCCGTGTCCGGATGGGACTCTCCTTTGCAGGGAAGGCAAGCTTGGATATTCGGATATGTAGATTTCCTTCTCTGTAACCGACTCTGTGTAACCCTTGCCCCCTTCGGTGTCTATATAAACCAAAGGGTTTAGTCCGTAGGACAACAACAATCATAATCATAGGCTAGCTTCTAGGGTTTAGCCTTTACGATCTTGTGGTAGATCAACTCTTGTAATACTCATATCATCAAGATCAATCAAGCAGGAAGTAGGGTATTACCTCCATCGAGAGGGCCCGAACCTGGATAAAACATCATGCCCCTGCCTCCTGTTACCATTAGCCTTAGACGCACAGTTCGGGACCCCCTACCCGAGATCCGTCGGTTTTGACACCGACACTCACAAAGACCTAGGGCATTTTGAGGAATCCCATCGTTGGAATATACAAGTCAAGTTCTATAATGAAAAATTCCCACTAGTATATGAAAGTGACAATATATGAGACTCTCTATATGAAGAACATGGTGCTACTTTGAAGCACAAGTGTGGAAAAAGATAGTAACATTGTCCCCTTTTTTATTTTCTCTTTTTTGGGCCTTTCTTTTTTTATTTGGCCTTTCTTTTTTTCTTTTTTGTTGGCCTTTTTTTATTTGGCCTTTCTTTTTTTTATAAGGGACAATGCTCTAATAATGATGATCATCACACTTCTATTTATTTACAACTCATGAATTACAACTCGATACTAGAACAATATGACTCTATATGAATGCCTCCGGTGGTGTACCGGGATATGCCAATGAATCAAGAGTGACATGTATGAAAAATTATGAAGGTGGCTTTGCCACAAATATGATGTCAACTACATGATCATGCAAAAGCAATATGACAATGATGAAACGTGTCATGATGAACGGAACGGTGGAAAGTTGCATGGCAATATATCTCGGAATGGCTATGGAAATGCCATAATAGGTAGGTATGGTGGCTGTTTTGAGGAAGATATAAGGAGGTTTATTTGTGATAGAGCGTATCGTATCACGGGGTTTGGATGCACCGGTGAAGTTTGCACCAACTCTCAAGGTGAGAAAGGGCAATGCACCGTACCGAAGAGGCTAGCAATGATGGAAAGGTAAGAGTGCGTATAATCCATGGACTCACATTGGTCATAAAGAACTCATATACATATTGCACAAGTTTTACTAGCCCTCGAAGCAAAGTACTACTACGCATGCTCCTAGGGGAAGGGTTGGTAGGAGTTAACCATCGCGCGATCCCGACCTCCACACACAAGGAAGGCAATCAAAAGAGCACCCCATGCAACAAATTTGTCACACAACTTTTACCATACGTGCATGCTACGGGACTTGCCAACTTCAACACAAGTATTCTTTAAATTCACAATTACCCAACTAGCATGACTCTAATATCACCACCTCTATATCTCAAAACAATTATCAAGCATCAAATTGATCATAGCATCAAATTCACTTTCTATGATAGTTTTTATTATACCCATCTTGGATGCCCATCATTCTAGGACCAATTTTATAACCATAGAAAATACCATGCTGTTATAAAAGACTCTCAAAATAATATAAGTGAAGCATGAGAGATTAACAATTTCTACAAAATAAAGCCACCGCCGTGCTCTAAAAGATATAAGTGAAGTACTAGAGCAAAATTATCTAGCTCAAAAGATATAAGTGAAGCACATAGAGTATTCTAATAAATTCTGGATCAAGTGTATATTTCCCAAAAGGTGTGTACAGCAAGGATGATTGTGGTAAACTAAAAATCAAAGACTCATATCATACAAGACGCTCCAAGCAAAACACATATCATGTGGCGAATAAAAATATAGCTCCAAGTAAAGTTACTGATCGACGAAGACGAAAGAGGGGATGCCTTCCGGGGCATCCCCAAGCTTAGACTTTTGGTTGTCCATGAATATCTTGGGGTGCCATGTGCATCCCCAAGCTTAGGCTCTTGCCACTCCTTATTCCATAGTCCATCAAATCTTTACCCAAAACTTGAAAAGTTCACAACACAAAACTCAACAAGAAATCTTATAAGCTCCGTTAGTGGAAGAAAGAAACACCACCACATAAGGTACTGTAATGAACTAATTCTTTATTTATATTGGTGTTAAACCTACTGTATTCCAACTTCTCTATGGTTCATACCCCCCGATACTAGCCATAGATTCATCAAAATAAGCAAACAACACACGAAAAACAGAATCTGTCAAAAACAGAACAGTCTGTAGCAATCTGTAACTTTCGAATACTTCTGGAACTCTAAAAATCCTACCAAAATAGTATGTCCTGGGAAATTTGTCTATTGATCTACAGCAAAAATAATCAACACAAAAGCACGTTTCTGTGATTTATTAAAATTATTCTTGTGCATGCAAAAGTTTCTGTTTTTCAACAGAATCAAATTAACTATTACCGTAGGTTATCCTATAGGTTCTACTTGGCTCAAACACTAATTAAAACATAAAACCACATCTAAACAAAAGCTAGATGTATTATTTATTACTAAACAGAAGTAAAAAGCAATAAACAAAAATAAAATTGGGTTGCCTCCCAACAAGCGCTATCGTTTAACGCCCCTAGCTAGGCATGAAAGCGAGAATAGATCTAAGTATTGCCATCTTTGGTATTCAATTCATAAGTGGCTCGCATAATAGACTCATAAGGTAATTTGACTTTCTTTCTAGGAAAGTGCTCCATGCCTTTCCTTAATGGAAATTGAAATCTAATATTCCCTTCCTTTATATCAATAATTGCACCAATCGTTCTAAGGAAAGGTCTACCAAGAATAATAGGACATGAAAGATTGCAATCTATATCAAGAACAATGAAATCTACGGGTATATAATTCCTATTTGCAACAATAAGAACATCATTAATCCTTCCCATAGGTTTCTTAATTGTGGAATCCGTAAGGTGCAAGTTTAAAGAGCAATCATCAAATTCACGGAAACCTAGCACATCACATGAAGTTTTTGGAATCGTGGAAACACTAGCACCCAAATCAGACAAAGCATAGCATTCATGATCTTTAATTTTAATTTTAATTTTTATAGTAGGTTCCCACTCATCATAAAGTTTTCTAGGTATAGAAACTTCCAATTCAAGTTTTTCCTCATAAGATTGCATCAAGGCATCAACAATATGTTTGGTAAAAGCTTTATTTTGACTATAAGCATGAGGAGAATTCAACACGGATTGCAACAAGGAAATACAATCTATTAAAGAACAATTATCATAATTAAATTCCCTGAAATCCATAATAGTGGGTTCATTGCTATGTAAAGTTTTGACCTCTCCAATCCCACTTTTACAAAATTTAGCATCAAGATCTAAAAACTCCGAATCATTGGAACGCCTTTTAACTAAAGTTGACTCTTCTCCAGTCCCATCATTATCAAGATTCATATTGCAAAACAAAGATTTAATATGATACACATCAATAACTTTTAGATCTTCATCATTATTTTCCCCTAACCCTTCTGGTTTGGCAGCCATCTTATTAAATAAGGTGGCTTGCTTATCAGAGATTTGGGCTATTGATTTTTAAAGACGAGCAATCTGAGGATTCAAACCATAAAAT
Source organism: Triticum dicoccoides (assembly GCF_002162155.2). Taxonomy (NCBI): domain Eukaryota; kingdom Viridiplantae; phylum Streptophyta; class Magnoliopsida; order Poales; family Poaceae; genus Triticum; species Triticum dicoccoides. The sequence continues at coordinate 169,691,820 of NC_041383.1, forward strand.
TCCTTAGACATATCATCAAGTTCTTTATTCATGTACTCCATAAAGCTTTTTTGTTCTTTAAGCTCTTTTGTAAAGAAATTATTATGCTCAAATTGTAAAGTCATAAAGCTTCTAATGTTTAATTCGATTTCCTCCAACCTTTTAAGATGAAGATCAGCATTCTTAGGCAAAGCCATAAGGGCAAACAGGCACACGAGAGGCAAGCAAAGAAGAGAGAGGATATCAGGAAAGAGAGGGCGAATAAAATGGCAAGGGTGAAGTGGGGGAGAGGAAAACGACAGGCAAATGGCAAATAATGTAATGCGAGGGAGATGAGTTTGTGATGGGTACTTGGTATGTCTTGACTTGAGCAAAGACCTCCCTCGCAACAGCGCTAGAAATCCTTCTTGCTACCTCTTGAGCACTGCGTTGGTTTTCCCTTGAAGAGGAAAGGGTGATGTAGCAAAGTAGCGTAAGTATTTCCCTCAGTTTTTGAGAACCAAGGTATCAATCCAGTAGGAGGCTCCTCAAAAGTCCCTCGTACCTACACAAACAAATAAGAACCTCGCAACCAACACGATAAAGGGGTTGTCAATCCCTTCACGGTAACTTGCGAAAGTGAGATCTGATAGAGATAATAAGATAAGATAAATATTTTTGGTATTTTTGCGATATAGATTGAAAAGTAAAGATTGCAAATAAAAGTAGATAGAAAACTTATATGATAAAAGATAGACCCGGGGGCCATAGGTTTCACTAGTGGCTTCTCTCAAGATAACATAAGTATTATGGTGGGTGAACAAATTACTATCTAGCAATTGATAGAAAAGTGCATAGTTATGAGATTATCTAGGCATGATCATGTATATAAGCATCACGTCCGCAACAAGTAGATCGAAATGATTCTGCATCTACTACTATTACTCCACACATTGACCGACTCCTGCCTGCAACTAGAGTATTAAGTTCATAAGAACAGAGTAATGCATTAAGAAAGATGAAATGATGTAGAGGGATAAACTCAAGCAATATGATATAAACCCCATCTTTTTATCATCGATGGCAACAATACAATACGTGCCTTGCTGCCCCTGCTGTCACTAGGAAAGGACACCGCAAGATTTAACCCAAAGCTAAGCACTTCTCCCATTGCAAGAAAGATCAATCTAGTAGGCCAAACCAAACTTATAATTCGAAGAGACTTGCAAAGATAACTTAATCACACATAAAATAATTCAGAGGAGATTCAAATATTTCTCGTAGATAAACTTGATCATAAACCCACAATTCATCTGATCTCGACAAACATACCGCAAAAAGAGTTAGATCGAATAGATCTCCAAGAAGATCAAGGAGAACTTTGTATTGAGATTCAAAGAGAGAGAGAAAAGCCATCTAGCTAATAACTATGGACCCGAAGGTCTGTGGTAAACTACTCACAACTCATCGGAGAGGCCTTGGAGATGATGTAGAGGCCCTCCATGGTCAATTCCCCCTCCGCCGGAGTGCCGGCGAAGGCTCCAAGATGGGATCTCGCGGATACAGAAGGTTGCTCTGGTGGAAATAGTTTTTCGTGGTGCCCCTGGATGTTTTCGGGGTACGGGAGTATATATAGGCGAAGGAGGTAGGTTAGGGGAGCCACGAGGGGCCCATGAGGGTGCGGGGGTGCACCCTCCTACCTCTTGGTCGCCTCGGCTGCTTCTTGACGTCCACTCCAAGTCTCCTGGATTGCGTTTGTTCCAAAAAGATCGCTCCCGAAGGTTTCATTCCGTTTGGACTCCATTTGATATTCCTTTTCTTCGAAACACTGAAATAGGCAAAAAAATAGCAATTCGGGCTAGGCCTCCGGTTAGTAGGTTAGTCCCAAAAATGATATGAAAGTGTAAAGTGAAGCCCATAAACATCCGAAACGGGTAATATAATAGCATGGAACAGTAAAAAATTATAGATACGTTGGAGACATATCACCCGCTGATAGCTTGGACCCACCAGCTATATCTTCACGCGCAAGGAAGTGCCTCCTTATTATGCACAAAAAAATGAATACTCCCCCTGCGAGCTAAGACCCACCATATTTGGAGGCTGACTTGTGGGCCTAAGTTGATGTGGACGCATGATTTGTCAACTTAGTCAATATAAACGATTCTAGCTTTACCTTACGATGTCCATCCAACGGCCGCCGTGTTTCTTCAACCTCTGGTCTTCTTGATCCAGCCGCCCAAACCATCACTGGCCATGCCGCCTGCTCCTGCATCCCGTGGTCGACTGTGCTGCCGTGCAAGCCTCACCGCCCCATTCTCTACAAAAAAGACACATCCGTGACATTTTGGGCTGAATTAATTATTTTTCTGTCATACTTATGACACTTCTATGACGATAATTGTGACAAAACCTGGTATCATCATAGATGTGGTGGGCTCCTACTTCTATGACAAAAAATCATGATAGAAAATGGGCTTTTCGTCCTGGGCGGGCCGGAGACGCAGCTGCATGACATTCTTTGGGTCGTCCATGATGGAAAAAACCGTGGTAGAAGCGAGGGCGAGGAAAATTTTGGGGAGTTCCCGGTTACGGTGGGTGGTCGGGGGCCGAGCGATGCACATTTTTTTCGTACACGTACGCCCGTGTGTGTGAGGCATTGGCTCTAACTAAACCCGAGCGAGGCGTTGGGCTCTAACTGAACCCGAGCGATTGCACTACAGGCTACGCGTTACTGAACCCGAGTGATCGATCGATGGCTGTTAACTGAACCCGATCGAGTGATTCCTTCGCTACTGCTGCTAACTGAAGCCGATCGATACTGCCTCTGGATGAACAGTGAGTGTTGTGGGGGGTTTGGATGAACAATGAACGGTGGGGGTGGATGAACATGACCCCGTGGCGTTCCCTCTGGATGAACAGGACCCCGATTGATCGAGCCGGTTGAACTGGATGAACAGGACCCCGTGGAGGGCTGGATGAACAGGACGACCCCGTGGAGGGCTGGATGAATAGTAGATGGTGGAGGGGTGGATGAACAGTAGCTTGTGGAGGGGTGGTTGAACAGGAGCCCGCGGAGAGGGGTGGTTGAACAGTAGCCGGTGGAGTAGCGCGCGGTGGAGGCTGGATGAACAGGAGCCCGTGGAGGCTGGATCAGGTCGACGGTGGATGAACAGTAGCCCGTGAGGCTGGAGGAGCTCGACAGTTGAGATGAACAGTATCCTGTGGAGTCCCGTTTTGCAGTACGCCACACCCCTCCCGATGAACAGGACCCCTGTTTCGACCGTAGCGCTCCAACACAAGTTTGTTTCGTCTGTTTTGCGGTACGCCACACCCCTCCCGATCAACAGGACCCCCGTTTCGACCGTAGGAGGTCCGTTTCCTCCGTTTTGCGGTACGTCAGACCCCTCCCGATGAACAGGATCCCATTTTGAACGTGGCCAGTCAAACACAAGGTCGTTTCCTCCGTTCTGCGGTACGCCAGACCTCGTTTCCATCGCCTGTTCCGTCCAAGCTGGTTGGTTCCCACACATTTCGTTGCCTCCCGATGAACACAACGCATTCTGTTGCCTCCCCATGAACATGACACATTTTGTTGCCTCCCCATGAACACGACAATGACGCGGTTTCTCCATTCCGACCCATCCATGTACACGAGCCCTGGCCGTACATATGTGCGAGTAGGCATTCGAGACCACGCCTGTATGTACATACATGGCCGTATTTTCTTTATTGCACCCTAGCCGTTGTACGTATGTGTACATGCTACGTGTGCGCCTCTACTACGCACGTGCACGCCTCTACTACGACACGTGCGCGCCTCTACATCGACCAGTATGTACATACACGTTCGCGACCAGAATGACAATGCTACGTATGCTTCGACCAGGTAGATCCCGACTGTCACGCACTTCCTTACGTGCGAAGATGTAGCTGGTGGATCCCAGCAGTCAGGGGGGCGAATCGTTTTTTTTGCCTGGACGCACTTCCTTGCGTGTGAAGGTGTAGCTGGTGGGTCCCAGCAGTCAGGGGGGAACGTTTTTTTCGCGAAATACGGTGGCATGTCCGGTGGGTCCCTGCTATCATGTGGAGGAATAATTATTTTGCGCGTAATAAGGAGGCACTTCCTTGCGGTTGTCGTGGACCCAGCTGTCAGCCTCTCCACATATAGTACTCTTTCGGTGCAAGTCGGTCGTTGACCACATTGACCACGCCCCGCCGAGAGCACCACGGCGGTGGATGACGGCGAGGCCTAGGAAGGGGACGACGTGGAGCCGAGGAAGACGCAGCAATGGATGCCCACGCAAAGAGGAGTACAAGGGTTCACTGGTTCGGCTACCGTGTGAGGTTGTCATCACCGCAGAATAACAGGGGGTGTCAGTGAGTAGAGGGATGGCCTAGCCAGCGGCGGGAGTAGTAGGGGGCGGTGAGGCCTCCGCGGCATCACAGCCGGCCACAGGAGGCAGGAGCACACGGCACGACCGGTGCTAGTTTGGGCGGCTGGAGCAAGAAGACCAGAGGTTGAAGAAGCACTACGGCCGTTGGATGAACATCGTACGGTAATAGGAGCTAGAATCGTTCATATTGACTAAGTTGACAAAGCCCTCCATCCCCGTCAACTTGGTAGGCCCACAAGTCAGCCTCCCACTATGCTGGGTTCCAGCTGGCAGGGGGAGTATTCATTTTTTTGTGCGTAATAAGGAGGCACTTCCTTGCATGCGAAGATAGCTGGTGGGTCCGACCTATCAGCGGGGGGCATGTTTTTTCGCGAAATATAGAGGCCCTTCCGGTGTGTCCCAGATGTCAAGTGGAGGAATCATTATTTTGCGCGTAATAAGGAGGCATTTCCTTGTGTGCGTCCATGGACACAGCTGTCAGCCTCTCCACGCATAGTCTACTTTCGATGATGTTGTTCATTGACCACGTTGACCATGCCGCGCCGAGCACATCCAAGGTGGTGGACGACGGCGAGGCCCCGGACAGCAACGAGCCGGAGATGAGAAGACGCGGGAGTAGAGTCACAGACGGAGAGGTGTACGAGGGTTAACTGGTTCTAGTGTGGTGTGGTTCGGCAGTCGGTGGAGAAGAACAGGAGGTGTGGAGGGGTGGAGGGATGGCCTGGCCAATGGTGGATTAGCGCTTCATAGCGAAGCGTGCTAAGCAGAGCTGCTAGCAGCAGGAGGCGGGAGGTGGTCCCGGCGGCGCTGGAGGAAGAAGACGAGAGATTGAAGATGGATGCCGGTCGTTGGATGTAAATCCAACGGCTAACATGTCAGAATCATTTGTTGACTAAATTGACAACGAATTGCATTGGCTTCGACCTATTGGCCCACATTTCAGCCTCCAAAAATGTGGCACGTATTCAACCCATTTTTCAGAATTTACAGTCTTTTTTTTGCACGGTAGAATTTACAGTGAATTTGATCTTTTTTCTGAATTACGGCCATTAGCTGGGCTGGGTGAACAAATAATGAAGCGTCCATGCGGCCCATTTATTTTATTTCCTAAAAAATTACAGGCCATTTGCACTTTCTCGAAATACATGATTTTGCTGGGCTGATTCTAATTATAATGTTGGGTAGGGCCAGCAATGTTATCAAAAAATAAAAAGGGGCTGAGCATTTTGTTATAAATATATTTAAATAATAAGTGATATTATTACATTTGTCCCTAAATCTTACCAAGCTTTTATACACAATCACTAGGATTTTCGTGCCAAAACAATCTAGGATTTTATTGTTAAGGAATTATTTTTATAAGTTAATAAGATGTGGGATATTGTTTTCTTACATATATAAGTATCTGTGAAATATATGATGACAATAAAAATAATATATAATAACATATTAAATAATTTAAATATATATAATATAGTTAGAAGGGAAACATAAGTTGGACCTGGCGTTCCTATTCTAATATAGAAAAATAGAACAGACCTGTGCGTTTTCTTCAAAATAAACATAAATTGGGCTGCCGATATTCAGGAAAAATAAAACCTCGGATGGAGGTCCATAGGCCGGTCGATACATGACGGCCCTCAAGAAAATACAAACAGGCCTATGGACCTCCCATCCAAGGTCGTGGGCTGCGCATGTTAAAAATGAAAGCCTAGACGGGGCAGCCCAAAACCTAGCTGATACTTGCTGCCCCAGTGTAAATGATACCTGCCAGCTCCCGGCTTCGTTGTGAATTTATCTCCTATAGTAACTACATTGAAGCACCTAAAAATGTAACTATGTTGACAAACCCATGGGCCCCAATGTCAGTATAGCATTAGGAGGAAGTATTTTTTTCGATGAGGCACTTGCTTGTGTACGGCCATAGACCTGGTGGGTCCCAACTGTCCGCCTCTACATGTATAGTCCTCTCCAGATTCCTCTCATTTGTTCAGCATGTTCACAATGGCAGACAGCGGCGTCACAGCGAGCGCACAAAGGCACAGGAGGGGATCTGACAACCCGAGGAAGTGCCTTATTATTAACGAAACTACTGAACTAGCCTAGTGGCCAAGTGACACTACCCGACAGCTGTTCCGCCCGGGTTTGATTCCACCTGTGCAGGGAAAATATCTCCAATTTTTTTGCCTCTGCCTTTATTGACATGTGGGTCCACATTGTCATCTATGCACACCACGTCCAACACTTGCCAAAACTTCGTCCCTCGTTTTCTCTGTGTTTTCGCACACTCGACATTGTGTGGGCATTTTGACTCTGCATCATATGAAGATGTGCTATGCATGAATGTTGATCAGCATGATGTTAACTGGCTAGTAGTTCCATTTTCGACCATGAATAAAACTTCCAACATGATGTTAACCCAGTTTGAAAAGGCTGTGTTAATATAAATGCTCTGCCTCTGAAAGTTGGAGTTTCTTATCTGAAACTGAACTTGAAGTTTCTTATCTAAAACTGAAACTTGCAGTATCTTCTCTGAAAATCACATTGTCTGCACTTTTATACTCCTATAAAACTACATTTTTAAGTGCTAAAAATAGATCTCTAGAATTCATAAAATACTTCATATGCTCAATACTACAAATCTGAAATTCAAAAGACATTCATATCTGAAAGTACTCTTAAAATACACAACAACAAACACAATTCACAACCTGCAAATACTGACAACCCTAAGCTCCTCCTGACAATTCACAACCTGCCTGACTATTGGGCTGGGGGGGCCAGTACCCTCCTATTCCTTGGCGGCAGACAACCGCCCTGTGAGACGATGTGAACGGCGAGGGAGAGGATGGCGGGGAAGTGTCGTCGGGCCAACTGCTTTTCTCCTGTTGTAGTTGGGTTTGGTCGACAAAGACTCCACCGGCTCGCTCTGGTAGGACACCCTCACAAACGGCACCCTATAGATGCTCGATCCTTCAATCTCTGGTGGATGCTCCATCTGGGATCGATACTCCCACCACCGCTCCCTCACGATCAAATTCGGTGAATCTTTTTGCTCCATGACCCAGAGGAGCAGCTCTATGTACTCCCGTGCGACTCCCTCCGGGAGTATCGCCGCCTTTTCGCTCTGTTGCAGATATTTGGCAATGGATGTCGCCATCGCCGCTAGTTGGTCCTTGTTGTCAAACCAAGACTGTATCTCCAACATCCTAGCTAGCTTCACAGGATCACCATCTGCGATCCTCATGTATCGGTTGTACTCCTCCATTGATCTACTTCTCCACAGCACCTTCACTCGCTGGCGGTGGTTTTTGAATGGAAGAGGAGAGGAGCAGCGCTGGTTTTGGATTAGAACGGGAGAGGAGCGACGCTGGTTTTGGACTGGAACAGGAGAGGAGGGGCGGTGGTTTTGAAATGGAAGAGGAGAGGAGCGGCGCTAGATTTAGATTGGAAAAGTAGAGGAGCGGCGGTGGTTTAAGAGGAGAAGAGCGGAAGAGCGCGCTAGTCTTGGAAGTATGCTTTTGTTATTTTGCGTATTTTGGGTCAAAGTTTGACCACGTACTGTATTTGACAAGCAAAATGTGAATGCATGTCAACAAAAATTGTATCGCTTGGTTCGTATTTGAATGTACTTTCAAATTATATTATTTTTGCAACGTATAACACATATTTTATGTGCGAAAATCCTGGTCAATTATGACCCAGAAAAAAAGGGAGACTAGTTAATGTGGGGTCGCTTTTTTAATTGAAGGGTAAATTGATTTTGATTTTGATCCAGTCAAAGCGTGCCGGCCCTCTCGTCCAATCCTAAATCGCTGCCGCACGCTCCTCTCCCTCTTCTCCATTGCAAAACCACCTCCTCTCCTCTCCATCATCTCCATTCCAAAACCACTGTCTCGCCTCTCCCTCTTCTGATCTTCTCCATTGCAAAACCACCTCCTCTCCTCTCCATCATCTCCATTACAAAACCACCATCTCGCCTCTCCCTCTTCTCTATTGCAAGACCACCATCTCTCCACCCATCTTCCAAATCTAGCACCGGACCACTCAGAAGGACATCTATGGAGAGGATGCAGCAGCGAATCAGGCAGATCGCCGGCGGCAACCAGGCAGAGTTAGCCAGGTTGAAGGAGATCCTTACTTGGTTTGACAATGAGTGGGAGATTTCGAGGATGGTGCGGGCCATGTGGCAATGTATGCGAAAGAGCGAGACAGCGGCGATGAGGGCGGCGATGTACATGTACTCCTCGGCGGCAGTCACACCGCCATCCTCCGAGTTCATCGAGTATCTCCTCTGGGTGATGGAGCAGACAGATTCGCCCGAGGCGACAGTCAGGCGGAGGTGGTGGGCGTACAGGTCGAAGGTCGAGCACCCAGAGGATAACAAATCGATCGAGTATGGTGTGTCGTTCATGAGGGTGCAGAGCCAGCCGGAGCCACATGAGTATTCATTCTCCCACCGCAAGAGGAGGCCGGATGGCGCAACGTCGCTTCCCCGCCATTCTCCACGGTTCCCTCGACGCTCTCCTCGTTTTAACGGTGGCGGTAGGGTTTAAGGTAAGCTTTGCACTAACCTAATCTTCCACCTGCTCATGCTTACAATCAGTGTGACAGCTAATGAAAATCATGCTTCCAATCAGTCCTCGAGTACTACGCCAATCACCCTAAAATAGCTCTGGACCTTTGGGTCAAAGTTGTGACACAGTGTACAAATAAAGAAAAATAGATTGGTGCTTCTTTCAGAAAAGAGTACTCCCTAGAAAACTGCCAATATAAGCTACTAGTATTTGGTTAGAGGATTTGCTGCCGAGAAAGATCCGTCCACAGAGAGCGCCACACATCCCACTAGTGGTGGTGGATGCCAATGCGTGCATGCAGCATGGTTGTTGTCGGTACTTTTTACTTGGCACACCTCGCACTCTGCATATATGCCGGTTCCATGCGTACATTTGTGCAGTTCCACCAAAATGCAGATGAATAACCCTGTTTGCACATATAATGAAAAAGCGTGATTACATTATAGTGACACTAGTTGATGAAACACACAAAATAAATAGAATAAAATATTGCGATAGTATCATAGTATGCCATGCTGCGAGGGCGAGATGGGCCCTGCGACGCCTCATACGGTACGCCTCATACTGGACATCGTTCCAAGTCTCCCAGATACACCTTCGGCCAGTGATGAACATCAGTGTACAGCGGTAGTACAAGGAGGCGCCTTGAGACATTCAAATCTCTATTTTTTGTACAGATCAACTAAAATTAAGCACCCCAGTTTGCAGAAACGCTTAAACATTAACAATGGGACTAGTTGATGAAACATACATTAACAAAGATAAGCACTTTATTTATCTACATTGGATTTGAAATGATAGAGAGGACACTCGCTCTATTTTAACTGTATTATTACTTCATTTTATCAGTGACACTAGGGTCGAGCAGGTGGCAAACGAGGTGTACCGTGCGTCGCAAGGATGGAGGCCGGGGGTGCTTAGACTGGGATGCTGAAGCTGGCTCTTTCAGTCACCAACATGGATGATTCAATTCATGGGACCTTTTGGTGCAGTTCACCTAAAATGAAGCAATGTCCCGTGAGCTAGCAGCTTCTTCTTCAACTTTTTTAAGAAAAGGGCTTCAGCCCCGGTTCCATTTCCATCAGAAAACGAAACCCACAGAGCTTCTTCTTCATTAGTTGCAATAATATTGAGCAACATCAAGGTTGGTTGTGAAGCTCCTGGAATGCTCAACTATAATTTGGATATCATTTGTGCAGTTCAACTAAGATCGAGCATGAAATGTATATCTCTGTTTGCACCAAAAAGGAGGAAAGGAGGGTGACTAACAAGTGATGAAACATGCATCAAATGAAAAGAAGCATGTTCCTTATCTGAATGGCAATCCTACAAGGACAGTAGCAATTTCTAAAGCAGTGGCATTGCTAGATATTAGTGTGGGCATTAGGATTAACTATGACAACCGTTAAATACGACATTACTTTGGGCACGGGAGAGTAGGCGGACCAGGACAGATGCATTTCTAACAAAAAGAACCAACTTATCTTAATGGGAAATTTAGCAGGACATGTAAAAAAGTGCCATTGATTCATATTACTGGAAGCATTACATTAAAAAACATTGGTTTAACGTGTCCTTACTTTTAACAGTGCGACTGCTACATTTTACCAGTGGCATTACATAAGAGTGGCTCGGGGCAACAAACATCAGAACTGGATATCTGGGTTGGTCCCATTTTTGTTCGATATAGCCACCCTTATACTGTGTGAGGCTAGTAAATCTAGTGCTGGACTTACTCTGTTGACTTGTCCCCCGGTCCCCACTTTCTTTCCTTTTTCAACCAATAGATCGGGTTTATATTGAGTTTGTACTGTGTTTCCCTTTATTTCCCTATTAGACCTAGAGACCAGTTGGATAGCCAGTCTCTGCTACTTTTTGCCCCCATTATTTCCTCTTTCGACCAAGTCCTAGATTCAGGTAACAAATCCTCCCCCACCCCCACCCCCTTTCTTCCTTGTTTGAACCAAGTAGTACTAGATTCGAGTGCATGAACTAGTTTTACCTCTTAAACGTAAAAAAAATTAGGTGGTTTTCGAACAGCCGATCGATCCTATCTACGAGGGGGCCTGAGAAATAGTAAAAGATACAAATGCAGCAACGTCAGGAGCTTGGGAAGTAGATCAAGGCCGGTTTTGAAGGAAGTTATACCTGATGGTCGCCGGGATGTCACTAGGTGGGCGGCGGGAGGCCGGATCTGCCCACACTACGGCAGTGAGGAAGAAGGGGTCGGAGGCCCTCCCTCGCCAGCGGTGCTTGGGAGAGAACGGCTAGGCAGGCTGATCAGGACGTGCCAGCAGTGGGTAAGAGTTGTCGCCAAGGAAGAACGTGTGAAAGTTGCACCTTCTCACCTTCCCGGCGGAGATGATCCAGCTGGATCTGTGACCAGCGGTGAGCAGAGAGAGAGAGAGAGAGTGGCCACCGCTGTCGTGTTTAGATCTGCAGAGTCTGAGACAGTGTGAAGAGAGAAACACTGGCAAGCAAGCGCGAAGGCTCCTGCCTATATAGTGGAGCAGTACTAGTTTTCTTTTGTCTACCGGAGCCGGCTTGACCTCGTCAATGACTGTCGAGAAGTCTTCATGCACGTGGCCCGGAGGCGCAGTTATCGTCATTTTGATCTGAAGCGCCGGATTATAACATATAACACGAAAAAATGCCACATGACAAGAAATCATAACCTCACTGCCCAAAGGAGACAACATGAATCCCGTCGGACAAACTAGATGAGGAACAAAGCTCAAATTAAAGATAAACTCGTAGAAAAGGGGTCCGTCGATAGATGTCCTAATTAACATAGCCAGCTTGACCTAGATGGCAGCCGAGTAGTCTTCATGCATGTGGCCCCAATGACTAGCCCAACTCAGTTGTCGTTGTTTAACCCTCGCAGTGATCTGAAGCACATGACACCTAATTTTGCGAGATGACAAGAAACCTTTTTTTAGATTTCTCACCACAACTACAGCCATGTACAACACAGCATGCACGATATGTAGACGATAGCCAATCCAGGCATGTCTGCTGGAGTCTGGTCACATGCATGGACGAACTGATCTTCCGTGTCTTGCAGGGATCGTCCAGGCACCAACGTAGTACAACACTTCTCTAGTACTATTGCTCGTATCCCTCTTCTATTAAGTCATCCGACTTGCGGGGCCGGGGAGTGTGCCTATGGTCGGTTCTCAATTGCGGTCCCACATGTGTGTGCAAACGCAATATGACGCACGTTCCATTCAGAGAGCAGCGTGCCAGACCGACCGACCGTCTGGGGTGCGACGCAAACGCGATGGGCGTGATGTATACTCCATACATGTGTACCGGCGTTTTCTAGAGGCTTTGCTCCATGGCGCAATCCATGGATACAAAATTAGTATACTCTACTATTTAAAAGTCGAGGGCGAGGCTTTTCTTGCGCGGTAGGCAGGGTAGTTCCGCCTAGTCGGTTCGATAGAGACGCGAGAAGATGAGGGAGTAGGCTGCTGCAAATGTAGGGCTGTGTGATTTGATAGCGAGTTACTGCTGGACAGGTGGGGCCACGTGATTTGACTTGCCATTATCATTTTAACTGCGGCGCTACGACCGGCGTGAGTCTCCCGATTCCTGACCACCTCCATACAGGTGCCTCTCCCAATGCTCCACCATGTAGTAGAGGTTGGCTCTTGCATGAGAGCCCACTTCTCCACTTTTTCCTTGCCTCTCTTTCCTCCACATATGCAAAAATGCCATTTAAAGCGCACTATTGTACTTAGGTTGGTCGTAGTGGAGAGTATCATATACTAGTATCATGCATATGATACTTTTGTATGATACTACATCCGTAATGCATAGTATCATGTGTTGGTATCATAGGATAGTTTATTTATTGTCATGCATGACACATAGTAGCACATCATTTAATATGATACAATATCTTATTATGATACTCAACTCTCTCTTTTCTTCATTTAATTCGACGTCACCTCATCAAGATTGCATAGTTGGTATGCATGATACTACCTATGATACTCCCATTACAAGCAGCCTTACTTGATCCTACAGGTGCTAAGCTTGCCACATATGCATAAAGTCTGATGTGGCAAGTTAATCAAGAAGAGAGAGACTAGTTTGGTAATCCAAGGAAGAAACGGTGCTAAGCGCGTGTACCTAGGTGAAAAGACAATTTTGAGTCTATAACTAATTAAATGAAGCAAACTTAGCAACAAAAAACTAGTAAGCACACCATTTCATTGGAAGAGGTCACTCCTTGGCAAATGTAATAAATAATACACCCTGTGTCCCATAATATAAGAATGTTTTTGGCACTACACTAGTGTCAAAACGTTCTTATATTATGGGACAGAGGGAGTATGAAGAAAGAGATAGAGAGAAGTAAAAAAATACACTTATAGCCAACTTTATAGATAACCTTGTTGTAGTATGAGTGACTAAGTGATGACTATGTATGACATGCCAACATCAGATAACCTAATGCGTCGTGTTAAATCTCCAAGGGCGCGACCGCGCGAGCGACGCGACGATCGTGGTAGGCGCGGCCATGATACAGGCTGCTGGCAGCCCTTGGATGTGAGATCAAACGGTCGCATGCTAAGTTGCTGAAAATTTGCAGAATAACCCTCCAGGATAGGATATTCACCCATAGGTCTAGAATCACGCCATGCAACCGTTTGATCTCAGATCCAAGGGCTCCCGGAAGCCCGTATCATGGGAGAATGGAAAGCCACTACCCTACCATTCGCACGCTGGCAGTTCGCTCCTACTCGTCCCCGCACGTCCTTTAATACAACGGCGGTTTGCTCCTAGTCGTCTCGTCCTTTCATATTACGGCAGTTCCATTAATCCTAACCCTCCTCCTAAATCCATGGCGTCCCAAATCTCCATGATTGGCGGTGAGTACAAGGTTAGAACCATCACCGGTGATGAGTTCGACGTCATCTACACCCATTCTTCCGCGACGGTGAAAGGATGCCTTTCTCGGTTCAGACGCATGTTCGAAAACTCAGATGATGAGTGGGTCGCTGGGCTAGATGTTGAGTACACCACAGTCCTAGGACGAGAGAAGGATCTAAAGGACGAAGAGAGGAAGAAGCCTGTCGTGATCCAGGTTTGCGTGCATGACTTATGCTTGATCTACCACATATGTCATGCCGATGTTGAATGCCTAGATTTTAAGGACTTCCTCGAGAGCAACCTAGTCAAATTTGTTATTGTAGACTTTACGAATGGTAAAGAAGTCCTCGGTCGGATAGGCCTCGTTGTAGGCAACCCCTTCGACCTCCAGAGTAATGGGTTGGTGTCCTCTCGTCAGCCTTCAATGCTGACCCTGGCAGGAGCCATGGTTCATCCTTCATACGGTAAACTAGAGAAACCTCCATACATGTTTCATCGTTATACATGGCAGCAGAATGTATTAGATATAGAGCACATCCACTACGCTGCAATGGATGGCTACCTTTGTTTCAATATCTACAAGGGTTGGATGAAGAGCAAGAGCCAAGTGTGCGGTTCATGCAAAGAAGTATTAGCCAAGAGGAAGAGGGACAAGGACAAAGTCGAGGACGTGGATGAGGACTCCGAGTAAGGTGGCAGTGTCGTTGCTCATGGTGGTTCTAATGCAGTGTCTACCATAATAGTTGCAAAGTTTAATTTCAGGTGTGCTTAATTTAATTTGAGGGGTGTGTTGTGTTGAGCCCCCAGCAGAACTATGTTATGTTTCTTCTCGTTACTTTAACTCTTCAGTGCGTACATAGTAGTATTTCTTACATTTCATCTTTTAGTTGGTATAGTACTACCACTCGTTTCTTCACATTATATACGTACAATATATATGGCCAACATCATATAGCCAGCAGTTTAGTTGTCAAAGAATTTCAGGGTGCTTAGTTTTGTCAAAGAATTCCAGGATGCTTAGTTTTATTTGAGGGGTGGGTTGTGATGGACACCATTATTGTGACTAGCCTTTTTAATAGTACTATATGCATAATTTGGCGACGAGCTCTCTCTATATGTACCACCTTTTTTTAATTTCAAGTTTTGCTCCATGGCGCAATCCATCGATACTACTACTGTACAAAAGTATACATTTTTTAAAAGGCTAGAGGGCGGGGCAGTCTAGCTTGGTCGGTTTCACGAGAGGCGAGGGCCTTTGTGATTTGACAGCTCATAAATGCTGGAAGGCGGGGCCTTGTGATTTGACTGCTCGTATAAATGCATCGATGACCTGAGGAGGAGCAAAGAACCGTGCGGTATACTCAAGTTTTCCGCTGGAGTAGTACTATGACGGAGGAGCACGAAACACGGCAGCCCAATGCCATATAGTGATAAAAATGATCTAATTTGCTAGTCATCTCATTGTTAGCATTGTTCTATTCATTCCCTCAAAAAAGCAATGTTCTATTCATGCCTCGCAGAGAACATGACACGTGCGGCGAAACACCCGAAGCAAAAGATGAAACACAGGAGCAAAAGAAGAAGGAAGATTATCACCCCATATGATCTAATTCCCCGCGGAGTCGTAACTGCTTCTTCATCGCCTCCACGACCTCCATCTCCCTGTGCGTCTCCTCCGCCATCTTCTTCATTATGTCCATGACGCGGCATTTCTCGACGTGAGCCTTCATCATCTATTCCACGGCCGCATTACGTACCTTGACAGCAGCCGGGTGCTCGATGCGGAGCTTCGCCAACTCCTCCTTTTGTTCCATGACGAGGGCCTGCAGCATCTTCATCGAGGAACTACTATTCTCATGCAGCTTCTTCCAGCCGGCGTTCTTCTCCTTCAATAGGTCGATCTTGTGGCAGAGCTTTGCCTTGTCCTCCTGAAGTCGCAGGATTTCATTGGTCGCCTTCTTCTCCGAGGCAATGCTCTTCTTCAACAGCATCACCAAGCCAGCGGTCAACTCCCCCTGCTTATTGAGCTCAGCGGGCATGTCGTCGAGGCTCTCCTTCAGCAGCTCCACCAAGCCTTGGATGAACTCCTTCTGCTTATTGAGGTGCTTATTGAGCTGATCGGGCATGCCGTCGAGGGATAACGACTCCAGCGCCACCGGCTCGGCATGTTCACCTCCGCGGCTAGGGCGCTCCTGGGAGCCATCGCCTGCCCATGAGTGATCTTTCGAGGTCCCTGTGTGGCGCAAGCCCTCTTTTTTTTCCGCAGCCTTGGTTGCCGCTCCCTTGTTACGAGTAGTTCTCGACCTAGAGCTCTGCTCACCGTCCATGGCAAGGACGGACGAAGAAGAAGCACTTATGAGGAGGAAAGGTAGAGTAATTTTCGGTTAGGTAGTTCCCCTTTTTATAACCTAAGTACTAGCACTAGTACTAATACCTGCATAGTGGGAACACGTTCAGGTTTGGTACATACTAGTAGGTGTGAGTAGGCTTTCGAATGTGATGGGAACAAGGTAAAGATTAATTGATGGTTTTGGTTTCGAGGCCCGAAACGGCTCCCGATGAGTTTAGCGGAACATAAATTTCAAGTAGACTACACTACGCAAATGCATAAATATTATGTTACTGTCAAAAATTGGCACAAAATACGAAGGAGACCAATGGAAGTACTACTAGCAACCCATGATTTAACTACTCGCATGCGCGCAATGGAGTAATAATGTCTTTCTTCCGCCCTCGCATCCACTCAATTTGCATGCGCTATATTAATTGACCATCAATGAAGTGAACGACTTTACACGCGTCAAATTATCATATGGGGTGGATCTTGCTACAAAATTGCGTCCGCCTGTGTACCCGCGTGTGCGTGCGAGGGAATGAGTGTGTGCGTGGCGTGCGTGCATATCTTCTCTTCGTGCATGTACCGCCAGTATGGCTCAGGGAGGACGAGTACATTCTTCTGGAACCAACAGCACGTCACTGTGATCAATCCACGCAAGGAGGCCGCGACAACGCCTCCACATGTGCCACGTGGCTTCATGAACTGTAAGAGAGACACTGTGTAGCGTGCCATTGGAATTCTAATTTACGAGTTTTGCACATACTCGAAGTACAAGTAAGGTACACGTGCATTGCACGCATCAAATTTTGCAACCAAATTATGAATAAATACCACACTATATCATGTAAGCTCTGAGTCATATATGCCTGATGTAGACCATCGTTTAATTCTTATAGTTCAACTCATTCAAAATCAATTAGTTTTTATAAAAAAGCTAGGGCCTCTTGGACTCATAGGATTTCCAAAACGCGGGAATAGGAAAAACATGGGATTATAGTTGAATGTCTTCTTGAATCCTACAAGATTGTATGAGTGTTTGGTTGTGCATAGAAAAAACGCAGAATTCTTTCAAAGAGGTTTGAGTGGATGGGATGTTTCCTATGAAATCTAGTGCAAATGAATCATATGGAAAAATTCCTATGGTTTACAATCCTATGAATCAAACAACCAAGATAGGAAAAATTCCTAATGATTAGAATCCTCCAAAATTCCTTTGAGAATCCTTTGAATCAAAGAAGCCCTTAATCTATTTTATGATTCATGGAATTGTGCATTGTAAAGCATAAAGTAAAAACAAATAATGGCAA
Source organism: Triticum dicoccoides (assembly GCF_002162155.2). Lineage (NCBI taxonomy): Eukaryota > Viridiplantae > Streptophyta > Magnoliopsida > Poales > Poaceae > Triticum > Triticum dicoccoides. The sequence goes on from NC_041383.1 coordinate 169,709,278, forward strand.
TTCAACTAGAAAAAAAGTTTGGGCAGTTATGATATGGAAGATTCTAGAACAAAAGAGAACCACTGTTGTTTTGAGGTTTGTGCATTATGATTAAGTTCAACCATGGAGTCTGCTAGATTGTACATGTGGCAAAATCCGGTGGGGGGCTAGAAGATGGTGTGAGGGGCCGAGTGGAGGGAGACTATGAAGGAATGCACAAGTGCGAGATCGATATTTAGAGAGAGGGGGCGAGAACGTGCGTTGTTGCGCGCAGTGGTGGAGCCATGAAAAATAAATGAGCTAGGGGGCCAAGCATTGCTAATCCTTTACTAGGAGGGTCAATTCATGAACTTAAACCATTTTTAGCAGCAATTGTCTTATGATCACATTCATATTAGCCTCGATATATAGTGATGTTAGGGGGGGCAGGGCCCTTACTGCCCCCTGTCTTCGCCATTGTGCGCGCGTCTGAGAGATGAAGAAGAAGGCATGGATGATGAGAGGGGGACGTTGGATATATAATTAATGTGGGTGTATTAGCTATATATGTTAATCCTATATAGAGAGGTATAGATTGATCGATGTGGACGTAAGAGGGTGAGACCTCACTGGATATATCGATTGATTGGTTTGTGTGGAAAACTATGAAAGACCTAGCTATATACACACATACATAGAGGAACATCAATCATTGCACATGCACGCATGAGAGATAAAGAATGCCCGATATGATGGAGAGGGGGATGTGTGTGGGTGTGTGCCTTCATGGGAGACCGACCTGAAGAAAAAAATTGCATGTGTGCGATGGATAATACCGACTGGTAGTGTGTGTGCATGCATGCACGAGAGAAAGTTAGTGGTACAATTATAAAGAGAAGACGACTGTGTGGGTGTAGAAGACTAGGTGAGGTCATAATCAATGTAAAGTTGAATTCAAATATCTGAATAAGAGATCCTGATGTTTGAAACCCATGCATGCATGAATATAACGGAGATCTGCGCGGTGTGGTTTGGAAACGAGCATGTTCTAATGTATACACATTGAACAAGGTCAGACTGATTTGAATTTGAGATACCGATGGCAGACATCACTTGGCCACGTCACATCCGTGCATGGACACACTATTCTAATTGGAGATGATGGGTGGCTTTCGCATCATATATCTATATCTATACCCCTATATATATTACATTTTATATTTTTTATATTATGTGTGGGTAACTTTAACTTTGAAAGATGGTCGTTGGATGAGGTGAATCTGATGGTCCAAAGATGGGAAATTTGAGCACTACTGGCCGTTGGATATCATCTAGATTCCACCAGATTTCGCCACATGTATAATCTGGAAGACTCCATGGTTGAACTTAAGCATAATGCACAAACATCAAAACACAAGCACTTCTTCTTTGTTCTAGAATCTTCCGTATCAAAATTGCCCAAATGTTTTTCTACATGATTTGCCATTATTTGTTTTTACTTTATGTCTTACAACGCACAATTCCATGAATCTTAAAATAGATTAGCTTTCTTATAAAAACTAGATGATTTTGAATGAAATGAACTATAAGAATTAAACAAACATCTACATCATGCATATATGACTCAAAGCTTACATGCTATAATGTGGTATTTATTCATAATTAGGTTGCCAAATCTCATGCGTGCAATGCATGTGTACCTTACTCTAGTCTAAATGGTGTTTGTGTGTGTGTTGTGCGTGTTGAGGTGCAAATTGTCTTTATTTTTTTGGGTACACGTTAAGCTTGTTCTTCCGAAATTTCAAGCCGCGCCTTGTTATGCCGAAAATTCAAGCTAGCGTAACTGTCTATCGTGCTGCGAAACTCCCTCCTCTTCAACCCACGCCTTGTTAGCCCAAAATATTTAAGATATATCTTTGTCTCGTTGTGCTTCGACAACTCCCTCCACCTCAACCCGCGCCTTGCTATTCCAAAATTACAACATGCGCGAAAACTCCCACCTCATGTGAAATCCAGACACGTGAAATGCCCGTGGTACCCCTGAACCGGAAGAACCGCCTCAAATCGGTGGGGGTACTTTCATAACTTACCCCACATTTCGGACAAGCGCGCCCCTAAGCCATGGTTCCCACTGCCATCCCATCCGCCCACCCATTCTTACACCGAGGCTGCGGGAACCCCAGACGAAACCCCACACCCTGCTCCATCTGCCACCCAGCCGAAGCCTCTTCCCCGACAACGTCGTGCACAGCAACACCTCGACGTCCCTCATCCATC
>NC_041383.1:169712497-169714073 GCF_002162155.2 Triticum dicoccoides
GGGGCGGGCGGGGTGGCGCACCGCCGACCGCAGGCGGCGCGGGCTGCTGTTTGGCCGGTGGTGGCTGGTGGCTTGGGGGGGGTGGAGGTTGAAGATGAACCGCAGGCCCTTGATTTCATATCCAACGGCTGCAAAATTGACTGACCAGAGATGAAAAAGTCAGTCGACCGACGTGTAGCTTCGCCTTGCTAGTGCGTTCAGTTTCGACAGCAAAATTTAGTTCCGACAAAAAAATTCAGTTTCGACAGTTAAGTTCAGTTTCGACAGTTAAATTCAGTTTTGACAGTTAAGTTCAGAGATGAGCGGCTGATGTATTTTACATCTAGCACTTTGTGGTTATGTATTTTACGTCATGTATTGGAGATGCTATTAGAATTCCACTCAGGTTAACGTTGTCTCTCTTGTCCTGCTTCAGCCTCGGCGTCGTACAACTCACCGGAGCTGCTCCAATGACGAAACCCTCCATCACAGCGGAGCAGTACCTCGTGCTCCATCTCCAGACGCCTAAGATCTTCTTCCCCTCCTCCGACAGCCAAGTCAGCCGGAGCATCCTCACCGGCCAACCCAATCACGCTGAGATCGACATGGCTTCGCCAAAGAGGTTTTACACTTGTTGCATCTCTTTTTTACTCTACATGTTATATATATTGTCCGCTGAGCACTCGTAGTAATGGGAAATACGATTATTTTATCCTACTATATGACAAGCAGTGAGGTACCAGGCAACTTAGCTATCCGTGATGGACTCTCTTGAACGCCATCATTATTTATCTCTGCGTGTTTGAGCTGTGCATTTGTCGATGGGCCTGGGAGTTGAGCTAGTATGGCAGTGGTCTGGGTCCAAAGTAATAGAAGTAGCACAAAAACATATTTTTAGTGTAGGATTTTCCTTGATCAAGCCTGCCTACTAGAATCGCCAGTGCTTGAAAGGAAAAGTGAATGAAAAGCATAGGAATTGGAAAGTTTCCTATGGTACTACTTTTCATGAATTTGGTGCAAAGGAATGAAGCAAAGGAAACCTGTAGGATTTGTTCCTTTAGTGTCTCCTTGAAAGAAAAATTGTAGGAATTCTAATTTCCACTTGTCCTCCTTTTCATATTCCTATTCATCAAGCACAAGACTAAGAGATATTAGCATAATAGCATTATAACCGTACATTTTCTTGTGGTTTGACTTAATCTCACCATGCTTTTTTGCATCATGTGATCTTCCAATTGTTGTGAATCAAACACCCAGATTGGCAGAAATCCTGTGTTTTTAAATTCTCTGTTTTGCACGTGCATTCCTATCCTATTCCTGTCTATTTCCTATCCCTGCATTGTTAGAATCCTCAAATTCAAACAAGCCCTTACTCAATTACTTCTGTTACAGATATGTGTCAAAGAAAACCTTGTGTGGTTTGTCCTGCTCCTACGGCATTGTGTTCCACCCCAGCTCAGCTGCTCTAACAACGGAAGGGTTCACCACAGCAGGGATCCGCTCTCCAGACTGTCTTTCGCCGCCTCAAATCTTCTTCCCCGCCAATGGCAGCCACGACAACTGCATTACCATCATCAACTGAGCAGATGACCTTGAG
>NC_041383.1:169714270-169714693 GCF_002162155.2 Triticum dicoccoides
ACTACACAACTCCACAAGAGAGGTCGCACTCTTCCGTGTCTGCTTACATTATGTGTCGCTTAATATGATGACATGCTACATTATCGTCGTGTTCACCTATTAGACTCCGAGTCCGGTCCAAACAAATGCTGAAACTTGAGTTTTTAAATGGTTGTGGGGTACATATTGGGGCAGCAATCAGTACTATCTGTCTACTATCTGGTTAATCTCCGGTGTCTACTATGAGTTTCATGTTGGGTGTAAACAAACATTAAAGGAGCCATTATCTGTATTTTTTAACTAAAACTATTATCTGCCTGCTATCATTGGTTTTGGGTCTATCCATAGTTTGCTACCATCACTCCGGATTTGTGCATGCACTCCTTACATAATCTCACTATGTTTTATTCCTATGCATGCCAGTTATTGTACACAATGGAACTG
>NC_041383.1:169714937-169716730 GCF_002162155.2 Triticum dicoccoides
GTCGTTCCATGGTGGGCGCAAAGGCAGCCCCCCCCCTCCACCCATTTCGGATCGTAATCAAGAGGAAGATAACTGTTCTGAGGGGGATTCAGAAGGAGAAGACCACTCCTATTTACCCCATGAGGTCTTCGCTCTAACTTGGCATGTTGATGTTGGTAATATCATGCATATCGTGCCTTGCATTGCTTACTGTATACATTAAAGATGTCATCTGCTTAGTTTAGACATGTTTTGTGTCAATGCCATCTGTTTAGTTTCTTTATCGTATATGTGAATCATGCAATGCCATCTTGTTTAGCCAGGCATCATATATGTGAATTTTGCAATGCCACCCTTGTTAGCCAGTCATCTTATATGTGAATTATATCATGCCATCATTTTTTTATTACATGTTAAATTTGTTAACAATTTTAGTACACTCAATTACTCTTCATGTGCATCAGCCATTCAGCATGGTCATGGAAAAATCTGGAGTGGAAACAAGGTCTTAAGAGCAGACAATGCTATCTGATGAAGCGCATGTCTTGCTGGTTACTGATAGCTCCTCAGAGAAGGATTCAGAGACAGATGGCCAGTCATATCCCCCCCCCCCCGAGGTGCATGCTCTAACTTGGCAGGGTTATGTTGCTCATATCGTGCGTATGGTATCTTGCATTGCTATGTCATTTGCTTAGTTTAGACATGCTTTGTGTGAATGCCACCTGTTTAGTGTCTAATTACCATATATGTGAATTATGCAATGCCATCTTGTTGCAAGACATTATATATGTGAATTATGCAATGTTATCTTGTTGCAAGGCATTATGTCTGTGAATTATGCAATGCCATGCTATTTCGGCAAGCGTCATATATGTGAATTATATCATGCCATAATTTTTTTGTATTTCTCATTGCTTTTGTCGATAATGTTTGTATATTCAACTGATCTTCCTGTGCATCAGCCATTTGAATTGGTGATGGAGAAATCTGGAGTGAAAACAAGGTCTTCAGAGCAGGCAATGCTACCTGCTGAAGCAGATATCTTGCTGGTTACAGATAGCTCTTCAGAGGAGGATTCAGAGGCAGATGACCAGCCCTATTATCCCCCTGAGGTGTATGCTCAAATTTGGCAGGGTTATATTACTCATATCATGCATATGTTGTATTGCAATGCTTAGTTTTTACATCATATACACAATATTGAATGTCATCTCCTTAGTTGACACATCATATATGTGATTGCCCTCTGCTCACTTCCTTAGTATATAAATCATATATTTGAATTATGTCATGCCATCATGTTTACATGGACAGCATGTATCTGAATTATGGCATGCCAACCCATTTTCTCAAGACATATATAGTTATATCATCTCATCCTGTTTACATAGTCACATATTTTAAATTATGTCATTCTATCCGTGAATTATATCATGCCATCATGTTTCCATCGACGCCATGCTTGTGATTTATGGCATGCCAACCACTTTAATAGACACATCGTATAGTTATATCATGTCATCCTGTTTACATAGTCATCATATTTTGAAGTATGTCATTCTATCCTGTTTAGTTAGCCATCATACATGTGAAATTGTGTCATGCTATCCTGTTTAATTAGCCATCATATATGTGAAATTATGTCCTGCTATTCTGTTTGGTTAGACAACATATATGTGAATTATTTCATGCGTTGTTTTCTTCCCTACTATCCATTGCACCTATCTATCTTACAATGTTTGTACATTCAATTACTTTTGTTGTTTATCAGCTATTTCAATTGGAGGGAGTGATGGCAGTATCTATGGGAGTAA
>NC_041383.1:169716981-169729411 GCF_002162155.2 Triticum dicoccoides
AACACGGTCTCCAGAAAAGATCGTGATACCTGTCGATGCAGATAGAACCACGGTTGTACTTGCCCAAGAATCAGCCCCACCACACATAACCCACACTCATGCAGATTATACCCCCACCCAGTTGGACAGAGAACCAGCTACACCCCTTCTAACCCCAACCCCAGCAGATAGACACCCAGTTCCTGTTGACACAGCACCATCTCCACCACAGAGCACCCAAGCACAAGCAGTTAGTAAGGCAACTACAGTGCCCAAAGCACGAGGACCACCACTCCGAACCCCAAGTCAACGCTTAAAGCAGAAGAATAATTGTTCTTAGGTCAGGTTTCGTAGCTATGGTTCATACTACTTTGCTCTTGCATCACTATATTTACTCATACCAACTAATTTCAAATTTGAAGGATGCAATTGAAACTCCAATGGCGCAACAGGTATGTTTTAAACCTGTTTCTTCAACGTGTTTGGCTGTTTGCTGTTGTAACTTGCTCTATGTTGATTTCAGTTTCAATTGAATAAACAGTTATGTTCTCATGCCATGCACATTACAAGTGTTGTTATTGCTGTGTAGTTTCCCACACTTATATTCTGTCTATGCTGCTTTGTCTTAAATAGATATGATTCGAACTGTATCTATCTTGATTTGGCAACATAAACTAGAATGATATAGACCATACAGTGACCATACTACATAGATATATGTTTGTTTCATGCTGTTATCCTGTCCACCTTACTACTGAACTGGTTTACCAAAATGAGTTTCATATACTACATTGTAAACCTGTGATGTGTTTGTTTGTTTCTCTTTTAGAACGCGGATAAAATATTGGAGAAGAGTACCCCGTTATGCAATGGTAAAGGAAGTAATGCAGATAAGGTTCAAGATAGTGAGACATCCCTGTTGGTCTCCAAGAAAGCCGATAAAAACTATATTGAAAACACTTAGACAACCCCAAAGTCATGTCTTGATGTAGTGTTCGAGTTACTCGCTACTACTGCTGGCACCAGCTCTTCGAACTCGTTGCCTGAATTAGTTCGGCTTCTTGAGTCTCAACTTCAAGTTGAAAGACATCGATCAGATGTTATGCGACAGGAAGCCGAAGGACTAAGGAAGTCCCTGTAGAATTCAGATGCATACTTTCTGGTGCAATAGCAAGTGCTGGAGGACTCAAGCGCCAAACAAGAGAAAGTTAATAAGCTTGCTAAGCATCTTGCCAGCATTATGGGTACCCAGGATATTGTTTCTTGAGCTCTTCTAAAGTGGTTTCAGTTCTGGACTTGTTTTGCTGTGGCGTTTATATGCTGTTGTGTTCCCTATATTTGCACTGGTGGTGAACTTTGATGCCCAGTGGATGTAATATGTGTAATAGCCGTGATAGCCTAGCGTAAGTTGCTTGCTTATTTATTTCATTATTGTCTCGTTTATTTCTTTGCTTGTAGTCAGTGCAGTTCTTTTTCTGCAGTTTGCTAGTGCCCGCAATAACCTATTTTTGAAAACTAGGCCACAATAATCATGGGCTACATATTTACTGTAGTTACCATTTCCCTCCTACGGGCCGTAGAAACAATGGGCCTTCTACGTGTCATAGACACAATGGGCCTTCTACGAGCCGTATCATCAATGGGCCTTGTATGGGCCGTATGATCGATTGGCCAAACATGGGCCAATAACAGACCGCATTATGGCCGTAAACGGGCTAGAGTTGGAATCGTCTGTTCATGGGCCGACCATGACGGGCCGTCGTTAATCGGCCGTATTTGATGACGCTATGAAAACGGCCCAATGTATTAACGGGCCACAAAACGGGCCGACTGTAACCTCGGGCTGAATTTAGCCCACAAGCAGAAAATGACAGTAACGGGCCGTAAGTAAACGAATGCTGGAAATGAGCCCAAGAGTAAATGGGCTCTGAGAAGGCCGAAAGATAACATGGGCTGGAAACGGCCCAACGGAATAACGGGCCGTTAATGGGTATAAAGTGATACACTGTTCATTACGGGCTAGTTTCACCATGGGCCGTTAATGGGTATAAAGTGATACAATGTTCACTGTGGGCCAGTTTCACCACGGGCCGTTAATGGGCCAAGAGTTACAAAGGGCCTCATATGGGCCGAAAGACGTCATGGGCCATACATGGGCCAGAAGTGAAAACAGGCTGGAATCATATTGGATGGCCCAGATGACGCTAGTGGGCCTAATTCGGATAGGGCGTAACGGGCCTTGGGATAGCGGGCTGTAAATGGGCTATATGCGAACATGCCGTTAACAGGCTTTCCATGGGCCGGGCCGCCACCTTTTGACCAAGTCAAACGGGCCGGCCTTTTCATAGGAATGGGCCTCTATTGGGCCGTGCCACATGTCGACGTATCATAGGCGCCTTCTGTCCAATGAGTGGATGACATCTGTCCCAACAATGAGCCGACACGTGTTTCTTCCAGCCAATGATGATTTTACACATGGAAAATCCCCATTGGTTGGGGCTGTTAATGGGTTATCGGATCCAAAACCCGACCCGATAGCTTAACGGCATTCCATTATGGTGGATGCCACGTGTCGGTCACCCTTGACGAAAGCACTTCTGTGACACGCGATTTATCATCATGGAAGTGGACACTTCCGTGATGACAATTTTGGTAATGTCATGGAACACTTCTACGACAGCACATGTATGACTATCTTGATTCTGTCATAAAATCGTCATGGATGTACATGCATGACAGAAAACGCGACCTACTGTGACAAACATGTATCATCACGGAAGTGTATTTTTTTGTAGTGATTGATTCTACTCCCATCATTGGCCTGGCCATCCCTGTACTCACCCAGACCTCCTGTTATTCTGCTGCAACGGTAGCCTCACACTTCAGCCGAACCAATAAACCCTCGTACTCCCGTCTGTGTAGGAAACAACTACCAGGTCTTCCCCGGCTTCGGGTGATTCCCTTCCTAGGCCTCACCGTCGTCCACCGCCTTGGTGCTCTCGGCGTGGCATGGTCAACGTGGTCAAGGAATGAGTTCCATCGGTAGAGTACTGTACATGGAGAGGCTGGCAGTTGGGTCCACAGCCGCAGCAAGGAAGTGCCTCCTTATTATGCGCAAAATAATGATTCCTCCACCTCACAGCGCGGACCCACCAGAAGGGCCTCTGTATTTTGCAAAGAAACGTTTCCCCCCTAACAGCAGGGACCCACCAGTTATATCTTCGGACGGAAGGAAGTGCCTCCATATTAGGGGCAAAAAAATGATTCTTCCCTATGACAACTAGGAACCTCCAGCTATATCTTCGCACGCAAGGAAGTACATACTGGTCGATCGATCTCTCCACAACAATGAACCGTGGCCGAGCAAGCAGCGGCACGTGTAGTAGTAGAGCCCCCGACCTAGCAGTTTAGGCAGTCCAGTCTAAACCATGTACACGTACATATAGCCAGATGCCAAAAAATATGGCCATGTACGTACATACGGGCGCGGTCTCGAATGCCTACTCGTTCATACGTATGGCCAAGGCACATGTACATGGAGAGGCAATGGACTGCAGCTATGGCGTCGTGTTCATCGGAAGCCAACCGGCGGGGTCAGAACGGAGAAACAGCTAGCGTCATGCTCATCGGGAGCCAACCAGCTTGGACGGAACAACCGAAACAGGGTGTGGCATACCGCAAAACGGAGGGAAACAACCTTCTGCTCGAGCATGTATGGTCAAAACAGGGTCCTATTCATCGAGAAGGGTCTGGCATACCGCAAAACGGAGGAAACGGCCTTCTGCTCGACCGTCAAGTGTCGAAACGGGATCCTGTTCATCGTGAGGGGTCTGGTGTACCGCAAAATGGAGGAAATGCACTTGTGTTGGAGCGCTACGGTCGAAACAGGGGTCCTATTCATCAGGAGGGGTGTGGCGTACCGCAAAATGGGACTCCGCAGGCTACTATTCACCCACCGTCGACTTCCTTCAGCCTCCACCTACACTATTCATCCACCGCGTCTTCCTCCAGCCTCCACTAGTTATTGTTCATCCATGGGCTACTGTTCATCCAGCCCTCCACTGACTACTGTTCAACCAGCCCTCCATGGGGTCCTGTTCATCCACCCCCAACTAGCTCAGCTATGGCGGCCTCCTCTCAGGGTCCTATTCATCCAGCCGCAACCTCCTACTACCACGAGGTCATGTTCATCCAACCCCCACCGGACTGTTCATCCAACACCAACCACATCTCGACTCGTTCAACCAACCCCCACGTTCACTGTTCATCAAGAGGCAGCAGGTTCGATCGGCTTCAGTAAGCAGCGGCAGCAGCAATCGATCGGGTTCAATTAGCAGCAAAGGAGTTGCTCGAGTTCAGTTAGCAGTGAAAGGATCGATCTCTCAGGGTTCAGTAACGCTTAGCTAGTGCAATCGCTCGGGTTCAGTAAGAGAACGCCTCGCTCGGGTTCAGTCAGAGCCCAACGCCTCGCTCACATGCGCGTACATGTACGAGAGAAACACGCAATCCCACCGTGCATCGCTCGGCCCCGACCACCCACCGTAACCAGGAACTCCCTGAAATTTTCCTCGCCCTCGCTTCTACCACGATTGCTTTCGCCCTCAACGGCAGAAAGAATGTCATGCAGGTGTGTCTCCTGCCCAAGATGAAAGCCCATTTTCTATCATGATTTTTGGTCATAGAAGTAGGGGCCCACCACATCTATGATGATACTGGGTTTTGTCACAATTATCGTCATAGAAGTGTCATAAGCATGACAAAACAAAAATTCGTTCGGGCCAAAATGTCATGAATGTGTCTTTTTTGTAGTGATAGAGGGAAAGAGAGTTGGTGTTGACGGTAGCAAGATTGTTGATGTAGCTCACTGTCACGCTCCTTGCCCCGGCGGAACTCCGATGCCACCGGGAGAGAGGGTGAGAGAGCCCACCTCCTTCTTCTTCCTTGGCCTCCCACTTAGATAGGAGGAAAGTTCCCCCTCTGGTCCATGGTTGCCATGGCGGCGGAGGGGCTAGAGCCCCTCCAAGATTGGATCTCCCTCTCTGTCTCTTCTATTCCACGTTCCCCAGATTTGGCCGAAAACTGTTTCTTTATTCCCAGAGATCTGTAACTCTGATTATGCTGAGATTTTAACACGATTTTTTTGGATATAAGCTTCCTTGCGCCCGAAGTAGAGCTCCAACCGATGTATGAGGTGAGTGATATGTCTCCAACGTATCTATAATTTTTTATTGTTCCATGCTATTATATTATACATCTTGGATGTTTTTATGCATTTATATGCTATTTTATATTTTTTTGGGGACTAACATATTAACCTAGGGCCCAGTGCCAGTTTCTGTTTTTTCCTTGCTTTTGCGTTCTGCAGAAAAGGAATATCAAACGGAGTCCAAATGAGCTGAAAATTTACGGTGATTTTTTATGGACCAAATGAAGCCCCCGAAGCACAAGAATTGGGCCAGAGTCTCCCGAGTCAACAACAAGGGTGGCGGGTGCGCCCACCCCCCTAGGGCGCGCTCCCTGCCTTGTTGGTAACTTGTGGACCCCCACTGACATGAAAGCGACGCCAAAAATTCCTATAAATCCAAAAACCCCTAGAAAGAAACCTAGAACGGAAGTTCCGCCATCGCAAGCCTCTGTAGCCACGAAAAACCAATCGGGAGCCCGTTTCGGGACCCTACCGTAGGGGGAATCCATCATCGGTGGCCATCTTTCTCATCCCGGTGGTCTCCATGACGAGGAGGGAGTAGTTCACCCTCGGGTCTAAGGGTATGTACCAGTAGCTATGTGTTTGACCTCTCTCTCTCTCTTGTGTTCTTGATTTGGCAGGATCTTGATGTACCGCAAGCTTTGCTAGTTGGATCTTATGGTGTTTCTCCCTCTCTACCTTGTGATGAATCGAGTCTTTTCTTTTGAGGTTTTGTTATGTCAGACTGAATCTTTGGGTGTCAGAGCACTTGATGTATGTCTTGCGATGGGATATCCATGGTGACAATGGGATGTTTTGTTGATCCACTTGATGTATGTTTTGGTTATCAACTTGCGGATTCCCGTGGTGACATTGGGGTAATCTATGCATAGGGGTTGATGCACGTTTTCATATTCCTTTCTCCGGCAGAAATCTTGGGATTCTCTTGAAGTTCGTTGTGTTGGGTTGAATATTATGAATGTGAAGTTGTTTGATGCGTATCGTATAATTGACCCACGGATACTTGTGGTGACATTGGAGTATCTAGGTGACATTAGGATTTGATTGATGTGTGTCATGTGGTGTTATTTTACTACAAACTCTAGGGCTGTTTGTGACACTTATAGGAATAGCTCAATGGAATTGGAAAGAATAACTTTGAGGTGGTTTCGTACCGTAGAAGAAATTTCATCATATGTTCTCCGTGATAGGAACTTTGGAGTGATTCTTCATGCATGTTGAGGGATTGTTATATGATCCAATTATGTTATCATTATTGAGAGAACTTGCACTAGTGAAAGTGTGAACCCTAGGCCTTGTTTCGAAGCATTGCAATACCGTTTTCGCTCACTTTTGTTACTAGTTACCTTGCTGTTTTTATACTTTCAGATAACAAAAACCTATATCTACTATCCATGTTATGCTTGTATCACCATCTCTTCACCGAACTAGTGCACCTATACAATTTAGCATTGTATTGGGCGTGTTGGGGACACAAGAGACTCTTTGTTATTTGGTTGCAGGGTTGTTTGAGAGAGGCCATCTTCATCCTACGCCTCCCATGGATTGATAAACCTTAGGTCATCCACTTGAGGGAAATTTGCTACTGTCCTACAAAACTTTGCGCTTTGAGGCCCAACACGAGTCTACAAGAAGAAGGTTTCATAGTAGACATCAAGCTCTTCTTTGGCGTCTTTGCCGGGGAGGCTAGGTAAGCGGCACTCACATCCCGTCAATGAAGCTCTTTTCTGGCGCCATTGCCAGGGAGGTGAGTGCTTGAAGGTATATCTTTAGATCTTGCAATTGAATCTTTTAGTTTCTTGTTTGATCACTAGTTTAGTCTATAAAAGAAAACTACAAAAAATGGAATTGAGGTTCCATTATATTACTCATATTCATAATGTCTTTCGTGAAAATGATGGAAAGGAAAATTGTGCTCAATTGATAGAAGAAGAATTCTATAAAATGTTTGACAAAAAATCTTTGAATAATGAGCATGATTGCAATGTTGTTGGTATGAACCCTTTGAATATCCTTGATCCTAACGATATGCAAAGTCATAAGCTTGGGGATGCTATGTTTGATGAAAATGATATTTTTACTCCCCCAAATTTTATGAGAAAATTTATTATGATGAAAGCATGCCTCCTATATATGATGATTATGGTGATGGCATGTATGCTATATTGAACAATGATAACCATGAAACTTGTCATCATGATTTTAATTTTCAATCACATGCTAGTTATTTTGTTGAGTTTGCTCCCACTACAATTCATGAGAATAAATTTGCTTACGTGGAGAGTAATAAAACTTCTATGCTTGTGGATCATGAAAAGAATGCTTAATGTGATAGCTATATTGTTGAATTCATTCATGATGCTACTAAAAATTATTATGAGAGAGGAACATATGCTTTTACATATTGCAATAAAATCAAATTCCCTCTCTATGTGTTGAAAGTTTTGAAGTTGCACTTGTTTTGCCTTCCTATGCTAGTTGATTCTTGTTCCCATAAATTGTTTGCTCACAAAATCCCTATGCATAGGAAGTGGGTTAGGCTTAAATGTGCTTGCCATGTGTTTCATGATGCTCTTGTTATGTTTCAATTCTTATCTTCTATACGAGCATCATTGAAATCATCATGCCTAGCTAAAAGGCATTAAAGAAAAGCTCTTGTTGGGAGACAACCCAACACTTATACCTACTGTTTTTGTGTGTTCACATGATTAAGCTAATGTAGTATCATGTTTTATAGCTTTTGTTTTAATAAAGTGCCAAGTAAAGCCTTTGGGATAGTGTGGATGATAGTTGACTTGATTTTGTGCAAAAACAGAAACTTTTGCTCCGAGTCCAAGAATTTTGAAAATTCACTGGAACATGCTTTTGATATGAATTTTTGACACACGATTGATATACAAATTTTCTACGTTGTCCTCATTTTTCAAAAAAATTGGAGTTATAGAGGTATGGAAAGTTTCCAGATTACTACAGACTGTTTTGTTTTTGATAGATTCTGTTTTCATTGTGTTGTTTGCTTATTTTGATGAATCTATGAGTACTACCGGAGGGTATGAACCATGGAGAATATGGTTTATAGTAGATATAACACCAATACAAATAAAGAATGAGTTAACAACAGTACCAAAAGTGGTGATTTTATTTTCTTATACTAACAGAGCTTACGAGTTTTCTGTTGAGTTTTTTGTTGTGAAGTTTTCAAGTTTTGGGTGAATTTTTGATGGAATACAGAATAAGGAGTAAGAGCCTAAGCTTGGGGATTCCCAAGGCACCCCAAGATAATATTCAAGGACAACCAAGCATCTAAGCTTGGGGATGCCCCGGATGGCATTCCCTCTTTCGTCTTTGTTCATCGGTAACCTTACTTGGAGCTATATTTTTATTCACCCCATGATATGTGTTTTGCTTGGAGTGTCATTTTATTTTATTTTGTTTTGCTTGTTGTTTGAATAATATCCCAATATCTGAAATTCTTAAATGTTAGAGAGTCTTCACATAGTTACACAATTATTCGACTACTCATTGATATTCACTTATATCTTTTGGAGCAGTTTGTCATTTGCTCTAGTGCTTCACTTATATCTTTTAGAGCACATCGGTGGCTTTATTTTATAGAAATTGTTGAACTCTCATGCTTCACTTATATTATTTTGAGAGTATCTAAACAACATGCTAATTTGCTTAGGTTATGAATTTAGTCCTAATATGATGGGCATCCAAGAGGGATATAATAAAAACTTTCATATAAAGTGCATTGAATACTATGAGAAGTTTGATTCCTTATGATTGTTTCAGATATGAGGATGGTGATATTAGAGTCATGCTAGTGAGTAATTGTTGATTGTAGAAATACTTGTGTTGAGGTTTGTGATTTCCGTAGCATGCACGTATGGTGAACCGTTATGTAACGAAGTTGGAGCATGAGGTATTTATTGATAGTCTTCCTTATGAGTGGCGGTCAGGGACGAGCGATGGTCTTTTCCTACAAATCTATCCCCCTAGGTGCATGCATGTAGTACTTTGTTTCGATAGCTAATAAACTTTTGCAATAAGTATGTGAGCTCTTTATGACTAATGTTGAGTCCATGGATTATACGCACTCTCACCCTTCCACCATTGCTAGCCTCTCTAGTACCACGCAAATCTCGCCGGTGCATTACACCCACCATTGCTAGCCTCTCTAGTACCACGCAAAATTGCGTCCGCCTATGTACCCGCGTGTGCGTGCGAGGGAATGAGTGTGTGCGTGGCGTGCGTGCATATCTTCTCTTCGTGCATGTACCGCCAGTATGGCTCAGGGAGGACGAGTACATTCTTCTGGAACCAACAGCACGTCACTGTGATCAATCCACGCAAGGAGGCCGCGACAACGCCTCCACATGTGCCACGTGGCTTCATGAACTGTAAGAGAGACACTGTGTAGCGTGCCATTGGAATTCTAATTTACGAGTTTTGCACATACTCGAAGTACAAGTAAGGTACACGTGCATTGCACGCATCAAATTTTGCAACCAAATTATGAATAAATACCACACTATATCATGTAAGCTCTGAGTCATATATGCCTGATGTAGACCATCGTTTAATTCTTATAGTTCAACTCATTCAAAATCAATTAGTTTTTATAAAAAAGCTAGGGCCTCTTGGACTCATAGGATTTCCAAAACGCGGGAATAGGAAAAACATGGGATTATAGTTGAATGTCTTCTTGAATCCTACAAGATTGTATGAGTGTTTGATTGTGCATAGAAAAAACGCAGAATTCTTTCAAAGAGGTTTGAGTGGATGGGATGTTTCCTATGAAATCTAGTGCAAATGAATCATATGGAAAAATTCCTATGGTTTACAATCCTATGAATCAAACAACCAAGATAGGAAAAATTCCTAATGATTAGAATCCTCCAAAATTCCTTTGAGAATCCTTTGAATCAAAGAAGCCCTTAATCTATTTTATGATTCATGGAATTGTGCATTGTAAAGCATAAAGTAAAAAACAAATAATGGCAATTCAACTAGAAAAAAAGTTTGGGCAGTTATGATATGGAAGATTCTAGAACAAAAGAGAACCACTGTTGTTTTGAGGTTTGTGCATTATGATTAAGTTCAACCATGGAGTCTGCTAGATTGTACATGTGGCAAAATCCGGTGGGGGGCTAGAAGATGGTGTGAGGGGCCGAGTGGAGGGAGACTATGAAGGAATGCACAAGTGCGAGATCGATATTTAGAGAGAGGGGGCGAGAACGTGCGTTGTTGCGCGCAGTGGTGGAGCCATGAAAAATAAATGAGCTAGGGGGCCAAGCATTGCTAATCCTTTACTAGGAGGGTCAATTCATGAACTTAAACCATTTTTAGCAGCAATTGTCTTATGATCACATTCATATTAGCCTCGATATATAGTGATGTTAGGGGGGGGCAGGGCCCTTACTGCCCCCTGTCTTCGCCATTGTGCGCGCGTCTGAGAGATGAAGAAGAAGGCATGGATGATGAGAGGGGGACGTTGGATATATAATTAATGTGGGTGTATTAGCTATATATGTTAATCCTATATAGAGAGGTATAGATTGATCGATGTGGACGTAAGAGGGTGAGACCTCACTGGATATATCGATTGATTGGTTTGTGTGGAAAACTATGAAAGACCTAGCTATATACACACATACATAGAGGAACATCAATCATTGCACATGCACGCGTGAGAGATAAAGAATGCCCGATATGATGGAGAGGGGGATGTGTGTGGGTGTGTGCCTTCATGGGAGACCGACCTGAAGAAAAAAATTGCATGTGTGCGATGGATAATACCGACTGGTAGTGTGTGTGCATGCATGCACGAGAGAAAGTTAGTGGTACAATTATAAAGAGAAGACGACTGTGTGGGTGTAGAAGACTAGGTGAGGTCATAATCAATGTAAAGTTGAATTCAAATATCTGAATAAGAGATCCTGATGTTTGAAACCCATGCATGCATGAATATAACGGAGATCTGCGCGGTGTGGTTTGGAAACGAGCATGTTCTAATGTATACACATTGAACAAGGTCAGACTGATTTGAATTTGAGATACCGATGGCAGACATCACTTGGCCACGTCACATCCGTGCATGGACACACTATTCTAATTGGAGATGATGGGTGGCTTTCGCATCATATATCTATATCTATACCCCTATATATATTACATTTTATATATTTTTTATATTATGTGTGGGTAACTTTAACTTTGAAAGATGGTCGTTGGATGAGGTGAATCTGATGGTCCAAAGATGGCAAATTTGAGCACTACTGGCCGTTGGATATCATCTAGATTCCACCAGATTTCGCCACATGTATAATCTGGAAGACTCCATAGTTGAACTTAAGCATAATGCACAAACATCAAAACACAAGCACTTCTTCTTTGTTCTAGAATCTTCCGTATCAAAATTGCCCAAATGTTTTTCTACATGATTTGCCATTATTTGTTTTTACTTTATGTCTTACAACGCACAATTCCATGAATCTTAAAATAGATTAGCTTTCTTATAAAAACTAGATGATTTTGAATGAAATGAACTATAAGAATTAAACAAACATCTACATCATGCATATATGACTCAAAGCTTACATGCTATAATGTGGTATTTATTCATAATTAGGTTGCCAAATCTCATGCGTGCAATGCATGTGTACCTTACTCTAGTCTAAATGGTGTTTGTGTGTGTGTTGTGCGTGTTGAGGTGCAAATTGTCTTTATTTTTTTGGGTACACGTTAAGCTTGTTCTTCCGAAATTTCAAGCCGCGCCTTGTTATGCCGAAAATTCAAGCTAGCGTAACTGTCTATCGTGCTGCGAAACTCCCTCCTCTTCAACCCACGCCTTGTTAGCCCAAAATATTTAAGATATATCTTTGTCTCGTTGTGCTTCGACAACTCCCTCCACCTCAACCCGCGCCTTGCTATTCCAAAATTACAACATGCGCGAAAACTCCCACCTCATGTGAAATCCAGACACGTGAAATGCCCGTGGTACCCCTGAACCGGAAGAACCGCCTCAAATCGGTGGGGGTACTTTCATAACTTACCCCACATTTCGGACAAGCGCGCCCCTAAGCCATGGTTCCCACTGCCATCCCATCCGCCCACCCATTCTTACACCGAGGCTGCGGGAACCCCAGACGAAACCCCACACCCTGCTCCATCTGCCACCCAGCCGAAGCCTCTTCCCCGACAACGTCGTGCACAGCAACACCTCGACGTCCCTCATCCATC
>NC_041383.1:169729421-169731153 GCF_002162155.2 Triticum dicoccoides
CTATCTATCTTAGGATTCAGGGTGGGGGCGGTGGTCGCCGGCGGTGGCGGGGCATTGGCAGGGCGGTGGCGTGGGGATCGCCGGAGAAAAAGCTCGGCACGGGGGGGCCTAGAGGGATGGCCGGGGCGGCGGCGGACCGGCGGTGGGGAGTGTTTTCGGGGCGGGCGGGGCGGCGCACCGCCGACCGCAGGCGGCGCGGGCTGCTGTTTGGCCGGTGGTGGCTGGTGGCTCGGGGAGGTGGAGGTTGAAGATGAACCGCAGGCCCTTGATTTCATATCCAACGGCTGCAAAATTGACTGACCAGAGATGAAAAAGTCAGTCGACCGACGTGTAGCTTCACCTTGCTAGTGCGTTCAGTTTCGACAGCAAAATTTAGTTCCGACAAAAAAATTCAGTTTCGACAGTTAAGTTCAGTTTTGACAGTTAAATTCAGTTTTGACAGTTAAGTTCAGAGATGAGCGGCTGATGTATTTTACATCTAGCACTTTGTGGTTATGTATTTTACGTCATGTATTGGAGATGCTATTAGAATTCCACTCAGGTTAACGTTGTCTCTCTTGTCCTGCTTCAGCCTCGGCGTCGTACAACTCACCGGAGCTGCTCCAACGACGAAACCCTCCATCACAGTGGAGCAGTACCTCGTGCTCCATCTCCAGACGCCTAAGATCTTCTTCCCCTCCTCCGACAGCCAAGTCAGCCGGAGCATCCTCACCGGCCAACCCAATCACGCTGAGATCGACATGGCTTCGCCAAAGAGGTTTTACACTTGTTGCATCTCTTTTTTACTCTACATGTTGTATATATTGTCCACTGAGCACTCGTAGTAATGGGAAATACGATTATTTTATCCTACTATATGACAAGCAGTGAGGTACCAGGCAACTTAGATATCCGTGATGGACTCTCTTGAACGCCATCATTATTTATCTCTGCGTGTTTGAGCTGTGCATTTGTCGATGGGCCTGGGAGTTGAGCTAGTATGGCAGTGGTCTGGGTCCAAAGTAATAGAAGTAGCACAAAAACATATTTTTAGTGTAGGATTTTCCTTGATCAAGCCTGCCTACTAGAATCGCCAGTGCTTGAAAGGAAAAGTGAATGAAAAGCATAGGAATTGGAAAGTTTCCTATGGTACTACTTTTCATGAATTTGGTGCAAAGGAATGAAGCAAAGGAAACCTGTAGGATTTGTTCCTTTAGTGTCTCCTTGAAAGAAAAATCGTAGGAATTCTAATTTCCACTTGTCCTCCTTTTCATATTCCTATTCATCAAGCACAAGACTAAGAGATATTAGCATAATAGCATTATAACCGTACATTTTCTTGTGGTTTGACTTAATCTCACCATGCTTTTTTGCATCATGTGATCTTCCAATTGTTGTGAATCAAACACCCAGATTGGCAGAAATCCTGTGTTTTTAAATTCTCTGTTTTGCACGTGCATTCCTATCCTATTCCTGTCTATTTCCTATCCCTGCATTGTTAGAATCCTCAAATTCAAACAAGCCCTTACTCAATTACTTCTGTTACAGATATGTGTCAAAGAAAACCTTGTGTGGTTTGTCCTGCTCCTACGGCATTGTGTTCCACCCCAGCTCAGCTGCTCTAACAACGGAAGGGTTCACCACAGCAGGGATCCGCTCTCCAGACTGTCTTTCGCCGCCTCAAATCTTCTTCCCCGCCAATGGCAGCCACGACAACTGCATTACCATCATCAACTGAGCAGATGACCTTGAG
>NC_041383.1:169731163-169732362 GCF_002162155.2 Triticum dicoccoides
AGGTGCATGCTCTAACTTGGCAGGGTTATGTTGCTCATATCGTGCGTATGGTATCTTGCATTGCTATGTCATTTGCTTAGTTTAGACATGCTTTGTGTGAATGCCACCTGTTTAGTGTCTAATTACCATATATGTGAATTATGCAATGCCATCTTGTTGCAAGACATTATATATGTGAATTATGCAATGTTATCTTGTTGCAAGGCATTATGTCTGTGAATTATGCAATGCCATGCTATTTCGGCAAGCGTCATATATGTGAATTATATCATGCCATAATTTTTTTGTATTTCTCATTGCTTTTGTCGACAATGTTTGTATATTCAACTGATCTTCCTATGCATCAGCCATTTGAATTGGTGATGGAGAAATCTGGAGTGAAAACAAGGTCTTCAGAGCAGGCAATGCTACCTGCTGAAGCAGATATCTTGCTGGTTACAGATAGCTCTTCAGAGGAGGATTCAGAGGCAGATGACCAGCCCTATTATCCCCCTGAGGTGTATGCTCAAATTTGGCAGGGTTATATTACTCATATCATGCATATGTTGTATTGCAATGCTTAGTTTTTACATCATATACACAATATTGAATGTCATCTCCTTAGTTGACACATCATATATGTGATTTCCCTCTGCTCACTTCCTTAGTATATAAATCATATATTTGAATTATGTCATGCCATCATGTTTACATGGACAGCATGTATCTGAATTATGGCATGCCAACCCATTTTCTCAAGACATATATAGTTATATCATCTCATCCTGTTTACATAGTCACATATTTTAAATTATGTCATTCTATCCGTGAATTATATCATGCCATCATGTTTCCATCGACGCCATGCTTGTGATTTATGGCATGCCAACCACTTTAATAGACACATCGTATAGTTATATCATGTCATCCTGTTTACATAGTCATCATATTTTGAAGTATGTCATTCTATCCTGTTTAGTTAGCCATCATACATGTGAAATTGTGTCATGCTATCCTGTTTAATTAGCCATCATATATGTGAAATTATGTCCTGCTATTCTGTTTGGTTAGACAACATATATGTGAATTATTTCATGCGTTGTTTTCTTCCCTACTATCCATTGCACCTATCTATCTTACAATGTTTGTACATTCAATTACTTTTGTTGTTTATCAGCTATTTCAATTGGAGGGAGTGATGGCAGTATCTATGGGAGTAA
>NC_041383.1:169732372-169783055 GCF_002162155.2 Triticum dicoccoides
AACACGGTCTCCAGAAAAGATCGTGATACCTGTCGATGCAGATAGAACCACGGTTGTACTTGCCCAAGAATCAGCCCCACCACACATAACCCACACTCATGCAGATTATACCCCCACCCAGTTGGACAGAGAACCAGCTACACCCCTTCTAACCCCAACCCCAGCAGATAGACACCCAGTTCCTGTTGACACAGCACCATCTCCACCACAGAGCACCCAAGCACAAGCAGTTAGTAAGGCAACTACAGTGCCCAAAGCACGAGGACCACCACTCCGAACCCCAAGTCAACGCTTAAAGCAGAAGAATAATTGTTCTTAGGTCAGGTTTCGTAGCTATGGTTCATACTACTTTGCTCTTGCATCACTATATTTACTCATACCAACTAATTTCAAATTTGAAGGATGCAATTGAAACTCCAATGGCGCAACAGGTATGTTTTAAACCTGTTTCTTCAACGTGTTTGGCTGTTTGCTGTTGTAACTTGCTCTATGTTGATTTCAGTTTCAATTGAATAAACAGTTATGTTCTCATGCCATGCACATTACAAGTGTTGTTATTGCTGTGTAGTTTCCCACACTTATATTCTGTCTATGCTGCTTTGTCTTAAATAGATATGATTCGAACTGTATCTATCTTGATTTGGCAACATAAACTAGAATGATATAGACCATACAGTGACCATACTACATAGATATATGTTTGTTTCATGCTGTTATCCTGTCCACCTTACTACTGAACTGGTTTACCAAAATGAGTTTCATATACTACATTGTAAACCTGTGATGTGTTTGTTTGTTTCTCTTTTAGAACGCGGATAAAATATTGGAGAAGAGTACCCCGTTATGCAATGGTAAAGGAAGTAATGCAGATAAGGTTCAAGATAGTGAGACATCCCTATTGGTCTCCAAGAAAGCTGATAAAAACTATATTGAAAACACTTAGACAACCCCAAAGTCATGTCTTGATGTAGTGTTCGAGTTACTCGCTACTACTGCTGGCACCAGCTCTTCGAACTCGTTGCCTGAATTAGTTCGGCTTCTTGAGTCTCAACTTCAAGTTGAAAGACATCGATCAGATGTTATGCGACAGGAAGCCGAAGGACTAAGGAAGTCCCTGTAGAATTTAGATGCATACTTTCTGGTGCAATAGCAAGTGCTGGAGGACTTAAGCGCCAAACAAGAGAAAGTTAATAAGCTTGCTAAGCATCTTGCCAGCATTATGGGTACCCAGGATATTGTTTCTTGAGCTCTTCTGAAGTGGTTTCAGTTCTGGACTTGTTTTGCTGTGGCGTTTATATGCTGTTGTGTTCCCTATATTTGCACTGGTGGTGAACTTTGATGCCCAGTGGATGTAATATGTGTAATAGCCGTGATAGCCTAGCGTAAGTTGCTTGCTTATTTATTTCCTTATTGTCTTGTTTATTTCTTTGCTTGTAGTCAGTGCAGTTCCTTTTCTGCAGTTTGCTAGTGCCCGCAATAACCTATTTTTGAAAACTAGGCCACAATAATCATGGGCTACATATTTACTGTAGTTACCATTTCCCTCCTACGGGCCGTAGAAACAATGGGCCTTCTACGTGTCATAGACACAATGGGCCTTCTACGAGACGTATCATCAATGGGCCTTGTATGGGCCGTATGATCGATTGGCCAAACATGGGCCAATAACAGACCGCATTATGGCCGTAAACGGGCTAGAGTTGGAATCGTCTGTTCATGGGCCGACCATAACGGGCCGTCGTTAATCGGCCGTATTTGATGACGCTATGAAAACGACCCAACGTATTAACGGGCCACAAAACGGGCCGACTGTAACCTCGGGCTGAATTTAGCCCACAAGCAAAAAATGACAGTAACGGGCCGTAAGTAAACGAATGCTGGAAATGAGCCCAAGAGTAAATGGGCTCTGAGAAGGCCGAAAGATAACATGGGCTGGAAACGGCCCAACGGAATAACGGGCCGTTAATGGGTATAAAGTGATACACTGTTCATTACGGGCTAGTTTCACCATGGGCCGTTAATGGGTATAAAGTGATACAATGTTCACTGTGGGCCAGTTTCACCACGGGCCGTTAATGGGCCAAGAGTTACAAAGGGCCTCATATGGGCCGAAAGACGTCATGGGCCATACATGGGCCAGAAGTGAAAACAGGCTGGAATCATATTGGATGGCCCAGATGACGCTAGTGGGCCTAATTCGGATAGGGCGTAACGGGCCTTGGGATAGCGGGCTGTAAATGGGCTATATGCGAACATGCCGTTAACAGGCTTTCCATGGGCCGGGCCGCCACCTTTTGACCAAGTCAAACGGGCCGGCCTTTTCATAGGAATGGGCCTGTATTGGGCCGTGCCACGTGTCGACGTATCATAGGCGCCTTCTGTCCAATGAGTGGATGACATCTGTCCCAACAATGAGCCGACACGTGTTTCTTCCAGCCAATGATGATTTTACACATGGAAAATCCCCATTGGTTGGGGTTGTTAATGGGTTATCGGATCCAAAACCCGACCCGATAGCTTAACGGCATTCCATTATGGTGGATGCCACGTGTCGGTCACCCTTGACGAAAGCACTTCTGTGACACGCGATTTATCATCATGGAAGTGGACACTTCCGTGATGATAATTTTGGTAATGTCATGGAACACTTCTACGACAGCACATGTATGACTATCTTGATTCTGTCATAAAATCGTCATGGATGTACATGCATGACAGAAAACGCGACCTACTGTGACAAACATGTATCATCACGGAAGTGTATTTTTTTGTAGTGATTGATTCTACTCCCATCATTGGCCTGGCCATCCCTGTACTCACCCAGACCTCCTGTTATTCTGCTGCAACGGCAGCCTCACACTTCAGCCGAACCAATAAACCCTCGTACTCCCCTCTGTGTAGGAAACAACTACCAGGTCTTCCCCGGCTTCGGGTGATTCCCTTCCTAGGCCTCACCGTCGTCCACCGCCTTGGTGCTCTCGGCGTGGCATGGTCAACGTGGTCAAGGAATGAGTTCCATCGGTAGAGTACTGTACATGGAGAGGCTGGCAGTTGGGTCCACAGCCGCAGCAAGGAAGTGCCTCCTTATTATGCGCAAAATAATGATTCCTCCACCTCACAGCGCGGACCCACCAGAAGGGCCTATGTATTTTGCAAAGAAACGTTTCCCCCCTAACAGCAGGGACCCACCAGCTATATCTTCGGACGGAAGGAAGTGCCTCCATATTAGGCGCAAAAAAATGATTCTTCCCTATGACAACTAGGAACCTCCAGCTATATCTTCGCACGCAAGGAAGTACATACTGGTCGATCGATCTCTCCGCAACAATGAACCGTGGCCGAGCAAGCAGCGGCACGTGTAGTAGTAGAGCCCCCGACCTAGCAGTTTAGGCAGTCCAGTCTAAACCATGTACACGTACATATAGCCAGATGCCAAAAAATACGGCCATGTACGTACATACGGGCGCGGTCTCGAATGCCTACTCGTTCATACGTATGGCCAAGGCACATGTACATGGAGAGGTAATGGACTGCAGCTATGGCGTCGTGTTCATCGGAAGCCAACCGGCGGGGTCAGAACGGAGAAACAGCTAGCGTCATGCTCATCGGGAGCCAACCAGCTTGGACGGAACAACCGAAACAGGGTGTGGCATACCGCAAAACGGAGGGAAACAACCTTCTGCTCGAGCATGTATGGTCAAAACGGGGTCCTATTCATCGGGAAGGGTCTGGCATACCGCAAAACGGAGGAAACGGCCTTCTGCTCGACCGTCAAGTGTCGAAACGGGATCCTGTTCATCGTGAGGGGTCTGGTGTACCGCAAAATGGAGGAAATGCACTTGTGTTGGAGCGCTACGGTCGAAACAGGGGTCCTATTCATCAGGAGGGGTGTGGCGTACCGCAAAATGGGACTCCGCAGGCTACTATTCACCCACCGTCGACTTCCTTCAGCCTCCACCTACACTATTCATCCACCGCGTCTTCCTCCAGCCTCCACCGGTTATTGTTCATCCATGGGCTACTGTTCATCCAGCCCTCCACTGGCTACTGTTCAACCAGCCCTCCATGGGGTCCTGTTCATCCACCCCCAACTAGCTCAGCTATGGCGGCCTCCTCTCAGGGTCCTATTCATCCAGCCGCAACCTCCTACTACCACGAGGTCATGTTCATCCAACCCCCACCGGACTGTTCATCCAACACCAACCACATCTCGACTTGTTCAACCAACCCCCACGTTCACTGTTCATCAAGAGGCAGCAGGTTCGATCGGCTTCAGTAAGCAGCGGCAGCAGCAATCGATCGGGTTCAATTAGCAGCAAAGGAGTTGCTCGAGTTCAGTTAGCAGTGAAAGGATCGATCTCTCAGGGTTCAGTAACGCTTAGCTAGTGCAATCGCTCGGGTTCAGTAAGAGAACGCCTCGCTCGGGTTCAGTCAGAGCCCAACGCCTCGCTCACATGCGCGTACATGTACGAGAGAAACACGCAATCCCTCCGTGCATCGCTCGGCCCCGACCACCCACCGTAACCAGGAACTCCCTGAAATTTTCCTCGCCCTCGCTTCTACCACGATTGTTTTCGCCCTCAACGGCAGAAAGAATGTCATGCAGGTGTGTCTCCTGCCCAAGACGAAAGCCCATTTTCTATCATGATTTTTGGTCATAGAAGTAGGGGCCCACCACATCTATGATGATACTGGGTTTTGTCACAATTATCGTCATAGAAGTGTCATAAGCATGACAAAACAAAAATTCGTTCGGGCCAAAATGTCATGAATGTGTCTTTTTTGTAGTGATAGAGGGAAAGAGAGTTGGTGTTGACGGTAGCAAGATTGTTGATGTAGCTCACTGTCACGCTCCTTGCCCCGGCGGAACTCCGATGCCACCGGGAGAGAGGGTGAGAGAGCCCACCTCCTTCTTCTTCCTTGGCCTCCCACTTAGATATGAGGAAAGTTCCCCCTCTGGTCCATGGTTGCCATGGCGGCGGAGGGGCTAGAGCCCCTCCAAGATTGGATCTCCCTCTCTGTCTCTTCTATTCCACGTTCCCCAGATTTGGCCGAAAACTGTTTCTTTATTCCCAGAGATCTGTAACTCTGATTATGCTGAGATTTTAACACGATTTTTTTGGATATAAGCTTCCTTGCGCCCGAAGTAGAGCTCCAACCGACGTATGAGGTGAGTGATATGTCTCCAACGTATCTATAATTTTTTATTGTTCCATGCTATTATATTATACATCTTGGATGTTTTTATGCATTTATATGCTATTTTATATTTTTTTGGGGACTAACATATTAACCTAGGGCCCAGTGCCAGTTTCTGTTTTTTCCTTGCTTTTGCGTTCTGCAGAAAAGGAATATCAAACGGAGTCCAAATGAGCTGAAAATTTACGGTGATTTTTTATGGACCAAATGAAGCCCCCGAAGCACAAGAATTGGGCCAGAGTCTCCCGAGTCAACAACAAGGGTGGCGGGTGCGCCCACCCCCCTAGGGCGCGCCCCCTGCCTTGTTGGTAACTTGTGGACCCCCACTGACATGAAAGCGACGCCAAAAATTCCTATAAATCCAAAAACCCCTAGAAAGAAACCTAGAACGGAAGTTCCGCCATCGCAAGCCTCTGTAGCCACGAAAAACCAATCGGGAGCCCGTTCCGGGACCCTACCGTAGGGGGAATCCATCATCGGTGGCCATCTTTCTCATCCCGGTGGTCTCCATGACGAGGAGGGAGTAGTTCACCCTCGGGTCTAAGGGTATGTACTAGTAGCTATGTGTTTGACCTCTCTCTCTCTCTTGTGTTCTTGATTTGGCAGGATCTTGATGTACCGCAAGCTTTGCTAGTTGGATCTTATGGTGTTTCTCCCTCTCTACCTTGTGATGAATCGAGTCTTTTCTTTTGAGGTTTTGTTATGTCAGACTGAATCTTTGGGTGTCAGAGCACTTGATGTATGTCTTGCGATGGGATATCCATGGTGACAATGGGATGTTTTGTTGATCCACTTGATGTATGTTTTGGTTATCAACTTGCGGATTCCCGTGGTGACATTGGGGTAATCTATGCATAGGGGTTGATGCACGTTTTCATATTCCTTTCTCCGGCAGAAATCTTGGGATTCTCTTGAAGTTCGTTGTGTTGGGTTGAATATTATGAATGTGAAGTTGTTTGATGCGTATCGTATAATTGACCCACGGATACTTGTGGTGACATTGGAGTATCTAGGTGACATTAGGATTTGATTGATGTGTGTCATGTGGTGTTATTTTACTACAAACTCTAGGGCTGTTTGTGACACTTATAGGAATAGCTCAATGGAATTGGAAAGAATAACTTTGAGGTGGTTTCGTACCGTAGAAGAAATTTCATCATATGTTCTCCGTGATAGGAACTTTGGAGTGATTCTTCATGCATGTTGAGGGATTGTTATATGATCCAATTATGTTATCATTATTGAGAGAACTTGCACTAGTGAAAGTGTGAACCCTAGGCCTTGTTTCGAAGCATTGCAATACCGTTTTCGCTCACTTTTGTTACTAGTTACCTTGCTGTTTTTATACTTTCAGATAACAAAAACCTATATCTACTATCCATGTTATGCTTGTATCACCATCTCTTCACCGAACTAGTGCACCTATACAATTTAGCATTGTATTGGGCGTGTTGGGGACACAAGAGACTCTTTGTTATTTGGTTGCAGGGTTGTTTGAGAGAGGCCATCTTCATCCTACGCCTCCCATGGATTGATAAACCTTAGGTCATCCACTTGAGGGAAATTTGCTACTGTCCTACAAAACTTTGCGCTTTGAGGCCCAACACGAGTCTACAAGAAGAAGGTTTCATAGTAGACATCAAGCTCTTCTTTGGCGTCTTTGCCGGGGAGGCTAGGTAAGCGGCACTCACATCCCGTCAATGAAGCTCTTTTCTGGCGCCATTGCCGGGGAGGTGAGTGCTTGAAGGTATATCTTTAGATCTTGCAATTGAATCTTTTAGTTTCTTGTTTGATCACTAGTTTAGTCTATAAAAGAAAACTACAAAAAATGGAATTGAGGTTCCATTATATTACTCATATTCATAATGTCTTTCGTGAAAATGATGGAAAGGAAAATTGTGCTCAATTGATAGAAGAAGAATTCTATAAAATGTTTGACAAAAAATCTTTGAATAATGAGCATGATTGCAATGTTGTTGGTATGAACCCTTTGAATATCCTTGATCCTAACGATATGCAAAGTCATAAGCTTGGGGATGCTATGTTTGATGAAAATGATATTTTTACTCCCCCAAATTTTATGAGAAAATTTATTATGATGAAAGCATGCCTCCTATATATGATGATTATGGTGATGACATGTATGCTATATTGAACAATGATAACCATGAAACTTGTCATCGTGATTTTAATTTTCAATCACATGCTAGTTATTTTGTTGAGTTTGCTCCCACTACAATTCATGAGAATAAATTTGCTTACGTGGAGAGTAATAAAACTTCTATGCTTGTGGATCATGAAAAGAATGCTTAATGTGATAGCTATATTGTTGAATTCATTCATGATGCTACTAAAAATTATTATGAGAGAGGAACATATGCTTTTACATATTGCAATAAAATCAAATTCCCTCTCTATGTGTTGAAAGTTTTGAAGTTGCACTTGTTTTGCCTTCCTATGCTAGTTGATTCTTGTTCCCATAAATTGTTTGCTCACAAAATCCCTATGCATAGGAAGTGGGTTAGGCTTAAATGTGCTTGCCATGTGTTTCATGATGCTCTTGTTATGTTTCAATTCTTATCTTCTATACGAGCATCATTGAAATCATCATGCCTAGCTAAAAGGCATTAAAGAAAAGCTCTTGTTGGGAGACAACCCAACACTTATACCTACTGTTTTTGTGTGTTCACATGATTAAGCTAATGTAGTATCATGTTTTATAGCTTTTGTTTTAATAAAGTGCCAAGTAAAGCCTTTGGGATAGTGTGGATGATAGTTGACTTGATTTTGTGCAAAAACAGAAACTTTTGCTCTGAGTCCAAGAATTTTGAAAATTCACTGGAACATGCTTTTGATACGAATTTTTGACACACGATTGATATACAAATTTTCTACGTTGTCCTCATTTTTCAAAAAAATTGGAGTTACAGAGGTATGGAAAGTTTCCAGATTACTACAGACTGTTTTGTTTTTGATAGATTCTGTTTTCATTGTGTTGTTTGCTTATTTTGATGAATCTATGAGTACTACCGGAGGGTATGAACCATGGAGAATATGGTTTAGTAGATATAACACCAATATAAATAAAGAATGAGTTAACAACAGTACCAAAATTGGTGATTTTATTTTCTTATACTAACAGAGCTTACGAGTTTTCTGTTGAGTTTTTTGTTGTGAAGTTTTCAAGTTTTGGGTGAATTTTTGATGGAATACAGAATAAGGAGTAAGAGCCTAAGCTTGGGGATTCCCAAGGCACCCCAAGATAATATTCAAGGACAACCAAGCATCTAAGCTTGGGGATGCCCCGGATGGCCTTCCCTCTTTCGTCTTTGTTCATCGGTAACCTTACTTGGAGCTATATTTTTATTCACCCCATGATATGTGTTTTGCTTGGAGTGTCATTTTATTTTATTTTGTTTTGCTTGTTGTTTGAATAATATCCCAATATCTGAAATTCTTAAATGTTAGAGAGTCTTCACATAGTTACACAATTATTCGACTACTCATTGATATTCACTTATATCTTTTGGAGCAGTTTGTCATTTGCTCTAGTGCTTCACTTATATCTTTTAGAGCACATCGGTGGCTTTATTTTATAGAAATTGTTGAACTCTCATGCTTCACTTATATTATTTTGAGAGTATCTAAACAACATGCTAATTTGCTTAGGTTATGAATTTAGTCCTAATATGATGGGCATCCAAGAGGGATATAATAAAAACTTTCATATAAAGTGCATTGAATACTATGAGAAGTTTGATTCCTTATGATTGTTTCAGATATGAGGATGGTGATATTAGAGTCATGCTAGTGAGTAATTGTTGATTGTAGAAATACTTGTGTTGAGGTTTGTGATTTCCGTAGCATGCACGTATGGTGAACCGTTATGTAACGAAGTTGGAGCATGAGGTATTTATTGATAGTCTTCCTTATGAGTGGCGGTCGGGGACGAGCGATGGTCTTTTCCTACAAATCTATCCCCCTAGGTGCATGCATGTAGTACTTTGTTTTGATAGCTAATAAACTTTTGCAATAAGTATGTGAGCTCTTTATGACTAATGTTGAGTCCATGGATTATACGCACTCTCACCCTTCCACCATTGCTAGCCTCTCTAGTACCACGCAAATCTCGCTGGTGCATTACACCCACCATATACCTTCCTCAAAACAGCCACCATACCTACCTATTATGGCATTTCCATAGCCATTCCGGGATATATTGCCATGCAACTTCCACCGTTCCGTTTATTATGATACGCTTCATCATTGTCTTTTTGCTTTGCATGATCATGTAGTTGACATCGTATTTGTGTCAAAGCCACCGTTCATAAGTTTCATACATGTCACTCTTGATTCATTGCATTGCATATCCCGGTACACCGCCAGAGGCACTCATATAGACTCATATTTTGTTCTAAGTATCAAGTTGTAATTTTGGAGTTGTAAGTAAATAAAAGTGTGATGATCATCATTATTAGAGCATTGTCTCATGTGAGGAAAGGATGATGGAAGCTATGATTCCCTCACAAGTTGGGATGAGTCTCCGGACTTTATGAAAAATAAATGAGGCCAAAGAAGCCCAAATAGAAAAAAGAGGCCAAAGAAGCCCACCAAAAAATGAGAGAAAAGAGAGAAGGGACAATGTTACTATCCTTTTTCCACACTTGTGCTTCAAAGTAGCACCATGATCTTCGTGATAGAGAGTCTCCTATATTTTCACTTTCATATACTAGTGGGAAATTCTCATTATAGAACTTGGCTTGTATATTCCAATGATAGGATTCCTCAAATTCCCCTAGGTCTTCGTGAGCAAGCGAGGGGATGCACACCCACTTAGTTTATTTTTGAGCTTTCATACACTTATAGCTCTAATGCATCCGCTGCATGGCAATCCCTACTCACTCACATTGATATCTATTGATGGGCATCTCCATAGCCTGTGATACGCATAGTTGATGTGAGACTATCTCCTTCTTTTTGTCTTCTCCACAACCACCATATTCTATTCCACCTATAGTGCTATGTCCATGGCTCACGCTCATGTATTGCGTGAAAGTTGAAAAGGTTTGAGAACATCAAAAGTATGAAACAATTTCTTGGCTTGTCATCGGGGTTGTGCATGATTTGAATATTTTGTGTGATGAAGATGGAGCATAGCCAGACTATATGATTTTGTAGGGGATAGCTTTCTTTGGCCATGTTATTTTGAGAAGACATGATTGCTTTATTAGTATGCTTGAAGTATTATCATTTTCATGCCAATACTAATCTTTTGTTTTGAATCTTATGGTTTTGAACATTCATGCCACAATAAAGAAAATTAGATGGATAAATATGTTAGGTATCATTCCACATCAAAAAAATTTTGTTTTCATCATTTACCTACTCGAGGATCAGCAGGAATTATGCTTGGGGCTGCTTGATACGTCTCCAACGTATCTATAATTTTTTATTGTTCCATACTATTATATTATCCATCTTGGATGTTTTTATGCATTATATGCTATTTTATATTATTTTGGGGACTAATCTATTAACCTAGAGCCCAGTGCAAGTTTCTGGTTTTTCCTTGTTTTTGAGTTCTGCAGAAAAGTAATATCAAACAGAGTCCAAACGGGCTAAAAATTTACGGTGATTTTTTATGGACCAGAAGAAGCTCCCGAAGCACAAGAATTGGGGTAGAAGAGTCCCGAGTCAACGACAAGGGTGGAGGGTGTGCCCCCTGCCTTGTCGCTGACTCATGGACCCCCTCCCTGACGTGAAACTGATGCCAAAAATTCCTATAAATCTAGAAACCCCCCAGAAAGAAACCTAGATTGGAAGTTCTGCCGCCGCAAGCCTTTGTAGCCACGAAAAACCAGTCGGGAGCCTGTTCCGGCACCCTGCCAGAGGCGGAATCCATCACCGGTGCCCAACCTTATCATCCTGGCGGTCTCCATGACGAGGAGGGAGTAGTTCACCCTCGGTGCTGAGGGTATGTACCAGTATCTATATGTTTGATCTCTCTCTCTCTCATGTTCTTGATTTGGCACGATCTTGATGTACCGCGAGCTTTGCTACTATAGTTGGATCTTATGTTGTTTCTCCCTCTCTACCTTGTGATGAATCGAGTCTTTTCCTTTGAGGTTTTGTTATGTCGGATTGAATATTTGGATGTGAGAGCACTTGATGTATGTCTTGCGATGGGATATCCATGGTGACAATGGGATGTTCTATTGATCCACTTGATGTATGTTTTGGTTATCAACTTGCGGATTCCCGTGGTGACATTAGGGTAATCTATGCATAGGGGTTGATGCACATTTTCATATTCCTTTCTCTGGTAGAAATCTCAAGATGCTCTTGAAGTTCTTTGTGTTGGATTGAATATTATGAATCTGAAGTTGTTTGATGCATATCGTATAATTGACCCACGGATACTTGTGGTGACATTGGAGTATCTAAGTGACATTAGGGTTTGATTGATGTGTGTCATGTGGTGTTATTTTACTACGAACTCTAGGGTTGTTTGTGACTCTTACAGGAATAGCTCAATGGATTGATTGGAAAGAATAACTTTGAGGTGGTTTCGTACCCTACAAGCAATTTGTCTTATGTTCTCCACGATAGGAACTTTGGAGTGATTCTTCGTGCATGTTGAGGGATTGTTATATGATCCAATTATGTTATCATTGTTGAGAGAACTTGTGCTAGTGAAAGTATGAACCCTAGGCCTTGTTTCGAAGCATTGCAATACCATTTTCGCTCACTTTTGTTACTAGTTACCTTGCTGTTTTTATATTTTTAGATTACAAAAACCTATATCTACTATCCATATTACACTTGTATCACCATCTCTTCGCCAAACTAGTGCACTGATGTCTACTACGCAACCTTCTTCTTGTACACTTGTGTTGGGCCTCCAAGCGTAGAGTATTGTAGGACAATAGCAAATTTTCCTCAAGTGGATGACCTAAGGTTTATCAATCCGTGGGAGTTGTAGGATGAATATGGTCTCTCTCAAACAACCCTACAACCAAATAACAAAGAGTATCTTGTGTCCCCAACACACCCAATACAATGGTAAATTGTATAGGTGCACTAGTTCGGCGAAGAGATGGCGATACAAGCGTAATATGTATGGTACATATGGGTTTTTTTAATCTGAAATTATAAAACCAGCAAGGTAGCAAGTAGTAAAAGTGAGCGAAAATGGTATTGCAATGCTTGGAAACAAGGCCTAGGGTTCATACTTTCACTAGTGCAAGTTCTCTCAACAATGATGACATAATTAGATCATATAAAAATCCCTCAACGTGCAACAAAGAGTCACTCCAAAGTCACTAATAGTGGAGAACAAACAAAGAGATTATTGTAGGGTACGAAACCACATCAAAGTTATTCTTTCTGATCGATCTATTGGGCTATTCCTATAAGTGTCACAAACATCCGTAGAGTTCGTACTAAAATAACACCTTAAGACACACATCAACCAAAACCCTAATGTCACATAGATACTCCAATGTCACCACAAGTATCCGCGGGTTGGATTATACGATATGCATCACACAGTCTCAGATTCATCTATTCAAACCAACACAAATAACTTCATAGAGTGCCGCAAAGTTTCTACCTGAGAGTCAAGACGAAAATGTGTGCCAACCCCTATGCATAAGTTCACAAGGTCACAGAACCCGCTAGTTGATCACCAAAACATACATCAAGTGGATCACGTGAATATCCCATTGTCACCACACATAAGCACATGCAATTCATACATCAAGTGTTCTCAAATACTTAAAGACTCAATCCAATAAGATAACTTCAAAGGAAAAACTCAATCCATTACAAGAAGGTAGAGGGGGAGAAGCATCATAAGATCCAAATATAATAGCAAAGCTCGCGATACATCAAGATCGTGCCAAATCAAGAACACGAAAGAGAGAGATCAAACACATAGCTACGGGTACATACCCTCAGCCCCGAGGGTGAACTACTCCCTCCTTGTCATGGAGAGCGCCAGGATGATGAAGATGGCCACCGGTGATGATTCCCCCCTCCGGCAGGGTGCCGGAACAGAGCATCGATTGGTTTTTCGTGGCTACAGAGGCTTGCGGCAGCGGAACTCCCGATCTAGGTTCTGTTTTTGAAGTTTGGGGATATATAAGAGGTGTTGGCATCGGGAACAAGTTAGGGGGGTCTCCGAGTGAACCACAATATAGGGGGACGTGCCCAAGGGGTAGGGCGCGCCCTCCTGTCTTGTGGTTGGCTCGGGACTCTTCTGGCCCAACTCCGATGCTTCGGGGGCTTCTTCTGGTCCAAAAATAATCACCGTAAATTTTCAGCTCGTTTGGACTCTGTTTGATATTCCTTTTCTGCGAAACTCAAAAACAAGGAAAAAACAAAAACTGGCACTTGGCTCTAGGTTAATAGGTTAGTCCCAAAAATCATATAAAATAGCATATAAATGCATATAAAACATCCAAGATGGATAATATAATAGCATGGAACAATAAAAAATTATAGATACGTTAGAGACGTATCAAGCATCCCCAAGCTTAATTCCTGCTCGTCCTCGAGTAGGTAAATGATAAAAACAATTTTTTTTGATGTGGAATGCTACCTAACATATTTATCAATGTAATCTTATCTATTGTGACAAGAATATTCAGATCCATAAGATTCAAAACAAAAGTTTTATATTGACATAAAAACTATAATACTTCAAGCATACTAACAAGGCAATTATGTCTTCTCAAAATAGCATGGCCAAAGAAAGATTATCCCTACAAAATCATATAGTCTGGCTATGCTCCATCTTCATCACACAAAATATTCAAATCATGCACAATCCCGGTTTCAGCCAAGCAATTGTTTCATACTTTAGTATTCTCAAACCTTTTCAACTTTCATGCAATACATGAGCGTGAGACATGGATATAGCACTATAGGTGGAATAAAATATGGTGGTTGTGGAGAAGACAAAAAGAGGTAGATAGTCTAACATCAACTAGGTGTATCAACGGGCTATGGAGATGTCCATCAATAGATATCAATGTGAGTGAGTAGGGATTGCCATGCAACGGATGCACTAGAGCTATAAGTTTATGAAAGCTCAAAATAAAATTAAGTGTGTGTGCATCCAACTCGCTTGATCACGAAGACCTAGGGCAATTTGAGGAAGCCCATCATTGGAATATACAAGCCAAGTTCTATAATGAAAAGTTCCCACTAGTATATGAAAGTGACAACATAGGAGACTCTCTACCATGAATATCATGGTGCTACTTTGAAGCACAAGTGTGGTAAAAGGATAGTAGCATTGCCCCTTCTCTCGTTTCTCTCATTTTTTCTCTTTTTTTGATTGGCTTCTTTGGCCTCTTTTTTCTATTGGATTCTTTGGCCTTTTTTTATTTCCTCACATGGGACAATGCTCTAATAATGATGATCATCACACTTTTTTTGCTTACAACTCAAGAATTACAACTCGATACTTAGAAAAAAAATATGACTCTATACGAATGTCTATGACGGTGTACTGGGATGAGCAATGAATCAAGAGTGACATGTATGAAAGAATTATGAACGGTGGCTTTGCCACAAATACGATGTCAACTACATGATCATGCAAAGCAATATGACAATGATGAAGAGTGTCATAATAAAAGGAATGGTGGAAAGTTGCATGGCAATATATCTCGGAATGGCTATCGAAATGCGATAATACGTAGGTATGGTGGCTATTTTGAGGAAGGTATATGGTGGGTGTATGGTACCGGCGAAAGTTGTGTGGCACAAGAGAGGCTCGCAATGGTGGAAGGGTGAGAGTGCGTATAATCCATGGACTCAACATTAGTCATAAAGAACTCACATACTTATTGCCAAAATCTATTAGTCATCGAAACCAAGCACTACGCGCATACTCCCAGGGGAAGGGTTGGTAGGAGTTAACCATCGCGTGATCTCGACCTCCACACAAAGGATGACAATCGATAAATATCTCATGCTCCAACTTCGTTACATAACGGTTCACTATATGTGCATGCTACGGGAATCACAAACCTCAACACAAGTATTTCTACAATCCACCATTACTCCACTAGCATGACTCTAATATCATCATCTTCATATCTCAAAACAATCATAAGGAATCAAACTTCTAATAGTATTCAATGCACTTTATATGAAAGTTTTTATTATATCCCTCTTGGATGCCCATCATATTAGTACTAAATTCATAACCTAAGCAAATTACCATGCTCTTTAAGACTCTCAAAATAATATAAGTGAAGCATCAGAGTTCATCAATTTCTTCAAAATAAAACCACCACCGTGCTCTAAAAAGATATAAGTGAAGCACTAGAGCAAATGACAAACTACTCCAAAAGATATAAGTGAAGATCAATGAGTAGTCGAATAACTATGTAACTATGTGAAGACTCTCTAACATTTAAGAATTTCAGATCTTGGGATATTATTCAAACAGTAAGCAAAACAAAATAAAATATCATTGCAAGGATAGCACATATCATGTGAAGAAGCAAAAACTTAGGCTCAACCAAAACTGACCGATAGTTGTTGAAGAAGAAAGGTGGGATGCCAACCGGGGCATCCCCAAGCTTAGATGCTTGAGACTTCTTGAAATATTAATTAGGGATGCCTTGGGCATCCCCAAGCTTGAGATGTTGTGTCTCCTTAATTCCTTTTATATCAGGTTTCTCTAAATCTCAAAAACTTCATACACACAAAACTCAACAAGAACTCGTGAGATAAGTTAGTATAAATCAACGCAATAACCTTATCATTCTCTATTGTATCAAATCACTAAAATTATTATTTGATATTGCCTACTAAATGCCTCTGCATATTTAATACTCCTATCCTCAAATAGAATCATTAAACAGGCAAACATATGCAAACAATGCAAACATAACAACAATCTCTCTACACAAAACAGTCTACAAAGAATGCAAGAGGAATCATACTTCCCTAACTCCAAAAATTCTGAAAAAAATACCACACTATAGAAAATTTGATGTTACTCATTGTGTAAAAATTTCAAGATTTTATCATGTTCTAACTATTCACCAATATTCAAAACATAACAACAAACTTTCTTTTTTCAAAACAGCAACGTATAAACTTGTAAAATAAGCATGGTAAAGGCTATACTTGACTTTTTATTGAACTAAAAGATATAAAACATGTCTCTGAATAGCAGCAAGCAAATACTAGTAAAATAAAATGATGCTCCAAGCAAAACTCATATCATGTGGTGAATAAAAATATAGCCTCAAGTAAGGTTACCGATGAACGAATACGAAAGAGGGGATGCCATCCGGGGCATCCCCAAGCTTAGATGCTTGGTTGTCCTTGAATATTACCTTGGGGTGCTTGGGCATACCCAAGCTTAGGCTCTTTCCACTCCATATTCCATAGTCCATCGAAACGTCACCCAAAACTTGAAAACTTCACAACACAAATCTCAACAGAAAATCTTATGAGCTCTGTTAGCATAAGAAAATAAATCACCACTTAGGTACCATTCTGAACTCATTCTAATTTCATATTGATGTTATATCTATTGTATTCCAACTTCTCCATGGTTCATACCCTCTGATACTACTCATAGATTCATCAAAATAAACAAACAACACAATGAAAAACAAAATCTGTCAAAAACAGAATAGTTTGTAGTAATTTGGAAACTTTCCATACTTATGTAACTCCAAAAATTCTGAAAAAATTAGGACAACGTAGATAATTTGTATATAAATCATGTGTATTAAATTCAGATCAAAAGCATGTTCCAGTGAATTTTCACAATTCCTGGACTGGGAGCAAAAGTTTCTGTTTTTGCACAGAATCAAGTCAACTATCATCCACACTATCCCAAAGGCTTTACTTGGCACTTTATTGAAACAAAAGCTATAAAACATGATGAAAGATCGTGGATATCGCTTAGAGGGGGGGTGAATAGGCACTTTAAAATAATTACAGTTTTGGCTTGAACAAATGCGGAATAAACCTAGCGGTTAATTTGTCAAGCACAAAACCTACAACAACTAGGCTCACCTATGTGCACCAACAACTTATGCTAAGCAAGATAAACTACTAGGTTATAGCAAGATATATGGCAAGAAACAATATGACTATCACAAAGTAAAGTGCATAAGTAAAGGGCTCGGGTAAGAGATAACCGAGGCACAATGATGTATCCCGAAGTTCACACCCTTGCGGATGCTAATCTCCGTTTGGAGCGGTATGGAGGCACAATGCTCCCCAAGAATCCATTAGGGCCACCGTAATATCCTCACGCCCTCGCACAATGCAAGATGTCATGATTCCACTAAGGGACCCTTGAGGGTGGTCACCGAACCCGTACAAATGGCAACCCTTGGGGGCGGTCACCGAGCCCGTACACTTTGGCAACCCTTGGGGGCGGTCACCGGTACCCGTCAAATTGCTCGGGGCGATCTCCAGAACCTAATTGGAGACCCTGACGCTTGCCCGGAGCTTTACACCACAATAATTGAGCTCCGAACACCACCAACCGTCTAGGTCGCCCAAGCACCCAAGAGGAACAAGCTCAAGGGTACCAAGCACCCAAGAGTAATAAGCTTCTCAACTTGTAACTTCCACGTATCATGTGGAGAACTCAAACCGATGCATCAAATGCAATGGCAAGGGCACATGGAGTGCCCAAGTACCTCACTCTCAAATCCCACCAAAGCAACGAAAGCTATGGAAGAAAATGATAAGAAGGAGAACACCAAGAACTCCAAGATCTAGATCCAAGGGGTTCCCCTCACATAGAGGAGAAAGTGATTGGTGGAAATGTGGATCTAGATCTCCTCTCTCTTTTCCCTCAAGAACTGGCAAGAATCCATGGAGGGATTGAGAGTTAGCAAGCTCGAAGAAGGTCCACAATGGGGGAAGAACAGGAGCTCAAAAGGATAAGGTTGAATGGGGAAGGAGACCCCCTTTTATAGGGGCCCCCCGAATCCAACCGTTATGCAGCCCGCAGCCTGCATCTGGGCTGTACTACCATTGCCGGAGCGGTATTATCGCTGCCACAGCGGTACTACCGCTGCCACAGCGGTACTACCGCTGTGACAAGAAGGCATAGGACAACCAGGGCTGAGGGAGAAGAAATACACGCACTAGGGCGGTACTACCACCCTGTGGGTGGTACTACCGCCGATAAGCGGTACTGTCGCTCCCTACGGCCGCTGGAAAACAGAGGAGGGCAGCGAGCTGAGCGGTAGTTGGAGCGGACGTAGGAGCGGTACTATCGCTAATAAGCGGTACTACCGCGCCCTACCGCCGTCCCTACTACTGTTCCCCTGTGTGGTCCTTTACGGAAACCCGACTCGAGAAAACGCATCCCTGGAAGCAGCGGTACTATGTGTGGCACAGGGCCATGGTACTGCCGCCTACAAGCGGTACTACCGCTCGAGAGGGCAGTACTACCGCTTGAGGCTTACCAGAACACTACAGAGAAAATAGAGGATGCAATAACGCCTAAACTGCCACAACTTCTGCATATGAGCTCCGAATTGAGCAAACTCGAGCTCGTTGGATAGATGACGACGAGTAGCATCCAACAACGAAGTGGCAGGGGAGGTGAGCCTAAGGAATAGAGGAGAGAAACCTCCAACCGAGAAGAACCATCAAAACCTCCAAAATCGAAAACATCATAGAAGATGCATGCATGAACTCCGTTTTTGATGAACTCGAGTTTGTCAAGAATATGACCATAAGCTCTAACACTCACAAGGAGAATAACCAAAGAAGAACCAAGAAATAAGATGCAAGGATGCAATGGTTTGAGCTCTCTACGAACAATATGATCAAGCTACTCATCGAGAGCCCCCCTTGATAGTACGGCAATCGATCCTATAACCCGGTCCCCCAACAACCACCATGAGACCGGTAAAACAGAAAACCATCAAGGGCAAACCTTTGCCTTGCACAAGATCCATTTGAGCTAGATGATGACGATCTTGTCCTCCTCAAGATGGACCACCTTTCTTGATTGCGTTGGGTCGATGAAGATGAGTTGATTGCTCCCCCATAAACCACTATGGGTGAGCCACTCTTCCACACATCTTCACAAGTCCATTGTCACCACAATGGACATCAAGCTTCAAGCACTTGATCTCTTCATGATGCTCCACTTGAACTTGCACACGACAATCTTGATGACGATCACCACTTGATGTCATCCTCTCCAAGGGTTGTATGATATCTTCCTCTTTATGCAATCTCATGGGCATATAACTAACCCCACATAGAACTCTCACATAGACCATGGGTTAGTACACAAATCATAATGGACAATGCTTACCATACCATGGGATAACTTGATCCCTCTCGGTACATCTTCTACGCTTTATGTGATGATCAACCTGAATCACTCTCTTTACTTAGTCTTGATCAACCTTGACTCCAACTCCCTTCATTTGGATGATGTCTTGAAGTTAAACATGAATGATCACACAATCTTCTTCTTCAAGACATAAACCCCTTGAAGACATGACCACTCTTTAGATAATTCCTTAATAGCACCTTGGTCAACACATAAACTCCTTGAAACCAACACATGGACTTCAAGAAATCCTATGGACAAATCCTTCAAATATAACTCAATGCAACCATTAGTCCATAGAGATTGTCATCAATTACCAAAACCAAACATGGGGGCACCACATGTTCTTTCACATGATTACTACAGTAGAATAATCATTTGAACACACAAAAACAGTAGGGGTATCCCAACAAGAGCCTTTCTTTAATGCCTTTCTAGCTAGGCATGATGATTTCAATGATGCTCGCATAAAAGATAAGAGTTAAAACACAAAGAGAGCATCATGAAGAATATGACTAGCACATTTAAGTCTAACCCACTTCCTATGACTAGGGATTTTGTGAGCAAACAACTTATGTGGACAAGAATCAACTAGCATAGGAAAGCAAAACAAGCATAACTTCAAGATTTTCAACACATAGAGAGTAAACTTGATATTATTGCAATTCCTACAAGCATATATTCCTCCCTCGTAATAATGTTCAATAGCATCATGAATGAATTCAACAATATAACCATCACATAAAGCATTATTTTCATGATGCACAAGCATAGAAATTGTATTACTCTCCACATAAGCAAATTTCTTCTCATGAATAGTAGTGGGAGCAAACTCAACAAAATAACTATCATGTGAGGCATAATCCAATTGAAAATTAAAATCAAGATGACAAGTTTCATGGTTATCATTATTCTTTATAGCATACATGTCATCACAATACTCATCATAGATAGCAACTTTGTTCTCATAATCAATTGGAACCTCTTCCAAAATAGTGGATTCATCACTATATAAAGTCATGACCTCTCCAAATCCACTTTCATAATTATCACAATAAGATTCAACACCCTCCAAAATAGTGGGATCATTACTTCCTAAAGTTGACGCTCTTCCAAACCCACTTTCATCAATATAATCATCATAAATAGGAGGCATGCTTTCATCATAATAAATATTCTCATCAGAACTTGGGGGACTAAAAATATCATATTCATCAAACATAGCATCCCCAAGCTTGTAGCTTTGCATATCATTAGCATCATGGATATTCCAAGAATTCACACTAACAACATTGCAATCATGCTCATCATTCAAAAATTTAGTGCCAAACATTTTATAGATTTCTTCTAACACTTGAGCACAATTTTCCTTTCCATCATTTTCACGGAAGACATTAAAAATATGAAGCATATGAGGCAACCTCAATTACATTTTTTGTAGTTTTATTTTATAGAATAAACTAGTGATAAAACAAGAAACTAAAAGATGAATTGCAAGATCTAAAGATATACCTTCAAGCACTCACCTCCCCGGCAACGGCGCCAGAAAAGAGCTTGATGTCTACTACAAAACCTTCTTCTTGTAGACTTGTGTTGGGCCTCCAAGCGCAGAGTTTTGTAGGACAGTAGCAAATTTCCCTCAAGTGGATGGCCTAAGGTTTATCAATCTGTGGGAGGCGTAGGATGAAGATGGTCTCTCTCAAACAACCCTACAACCTAACAAAGAGTCTCTTGTGTCCCCAACACACCCAATACGATGGTAAATTGTATAGGTGCACTAGTTCGGCGAGGAGATTGTGATACAAGCATAATATGGATGGTAGATATGGGTTTCTGTAATCTGAAATTATAAAAACAGCAAGGTAGAAAGTGGTAAAAGTGAGCGAAAATGGTATTGCAATGCTTGGAAACAAGGCCTAGGGTTCATACTTTCACTAGTGCAAGTTATTTCAACAATGATAACATAATTAGATCATATAACAATCCCTCAACATGCAACAAAGAGTCACTCCAAAGTCACTAATAGCGGAGAACAAACGAAAAGATTATTGTAGGGTACGAAACCACCTCAAAGTTATTCTTTTTGATCGATCTATTGGGCTATTCCTATAAGTGTCACAAATAGCCCTAGAGTTTGTACTAAAATAACACCTTAAGACACACATCAACAAACACCCTAATATCACCTAGATACTCCAATGTCACCACAAGTATCCGCGGGTTTGATTATACAATACGCATCACACAATCTCAGATTCATCTATTCAAACCAACACAAAGAACTTCATAGAGTGCCCCAAAGTTTCTGCCGGAGAGTCAAGACGAAAATGTGTGCCAACCCCTATGCATAAGTTCACAAGGTCAAAGAACCCGCAAGTTGATCACCAAAACATACATCAAGTGGATCACATGAATATCCCATTGTCACCACAGATAAGCACATGCAAGACATACATCAAGTGTTCTCAAATCCATAAAGACTCAATTCGATAAGATAACTTCAAAGGGAAAACTCAGTCCATTACAAGAAGGTAGAGGGGGAGAAGCATCATAAGATCCAACTATAATAGCAAAGCTTGCGGTACATCAAGATCGTGCCAAATCAAGAACACGAGAGAGATATCAAACACATAGCTACTGGTACATACCCTCAGTCTCGAGGGTGAAATACTCCCTCCTCTTCGTGGAGAGTGTCGGGATGATGAAGATGGCCACCGGTGATGATTCCCCCACTTCGACAGGGTGCCGAAATAGGGCCCCAATTGGTTTTTCGTGGCTACAGAGGCATGCGGCGGTGGAACTCCTGAT
Source organism: Triticum dicoccoides (assembly GCF_002162155.2). Lineage (NCBI taxonomy): Eukaryota > Viridiplantae > Streptophyta > Magnoliopsida > Poales > Poaceae > Triticum > Triticum dicoccoides. Next base: position 169,754,730 of record NC_041383.1, read on the forward strand.
CCAGGTTCTGTTCTGGAAGTTTGGGGATATATAAGAGGTGTTGGCATCGGGAACAAGTCGGGGGGGGGTCTCCAAGTCAACCAAAAGATAGGGGGGCGCGCCCTCCTGCCTTGTGGTTGGCTTGGGACTCTTCTGGCCCAACTCCGATGCTCCGTGGGCTTCTTCTGGTCCAAAAATAATCACCATAAATTTTCAGCTCATTTGGACTCCATTTGATATTCCTTTTCTATGAAACTCAAAAACAAGGAAAAAACAGAAACTGGCCCTAGGCTATAGGTTAATAGGTTAGTCCCAAAAATCAAATAAAATAGCATATAAAACATCCAAGATGAATAATATAATACAATGGAACAATCAAAATTTATAGATACATTGGAGACGTATCATGCACCTATACAAATACCATTGTATTTGGTGCATTGGGGACACAAGAGACTCTTTGTTATTTGGTTGCAGGGCTGTTTGAGAGAGACCATCTTCATCCTACGCCTCACACGGACTGATAAACCTTAGGTCATCCACTTGAGGCAAATTTGCTACTGTGTACAAACACTCTACGCTTGGAGGGCAACACGAGTCTACGAGAAGAAGGTTGCTTAGTAGACATCAGTGAGCACAACCCACCACTGCACGCCTGGCCCCTGGACGCGCCCTGGTGTTTTCTCGGGGTTGTGGGCCCTCGTTTGCATTGATTCCAAGTCCCAAAAATCACATATATCCCAAAATAGTTATCTGTAAAAATTTATTGCATTTGGACTTTGTTTGATATGGATATTCTGCGAAACAAAAAAACAGGAATTTGCATTGGGCACTGGATCAATAGTTAGTCCAATAAATCATATAAAATATTGCCAAAAGTATGTGAAATTTGTATAATATTTGCATGAAACATTCAAAAATTATAGATGCGGTTGAGATATATCAGCATCCCCAAGCTTAATTCCTGCTCGTCCTCGAGTAGGTAAATGATAAAAAGATAATTTGACGTGGAATGCTACCTAGCATAATCTTGATCATATATCTAATCATGGCATGAATATTAAGACATAAGTGACTCAAAGCAATAGTCTATAATTTGACATAAAGACATTAATACTCAGGCATCCCAACAAACAATCGTGTCTTTCAAAATATCAACGCTAAAGAAGGCTATCCCTACAAAATCATATAGCTTGTCATGCTCTGTCTTCTTAACACAAAGTATTTATCATGCACAACCCCGATGACAAGCTGAGCAATTGGTTCATACTTTTTAACGCGCTCCAGATTTTTCAACCCTCACGCAATACATGAGCGCAAGCCATGGATATAGCACTATGGGTGGAATAGAGTATGATGATAGGGGTAAATATAGAGAAGACAAAAAAGTAATAAAGTCTCACATCGACGCGGCTAACCAACGGTCTATGGAGATGCCGATCAATTGATATCAATGCGAGGAGTAGGGATTGACATGCAACGGATGCACTAAGAGCTATAAGTGTATGAAAGCTCAATATGAAAACTAAATGGGTGTGCATCTAACTCTATAATGAAAAATTCCCACTAGTATATGAAAGTGACAACATAGGAGACTCTCTATATGAAAACCATGGTGCTACTTTGAAGCACAAGTGTGGAATTAGCATGCCCCTTCTCTCATTTATTTTCTTTTCTTTTCTTTTTCTTTTTTCTCTCTTTGTCCGGAGTCTCATCCCGACTTGTGGGGGAATCATAGTCTCCATCATCCATTCCTCACTGGGACATGCTCTAATAATGAATAATGATGATCATCACACTTCTATTTACTTGCAACTCAAAAGAAATAAAAATTACAACTCGATACCTAGAACAAAATATGACTCTATATGAATGCCTCTGTGTAACGCCCCGAATCTGATGCGCCAGGTGTCCTCCAGTTATTCACCGTTGTTGCCATGTCATTTGCTTGCGTGTTGCATTTTGCCATGTCATCATCTGCATTTCATCTTCATGTTTTCAAAACTTGCATCCGTTCGGGTTCCCCGGTTCTCTCCGTTGTCCGTTCTGAGCCTAACCACACTCGCACGCGCCCGTCGCCCCTCTCAGACCTTGTTTTGTGAGCCGCCAAAAAACATCCTCGGAATGGGTCGAGATTTTCCGAGTGGCCTTGGTATATCACCGGTAGACTGTCCGTCAAATTTCGTTCCATTTGGAGGTCGTTTGATGCCCCAACGGTTAACCAGTTAACCGAAACCCCATTTTCTCTTGCAGCCCAGCACCCCTTCACACAGCCCACCTAGCCCATATAACTCCCCACCATGCTCTCCGTCGTTCGATCACGATCGTGTGGGCGAAAACCGCTCCTCATTTGGACTCTCCTAGCTCCATCTGCCTATAAATAAGCCTCTTTCCCTGAAATTTCATAAACCCTAGTCCATCTCCCTCCTCCCACAGCCGGACACGTCCGCCGTTGCCGCCCGACGAATCAGGGCGCACCACGTCGCCTCCCCACGCCCCCATCGCCGCCGCCGCCTGGGGCCCAGATCCGGCCCGCCCTAGGTCGAACCGGGCCACGCCGGGCCCGCGCTGCCCCGCGCTCCTTCGCCGCACGCGCCCCACCGCCGGCGAGCGTCGCCGTCGCTGTTCGCCTCGTCCGCCGTCCTCCCGGCTTCCTCTGTCCCGCCGGTGGCGGACCCGACCCGCTGCCGCATGGCGCTCGCCGCCGCCGAGAGCCCGCCCTCCGCCGCCGCCAACCGAGCCCGTGCCTCACCCCCGTCGTGCCCGTACCTCACCACCGCTCTGGATCTGCCGCCGCCTTCGCGAGACGCACTGCCCCGCGCCAGCCCCATCGCCGCTGACCACCACCTCATCGCCCCGTGCCTCGGCTCAGCCGCCACGCCTCCACCTCGTCGCCTCCGTCCTCGCCAAGCCTCAGATCCGGCGCCCCAGCTACTCCGGCGAGCTCCCTCGTCTCCGGCCTCCTTCCCCACCGTCTCCGGTGAGCTTCTCTGGCGACCTCCGGATCGGGACCAGATTCACCCATCCCTCCTTCCAAACGCATCGCATCCCCGGGATCTCTCCGTCCCAGAACCACCTCGTCCCGCTTTGACTTTTCGCGGAGGTGATTTTCTCTGTCCCGAAATCCCTGATATTCCCGTGCTCTGTTCGTCATGTCATAACTTCTTGTGTGCGGCTCTGTTTTGTGCGTGTAATATGTCAAAATGTTCATTGTGAGATGCTCTTCATTTAGTTACACTGTGTCATGCTTGTTTGAGTTCATCTTGATGCCTTAATCATTGTTGCAAAAGTGCTATATGATATTGACTGTTGAAATCTGCTGAATGACAACATCATTTGTGCATCTTGTGAGTGCCACAACTTTGTCCCTGTTGATGCTATGATGATGATCTTGATATGCACATGTTATTCTCTTCATGCTCTACACGTTGGTGTGCTTTGCCTTCATGTTAGGGTGCATGTTGATATCTTAATCCATGTTGCAAAAGTGCATGTTGATGTTAACTACTGAAAACTGATGTAACTTGCTGGTTTGTCAATTTCGTTGCATTTTGTGTGTGCATCCATTGAGAATGATGTTTACATATTTTCGGAGATTATTTATGCCATTTTTATAGGGGTGCAATCCTTGTATTTTTATATGCCCTGTAGTGAGTACATCAAGCTTGTGAAGTGGGCTACTTGTTGTTAATGTTCTGTCAATGTTGAAACTGCTATATCATGTTGCCATATTTACTTGATGCTACAAATTAATCCATGCATAATCTGGAGATGTTTAGTTGAGATGTGTTGTTTTATATGCTATTCTCTATCATGCCATGCCTTTTGATGCCTTATATATGTCCTGTAGAATATGTTTTCATTGCCATGAACATGCTTATATAATGTTCCAGATTTCTGTTAACTTCATGATGCATTGTTGTGAGCTTGTTATTGAGTGATCCATGCCTTTTCTGGAGATGGTCCAATTACATGAATTTTAGTATACTATGAGTACTCTGTTTACATACCATGCTTGATAATTTTGGATGTAATATGCCTCTGCTCCATGCTTGCAAATATGTTATCATAATGTTGTTGTTTTACACTTGCTGAAACTATTTCAACATTCAATCTTGTCATGTTGGTTCCCACTAATCCATGAGCCATATGTATATGATACCATGATGTTATTTGCTCTTTGCTATGTGTACTTTAATGAAATGCCCTTGGTTGCTATATTTACTTGTTGTAGCTTGTCCCTTTCTTGCTCTCAAGTTAACATCATATTAACTCTCCTCATGCATATGATGTTGTGTTATAAAGTCGCATTTTGCATTGATCATATTGGTTTAATCTTGATGCCTATGAACCTGAAACTTTAATGATATTTGAAGTATATTATCTGTACATGAAGTTCATGTCAAGTTTGTGCTCATATGTTTCCTGTAGCATGTTCTTTTGATGATTACAAAGTGCCTACTTACTGTTTTGGACAGTGTGGTTATATCTTGTTTGGAGTGTATGTGTTGCACCGTTGTTCCGTTTTGAGCATGCTCTATATGAGACTTGCTTAGATTTGCATGTAGTTTCATCTTATCATGTTGCATCCATGTTTTGAGAGTGTTTGCTTGATGTTTGTATGCATTTTGCACCAATGTCATGCTTAACTTGTTTTGCTCATATCTTCTAGGTCGTAGCTCCGAACTAAATGAACTTTATATGTAATTTGACTAGAATTTCGTGTAGATCATCTTGGTGCATCTTAACTTGCTGTTTAACAACTTGAACATAAGGTTTATTAGGATCTGGACCATTTTCGAAATTTGCATATGAGGACTTACCGGATTTGTTATATGTTGTTTCTGGCCTCATTTAAACTTGCTTTGATGTGTTGCTCTTGTATGCATCATCTATTGCCATGAGTAGCATCATATAGCCTTTGTCATGCATCATGCTTGGTTGAGCATCTTGTCATGTTTATGTGTTGTGTGTTTACCATGTGGTTTTCTCCTTTCCGGTTGTGCTTTTCTCGATAGTTCCTGTTTCGTTGCGACCGTGAGGATTCATTCGACTACGCTTGGTCCGTCTTCGTCCGTTCGTCTTCTTTATGGAATCGTTCTTCTTCCTAGCGGGATTTCAGGCAAGATGACCGTCACCTTGGATCTCACTACTATCATTGATATGCTAGTTCATTCGTTCTATCGCTATGATGCGCTACCTATCACTTGCTTATCAAGCCTCCCAAATTGCCATGTCAGCCTCTAACCTTTTCACCCTTCCTAGCAAACTGTTGCTTGGCTATGTTACCGCTTTGCTCAGCCCCTCTTATAGCGTTGTTAGTTGCAGGTGAAGTTGAAGATTGCTCCATGCTGGAACCGGATTATGTTGGGATATCACAATATCTCTTATTTAATTAATGCATCTATATACTTGGTAAAGGGTGGAAGGCTCGGCCTTATGCCTGGTGTTTTGTTCCACTCTTGCCGCCCTAGTTTCCATCATACCGGTGTTATGTTCCTTGATTTTGCGTTTCTTACGCGGTTGGGTGTTATGGGAACCCCTTGACAGTTCGCCTTGAATAAAACTCCTCCAGCAAGGCCCGACCTTGGTTTTACATTTGCCTCACCTAAGCCTTTTTCCCTTGGGTTTCCAGAGCCCGAGGGTCATCTTTATTTACCCCCCCCCCCCGGGCCAGTGCTCGTCGTGAGTGTTGGTCCAACCTGCCAGCCGTCGGTGGCCACCAGGGGCAACTCTAGGCTGGCCTACCGGTAGTTTGGACAATTTGGTGTGCCCTGAGAACGAGATATGTGCAGCTCCTATGGGGATTTGTCGGCACATTCCAGCGGCTTTGCTGGTCTTGTTTTACCATTGTCGAAATGTCTTGTAACCGGGATTCCGAGTCTGGTCGGGTCTTCCTGGGAGAAGGAATATCCTTCATTGACCGTGAGAGCTTGTAATGTGCCAAGTTGGGACACCCCTGGAGGGTATAAACTTTCGAAAGTCGTGCCCACGGTTATGTGGCAGATGGGAATTTGTTAATATCTGGTTGTAGAGAACTTGACACTTGACTTAATTAAAACGCATCAACCGCGTGTGTAGCTGTGATGGTCTCTTTTCGGTGGAGTCCGGGAAGTGAACATGGTTTGGGTTATGTTTGAACGTAAGTAGTTTCAGGATCACTTCTTGATCACTTCTAGCTTCTCGACCGTTCCGTTACTTCTCTTCTCACTCTTGTTTGCGTATTTTAGCCACCATATATGCTTCGACGCTGCTGCAACCTCACCAGTTATCCATTCCTTTACCCATTAAGCTTTGCTAGTCTTGATACCCATGGTAATGGGATTGCTGAGTCCTCGTAGCTCACAGATTACTACAATAACAGTTGCAGGTGCAGGTTATGCGATGATCATGACGCGAGAGTGATGTTTGCTTGTTTTGGAGTTCTTCTTCTGCTTCTTCTTCGATCAGGGGATAGGTGTCAGGTCGGCAGCCTGGGCTAGCAGGGTGGATGTCATTTGAGTTTCTGTTTGTGTTTCATCCGTAGTCGGATGATGCTCTTGTGTATGATGTTGTTGTATTCCGTGGTATTGTATGCCTCTTGTATGTATCCCCAACTACTATGTAATGGTATGATGTAATGATATCCACCTTGCAAAAGTGTCTCCAATATGCGCCTCTATACTTGGTGGGACCTTCGAGTTCCTTTAGGATAGGGTCGCATATTGGGCGTGACACTCTGGTAGTGTACCAAGATGTGCAATGATCTAGCATAACAACGATATCAAAAAACGGACAAGCCATGGAAATATCATGCTAGCTATCCTACGATCATGCAAAGCAGTATGACAATGAATGCTCAAGTCATCAAAATGGAAGCGGTGCAAGTTGCATGGTTATGGAAGGGCCATAATAGGTAGAGTGTATCATATCACGGGGTTTGGATGCACCGACGAAGTTTGCACCGACTTTCAAGGTGAGAAATGGCAATGCTCGGTACCGAAGAGGCTAGCAAATTGCGAAAAGGTGAGAGTGCGTATAATCCATGGACTCACATTAGTCATAAAGAACTCATATACTTATTGCAAAAGTTTATTATCCCTCAAAGCAAAGTACTACTACGCATGCCCCTAGGGGGAAATTGGTAGGAAAAGACCACCGCTCGTCCCCGAGTGCCACTCATAAGGAAGACAATCAATAATAAATCATGCTCCAACTTCATAACATAACGAGAGACTACACGTGCATGCTTCGGGAATCACAAACCTTATCACCAATATTCCTACTAACCACAGCCGTTTACTAGTACCTCCCACATATTATCATCTCTATATCGCAAAACTATTGCAAGGAATTAAACATATCATATTCAGTGATCCATAAGTTTTATGTAGGATTTTATGACTAACCATGCAAATGACCAATTCCTATTGACTCTCTAAATAGATATAAGTGAAGCAAGAGAGTTTAATTCTTTCTACAAAAGACCATGCTCTAATAAATATAAGTGAAGCAAGAGAGCATTCTACAAATAACAGTTTTCCATGTGAAGAGAAACAAACAATCCAAACTTTAAATGATATAAGTGAAGCACATGAAGCATTCTATAAAGCCATACTCAAAAGATATAAGTGAAGTGCAATGAGCTTTCTATAAAATCAACCATGGATTATCTCATACCAGAATGGTGCATAAAAGAAAAGTGAAAATTAAGCACAAAAGACGCTCCAAGATTTACACATATCGCATGAACGAAACAAAAACAAAAACAAAAACATACCGATACTTGTTGAAGAAAGATGGGATGCCTTCGGGGGCATCCCCAAGCTTAGACGCTTGAGTCTCCTTGGATATTTACTTGGGGTGCCTTGGGCATCCCCAAGATTTAACTCTTGCCTCTCCTCCTTCTCCTCATATTGAGACCTCCTCGATCTTTGAACACTTCGTCCACACAAAACTTAACAGAAAACTTGTGAGATCCGTTAGTATAATAATGCAAATCACTACTTTAAGTACTATTGCAATTCATATTTTGTTTTTGCATTGTATCTATCGTATTATAACTTTTCCATGGCTGATACCACCGATAAAAATTGATGGTTTCATCAAAGCAAGAAAAACAATGCATCAAAAACAGAATCTGTTTTAAACAAGATAGTCTGTAGTAATCTGAACATTCACCATACTTATGGTACTCCACAAAATTTTAAAAATTAGGACAAAATAAACAATTTCTATATCAATATTGTGCAAAAAGTTTCAGAAAATTTTGATGTTCCAGTAAAAAATATAAAATCACTCACTACAACCAAAGTTTCTGTTTTTGCACCGCATATACCAATAAGCAATCTAATGATCCTAAAGGCAAATCTTGGCACACTTTTTTTATAATACAATGGATTTGTACGAGGGTATAATTATTTTTGTTGAAAAGTTCCTGTAATCGAGATTCACAAAGTTTCCATGGGCATGAACAAAGTTCAAGGATATCCCCCACTTCCACGGTGCTCGTCTTTCTCACTTTTACTTTTCTTTTTGTGAAGTTTTAAGTTCGCCTCTATATTTTTTGGTTTTAAACTTTATAAAAGCACTCAACAGAATAAAATGACTTCCTAAAACTTGTGGGTTGTCTTCCTGGCAGCGCTTTCTTTAAGGCCATTAAGCTAGGCATAAAGTGCTCAAGTGATGGATCCACCCGGATCCCAAGGTATATCAAAGTCAATTTTAATTAGAAATGATTTGGCATTTAGTAGTGAGCACGAAGCAACCTATATCATGCAATGGCAAAGTCTAACTCTCTTCCTATGCATCGGCATGTCATACAAGAACAATTCATACACATCAAGTAAAGGCCAATACATAACATAAGCAGTTTCTTGCAATTTTATCGTGTTGGAAACATAAAGAGGTGGAGATATAATTCCTCTTTCATAATAATTGCAAATAGGAGCAGCAGGCACATGCATATTATATTCATCAAAATCATCATGTGTAATGGTAGAATGCAACCCATCAATGTAATCCTTAATAAGTGCAAACTTTTTCGATAGTGTAGTTTGAAGAATTCAATAAGGTAATAGGACTATCATGTGGTGGTGCAGTAGCAACAATTTCATTCTTAACATAAGGAACTATAGCAAGTTCATCTCCATAAGCATAATTCAAATTAGCGTCACGGCCACAAACATAGCAAGCATCAATTTCATCAAAAAGGGATATTTCAAATGAATCAACGGGGTCATAGCATTCATCTTTCGGTACGAATGAAGGGACATTAAACAATGTAAGTTGAAGAGTTACTCTCATTAGAAGGTGGGCACAGGTGATCAGTCCGCTCTTCCTCCTTTTGTTCTTCGCTCTCCTCCTCATCTTTTTCATCCAATGAGCTCACAGTTTCATCAATTTCTTCTTCCATAGTTTCTTGCAAAATATTAGTCTCTTCTTGGGCAGTGGAGACTTTCTCAATAAACGCATCAATATCAACATTGTATTTATAATTTTTATAGCAATATTTAAGTGTTGCAAAATTTTCTAGTCTATAAACAGGATCATCATAATCTTCATACTTTTCAAACAGAGATTCAATTCATAAGCACCCTTAAAAGCAACAAATTCTTCTATTCGTTCCACATCATAATAATCATATCTACCATTAGCATAATAAGCCAAGGTTTCATTATCACTAAATTCACATGAAAAGGGAAGGTGTCGAGTCTTCATCCTAGAGCAACAAGTATAATCATATCTCGAGCATAAATTCCAAGCATACCATTGCAACATTTCAATTTGATCCCATAAAAGTTTTCCCTTTTGAGTCAAGCGATAATCCCTAAAGTATTCACGTTGATCCAACGCTACTCCCATTATCAAGTTGAATTGGGTTTTCTCGGGATTATCAAAGTAGATTTTAATATTTTCACATAATGAGTATTGAGGGTTTTAGGAGGTTCCCCATCTCCATGAGTAGCAACTACCACTAATTTTTTTGGTGTTTCATGTTCCATATCCATAACTAAAGATAGAGAGCAACTTAGAGCAGAAAATAAAAATTACTTAGTGATAAAGCAAACAAGCACACTCGAGAATATTCACCCCACGCTATTGCTCCCCGGCAACGACGCCAGAAAAATGTCTTGATAACCCACAAGTATAGGGGATCGTTTGTAGCCCTTTTTGATAAATAGGAGTGTCAAACCCAACGAGGAGCTAAAGGCAGAATAAATATTCCCTCAAGTTATATCGACCACCGATACAACTCTACGCACACTTAACATTTGCTTTACCTAGAACAAATATGAAACTATTTTGCAAGAATAAAACTATGAGTACTCTGCGAGAATAAAACTACAAATAAATTGCAAGGTAATAAAAGTAGATAGCTTTTGTCAACAAGAAAGTCATTTGTCCCTAGGCAATCGATAACTAGACAAGTAATCATTCTTGCAATTTTATATGAGAGAGAGTCATGAGCTAACATACTTTCTCTACCTGGATCATATGCATGACATGGAGGGCACCGTAGGACAGAACCATAAATAAAATATACAATCATACCAACCAAGATCACGATTAACCCATAAGACAAAACGGGTCTACTCAAACATCATAGGATAGCCAAATATCATTGGAAAATAATATGTGGAGTTGAGCACCATGTTTAAGTAGAGATTACAGGGGGGATAAGGGAGGTTACACCACTGCATAGAGGGGGAGAGAGTTGGTGTTGACTGTTGTTGCCGGATCGATTGAGAGGAGAAATGGGTGAGAGAAAGATGAACGCACGCGAGGGAGGAGACATCAGTATATTTTGTGTCGTCTATCTGACAGCGTTTTTCTGTTATTCCCACTCTTAACTCAAAGCGATTACAGAGGCTAACTAACTCCCGATCGGCTGCTCTGGATCCGCGTACGTCGCGCCATCCCACAGGAGGTTACATCAAACAGAAAAACAGAAAACAAGCGATCGTGCAAAGAGCACGCCTCACGTCCTAGCTACATGCATGTGCATGACTCCGTCCCATCGAACTGCATGCATGCCATTATTCTAAGCGGCTAACTACGCTGGTGAGTTGAGCTTAGCTAGGCACAACATGTCACCCCCTTAAGCTTTGCTCTCCAGCTCCAACCTTGAACATACCAAGCATCTGCCACATCTCCACAAAAGTAACACGCCCCAGCGCCTTCGTCAGTGTATCAGCTAGCTGCTCTCGAGTGCGAATATGATCCACCTCCACCTGACCCGTCTCAACACAATCGTGGATATAGTGATATTTGATATCGATGTGCTTGCTTCGGTCATGATGGACTGGATTTTTGCTGAAAGCAATAGCAACCTGATTGTCAACGAAGAGCTTGAACTTGGCCGGCGGCTTCCCGAGCATCTCACTGACCAAACGTGACAGCCACACACCTTGGCAAGTCGCCGCTGCCGCTGCAACGTACTCGGCCTCGCATGAAGAGAGCGCCACAACCTTCTGCTTCTGTGAGCACCATGTAACAAGGTTGTTGCCGAGGAAGAAGACATTGCCGGAGATGCTCTTCCGGTCTTCTATGTCGCCGGCATGGTCACTGTTGCTGTAACCGACCAGCTCCACCTTGCCGCGACCGGCCACGTAGTGACAGCCATAGTTCAGTGTGCCTTGTACATATCTGAGAACTTGCTTCACGGCCTCCCAATGATGTGTGCTTGGTTGCTCCATGAATCTGCTCACAATCCCGACGGCATGGGCGATGACAGGCTTGGAGTTGGCAAGGTAGCGAAGGCTCCCAATCACATTGCGATACAGAGTGGGATCAAAGACCTCACCACCGTCCTCCTTCCTCAACTTTAGCCGGCATTCCATCGGAGTGTTGCAGCTATTGCAGTTTTCCCTGCCCGCGGCTTCCAGAATCTTTGCCGCGTAGCTCCATTGATGAAGGGTGATCTCCCCTGCTCTCTGCGACACCTCAATGCCGAGATAGTAGCTGAGCAGCCCCAGATCACTCATCTTGAAGAGTGTCTTCATTTGTTCCTTGAACTCACTAATCAGCCCTTGATCTGTACCAGTGATGATAAGATCATCCACATATACACCCACCAGCAGAAAAGTGGACTCATCACCACGCCTGTAGACTGCATGTTCTAGTGGGCTTCGAGCAAAACCGAGGTATATTAGTGAATCATGTAATTTTGCATACCAGGCTCTTGGTGCTTGACACAGTCCATAGAGAGCTTTGTGCAACTTCAGTACATGGTGCTCCTCTCCTACAGCAGCAAATCCAGGTGGTTGTACCACATAAACCTCCTCACTGAGATCACCATTTAAGAATGCCGATTTGACATCCATATGGTGCACTTCCCAGCTGTGGTGTGCGGCGAGCGCGAGCAGAACGCGAATGTCTCCAGTCTGGCCACGGGAGAAAATGCTTCTTCATAATCCACTCCTTGCTGCTGCACATATCCTTTGGCAACCAAGCGAGCCTTGTACTTTGTGATGGTGCCATCTGGATCCCTTTTCACCTTGTAGACCCATTTCAAACCAATGGGCTTGTGTCCGGCTGGCAAGTCAGCGAGCTCCCAGGTCCTGTTCTCGACGATGCACCGGATTTCTTCGTCCATCGCCGCCTTCTAGGACGTGTTACCGAGCGCCTCATCCACGCCTCGCGGCTCCTCGGCACTGAGTAAGCAGTGTTCGAAATCCTCATACACTGCATCTTCTTCAGTGGCGTCGAGAACACAGGAGAGGCGCATGTATCTGATCGGTCCAGAGTCCACATCACGCCTGTCATCATGCGTTGGCGGAGTGGCCCATCTTATCGCTGGCGATCCCGGTGACGTCTTGGTACCAGTTGTGGGCGTGTGCAGCACTGGAGTTCCCGGCATCGCCGTCTCCGTCTCCGCCTGCGGTGTCCCGGGTGATGATGTTGGGGACGCCGCCGAGGCGGGCGAGACGTAATGAGCGACTCCATTGTCCAGCTCCTTGACCCCTGGATCCATCGTGTACACCACAGAGAACATGGTCGGCGCGGTCGGTGTCGTGGGCGCGGTCGCCGCGTTCCAGCTCCAAGGCTGCCCTTCCTCAAAGATCACATCCCGGGTCACCTGAACTCTCTTGCTTTCAGGGTCATAGACGTGATAGCATTTGGCACCCTCTTCATATCCAACAAAGATCATAGGTTTGGACCAGTCGGAGAGCTTGGTGATGCCTGGCCCAAGCAGCTTGACGTGTGCAGTGCACCCGAAGGTACGCAGGTGTTGAACTGCAGGCTTCCGGCTGTGCCATGCTTCATACGGTGTGACACCCTCAAGGCTGCGGGTGGGAGCTCTGTTCAGAAGGTACACTGCAGTTTTTACTGCCTCTCCCCAAAAATATGCAGGTATAGCCATGCTTTTCATCAAACATCTGGCCATCTCTACCACAGACTGATTTCGCCTCTCTACCATGCCGTTTTGTTGAGGAGAATATGGTGTTGTGGTGTAGTTCTTCATTCCTTGTTCGCTGCAATATTGTCTGAATTCAGTTGAGTTGAATTCCCCACCACAATCGGATCTGAAAGCTCGAAGTTTGCATCTACCTTCAGACTCTGCCATGACCTTGATCTTTCTGAACTCACTGTATGCCTCGTCCTTGGACTTGAGCATTTCAATCCACATATAACGACTGTAATCGTCAACAACCAGAATGAAGTATTTGTTGCCTCTTGGAGTTGGTGGCGTGATGGGTCCGCACAAATCTGTGTGCACAAGTTCTAGTGCCTGCTCTGCTCAATAAGAAGTTGCATGCGGAAATAGGGCACGATGTTGCTTTCCAAGTGCACACCCATCACAGTACTGCTCGATGTGAGCTATCTCCGGCATGCCTCTGACCATTCCTTTTGCAGACATGGCGTGTAGTGCTCTGAAATGCAAATGCCCCATCCTTGCATGCCATTTCCAAGTCTCATCCTCAACCTTTGTCAGCAGGCACGCCGGTGTGTCAATGGTCAGCACCCCGGTGTACAGTCGGCTGCTATTGCGACGGACACGGGCCAGCAGGCGTCGAGACGGATCATGTATGGTCATGACACCACTCTGAATATCAACCTGACACCCCCCTTCGTCGAGCTGTCCAAGTGAGATTATATTACTTCTCAGGTTCGGGATGTAGTACACTTCTGACAGAGCGCGCTGCTCGCCCCCTTGTGTCTTGAAAACCACTGAACCTCTCCCACAGATTGCCACATGTGACCCATCTCCAAACTTGACTGTCCCGCGCACAGATTCATCCAGCATGGAGAAGCAACACCTTGCGCCTGTCATGTGGCTGCTGGCGCCGATGTCAAAGTACCACACCCCGTCCGGTGAAGGAACGGGTATCAGCTTCTCTTTGTTGAGAAACACTGCCTGCGGCGCCACTGTCTCTGACGCTGCAGTGGTGGTGACCACGGCCATGAGAAGCCCCTGATCATGCTCATCCCCAGCATGCACAAGATTTGCTTGCTCCTGCTTCCCTTGTTGTCCCTGCTTGTCAAGGTACGACCAACACTCCTTCTTCCAATGACCAGGCTTCCCACAGAAGTGACACTTTCATTTCTTCTTTCCGCATGACCCACCGGACCCACCAACGCCGCCGTTGCCGGCCGCAGGTTTGCCTCCGCCGGGAGACTTGGTCTTGGCCGGCTGCTTGTTCTTGCTGGCGCCGCCGCCACCAGATGATGAGCCGTCGCCGCTGCCCAGCTTCTCACGGGCCAGCCACTCCTCGTGAGTGAGCAGAAGGCGTCCGGTGGGTTGCGCACCGTCGTCGAGGTCGTAGTGGTCCTCGCATGCAGAGAAACGCCCGACAAGATCTTCGATGGACATGGTTTTCAGATCGATTAAGGACTCAATCGCCATGGCCATCGGGCGGTACCTCCGCGGCACCACTTGGAGGAACTTCTAGACGGCCTTGTACTCGGTGACGGGGTCGCCATATAGCTCCAGATCGGCGACGGGGCCAGAGAGCCGCAACCCGAAATCCTCGACGGACTCCCCATCTTTGAAACGGAGATCCTCGAACTCCCGCCGGCGAACCTGCGCCTTGGCTTCACAGGCGCGCTCGCTGCCCATCCGCATCGTCTTGATGGTCTCCCACGCCGTCTTCGTCGTGTCCTTCGCAGCCAGCACACGTAGCATCTCCGGCGGAACACCGGTAAGGATGATCTGTAGCGCGCGCCGGTCGTCGCCCTCGTCAGCGGCATCCTCGGTCATCGCGGACCAGACACGGATGACCTGCAGCTTGACCTGCATGACGAGCGCCCATTCCATGTATTTTGTCCGCATGAGCATCATGGACGATGGTGAGGTCTCGCTCTGCACCACCCGCTCGATGATGCAGATCTCCCCGCTGCCGCCGCCCATGAGGCGCGCGAGGGGCGCTCCGGCCGATGGTGACTGCCCCGCAGCCGCCTCCGCCGCCGCCTTCTTCTTCTTCTCGTCTTCCGACATAGCCGCAGCGGATCAGACACCGCTCGACCACCAAGGCGCAAGATCGAACACACGTAGCTCTGGTGTTGATCAGACACCGCTTGACGGTAGCAAGAGTGTTGATGTTGATCGCCGTCACGATCCTTGCCCCGACGGCACTCCGACGCCACCAGAAGAGAGGGGGAGAGAGCCCCCCTCTTTCTTCTTCTTCCTTGGCCTCCCCCCTAGATGGGAGGAGACTTCCCCCTCTGGTCCATTGTTGCCATGGCAGCAGAGGGGCGGGAGCCCCTCTGAGATTGGATCTCTCTCTCTTTTCTCTTCTGTTTCGCGTTCCCCAGATCTGGACGAAAACCATTTCTTATATTCCTGGAGATCCGTAACTCCGATTGCGCTGAGATTTTAACACGATTTTGTTTCGGATATAATCTTCCTTGCACCCGAAGTAGAGCTCCAACCGACGTACGAGGTGAGCACAATCCACCACCGCACGCTTGGCCCCTTGGGTCGCCCCGGTGTCTTGTGGGGGATGTGGGCCCCCGTTTGTGTTGATTCCAAGTCCCAAAAATCACATATATTCCAAAATAATTATCCATAAAATTTTATTGCATTTGGACTTGGTTTGATATGGATATTTTGCGAAACAAAAAACATGCAAAAAATAGGAACTAGCACTGGGCACTGGATCAATAGGTTAGTCTAATAAATCATATAAAATGTTGCAAAAAGTATGTGAAAGTTGTAGAATATTGGCATGAAACAATCAAAAATTATAGATATAATGGAGACGTATCAGTGATCTCCAAATCTTCGACATAATTTTTCGTGAATCACAATTACTCTTGGCTGCTGAGAACTTTGCTTGGTGAAGTCTTACTCCTCAACAATCAGGCCATCACCTATCCGTCTAGAGAGTGTGTGCAGTTCTCAAGAGTCATAGGCATAAGAACTTTTAACTCAAATCTATTGTGATGCTCAACCACTATCTTAGTTTCGGCTCTTGGTTTTCTCTCAGTGGATCTTAAACTCAAATCTCTCAAGAGGGATGCTCAATCAATCTTCCCATAATCTCAAGCGGAGCATCCAACTCACAATGTTGGTGCGGGGTGGCTATTTATAGCCGCAGCCTTCCCTGATGGGAAATGACCATTTATGACACGAAGCCCAACCAATGGCCAACCAACACGTTTTCAACTATCAGATTTTGAGCACAACGGCAACATTGCTTGAGGAACAAGTAATGCCAACTCATCGGTCTGAAAGAGATCTCTTGCAACCCAGAAGAACATCGTCTCTGGCTGACAAGTAATCTTTCGGAGCACAAAGGGATTTCTCTCAGTCTTGCATAGGTTTCGGCTAAGCATCACAACATACCTAAGCATCGAGAACATATACCCCTCTTAATAGTATGGAGGCACTATGACTCAAATAAGAGAAGAATACCAATGAAAATGAATATTATATCTTTGCTTCATCTTCGACCTTCTCGACTGCAGTCATTCTTCTTCGGACACATCGAACAAAAATCGCTTCGTGCCAGCAATAATTTTAAGGGGTCATTTCTTTCACACAATCTTCTCGGTACACTTTCTTCTAAAAATGTATCTCTTTCTTCTCTGCAACGCATATGTTCCTCACTGAAGTTCTTCAAACTTCATGGTAGGATATAGCATTCTTCTCAGTACGCCTAGGGACTACTTCTCCTGTGTGCACTGGCAAACAAATAAGTCTCATGCTATTTCTGACAACAAGCTCCAAAACACAAGGGGGCAAGATATTGCACCAACAGGACTAATCTATTTATAAGTTCATTCGGGGAAACTTAGTCATCATGCATTGAGTGGAACATCAATTGTGACCCCTACCTCCAACTTTGGAAGGTGGTGTCTATGTCAAGCTTGTAGGATGTAATTTCTAGGCTTTGGTCGAATCAAATATTCACATTGAGTTCAAGACAACCACACTATTAAGAGTGACACAAACAGAGGTAATTTGGTCCGCGCCTATATGAAAGATCACAAGCCAAAGTTCCCAAAAGAATCCACTCTTGACACCACACATGTTTTTCACATCCCCGGTAGCACCGAAGTTTTCCCTCCGACACTACTGAGCCACTTGAGTGTTCTATCAAACCTTGGAGAGCAACCCAGTTTCCCACAAATTGGAAACCCCACACACTTTTTGTTTCGAGTAGTCAAGCCAAATTCCTTTGAGACATTCTCCATTAATTCTGGCACTTCCGAGCTTAACTTGTCACACGACACTTCTGAAATCCTTTCGGTTTACTTTTATATCTTATCACATTATAAGCGGTATCTCCGAGCTTTTTCACTCCGGTACTTCTGAGTCGTGACCTTGGCATTTCTCCACGTTGTACATTTCAAACTACTCTATATATTGCAGTACTACCGAGCAACAAGGCCCAGTACTTACTTCCAAGGTAGTTCTATCTGTGTAGAAGAGAGACACCTTTGTCTTTCAGGACCACCACTTACCTTTATCCTCGGACTTGAGTGTTGTGTTTTCCCATGGTTTTTGCAGACTTTGTTATGGTTGTTCAAACTTTGAACATGTTTGGAAATTTTGTGATTGGGAGTAGAAGAGGCGATCATCACTTTTGTGATTGGAAGGTAGAACAGATAATCAAAATGCTGATAGTTGTGCACCTTGATTGAAGCAATACATATTCACAAATAGACAAAGAAAGAAGTGTACGTATTTCAGTGTTTCACCCTCTAGCATTACACTGTATGTCACACTGAATTTAACACATAAATGATGGGTAAATTTATGTAACCTGATGCACACAAGGAACGTTGATCTCTATAATGACAATGCATGGTATTGAGCATTAACAATAACTCTGTTCATATACGCTGACCTTATTCCAATAGGGAAAAGGAAAAGGAAAATAACATAATGCAATGGCGCGGCAGAGAAGTAATTCTCAAAATATCTGGTTCAAGAATATTAAGTACTCCCTCTGAAAATATAAGAGTGTTTATATCATTAAAGTAGTGATCTAAACGCACTTATATTTCTTTACAAAGGTAGTAATTCTCCGAAAAATGCCAATGACGGCAACCTGGCTGGTCCCACTCACATGCAAAAGGCAGCTAGGCTGCTCATCCGCGTCTGACATGTACGCACAGTGTCATGGGTTGAAGGGATGTCCGGGTTGAAGACCTCGTACGCGTCCTTGTGCATGCATGCCGTGGAGGATTATTGGCCAACGGAGTCAAGTGTGGACGTGGAGCATTTTCGCCCAGCGAAGACGCAAGTTTGTTCACCGTTAGCTCACCTCCCGCTAATCAAGTTTATTTATTTCATGCTAATACGAGTGTCTGTGAGTATTGGCAAATGAAGTACTGCCACAATTTTTTTTGTCTCTAAAAGTCAGTAGGACTGACTTCGCACTTGAGTTCTATCTGCTCTACACGAAACAGCTTAGGGACATGTTTAGTGCGAATGGTTTATGCGACAAAACAAACAGTTTAGTCCTGATTAATCACACTGGAGCGGCACGTTCATGCCTAAATGGTCGCTTTGTGTTAGAGAATGCAGTCTTACGCGAGACGCCCGCTGGTGCAACAGCTTTTCGCCGCGCATCCTGGTTCACTTTCCCCCGTCCTATCAGGCTGTCACCTCTGAGAATTTACTACGCTCTCAGATGACGTCAAAGTTCTTTTTTTATCGGCCGGCGAGGTGTTCTGTGAGGTGCCAGAACGGCAAGGTAGCCAGCTAAAAGCTCCACCTGTTCCTGCACATCATCTCCCTGACAGCCAAAGATGGTGCTATCTGAAGAACATTTTAGTTCATTGCAGCATTGGTGTACAAGTGTTTGTGCATGTAGACTGAAATTTCCTCACTGAATTTTCATCAGCATTGTGTTGCTCTATCCTAGTGATTGCACTAGTCAAGATAAAATGTATTGGTGGGAGCTGCATGAATTAAAGTGCATTTGCACTGAATTAACGCTGCACTCGGTCCAAACTGAATATCTTGCTGAGGTTCTTAAAACTGGATGAAAAACAGTTACATGGCATTTCCAATTGCCTATACCACACAGGGCAAACTGTTTTACAGAACAACGAACTACCGTTTGATTGCCTCAAGCGAGTAACTTGCCGCCGCTGAATGGTTCCCTTGCATTCGCATTAGCTCGCAGAACATCAGGTTGTTGTGTGATAACAGAGTTTCCTGCAAGATACAGTAGCTACATTGGTGAATTTGTATAGACAGTGGGCATGCTTTCAAGCTGCTTGACTGACAACCTAAGCACAGCCAGCTTGCCTCTAGAAAATCCTCAAACGGATCCTCCTGTGTGAAATCACCCCAAGAACATTGATGAACACTTTTGTCCCAAACAACCATCATCAAGGTTTTACTCCAAACCAATCATCTCCCAATCAAAACAATCCTTTGACTTGCACTGGATCAAAACTCATCAAACAACTATGGTTATACTGGATCCAACATCATTCTTACGAAGCCTTTGATCCCAAACAAGTTGGGGTAGGCTAGATATGAAACCCTTTCACGAGGACTTCCCAGGAGGTCACCCATCCTAGTACTACTCTCGCCCAAATGGGTTTCATACCCAAAAGACTGGCTAGTTTTTACGTTGGCTCGCCAAGCCTATCACAACCCTTAGATATGAAACTCTTTCACAAGGACTTCCCAGGAGGTCACCCATCCTAGTACTACTCTCGCTCAAATCGGTTTCATACCTATGGGACTGGCGGCTAGTTTTTACGTTGGCTCGCCAAGCCTATCACAACCCTCCTCCTTTACCCGGGCTTGGGACCGGCTATGCCTAGAAGACATAGGCGGAGTTACTGGATCCAACATCATTAACACCCCAAACTGCAAACTGCATTGTTCCATTGCCTCTAAAAAGTAACCAACAACCTAAACACAACCAGCTTGCCTCTAAACAATCCTCAAAAGTTTTACTCCAAATTGTCCCACTCAACCATCCGCTAAAGTTTTACTCCAAATTTATCACGTACCAATCAAAAAAATCATGTAGCTCCCACTGTAGCAAAACTCATCAAGTAAATACGGCAATTCTAAACCCAACATCACTAACCCCCAAAGTGCAAGCTACAAATGTTCCATTGGCCCAAGTAAAAAAAGCTATCTACTCTGACTACCCATTTTACACCATAAAGCTGCCTTTGCCACGGGAAAATCCAACAAACATACTACTCATCCAAACAAATTTGTCCCAAATTGCACTGAAACTAAAATTGCAGTGAAATATGTGCCAAACACCCAGCTTCAGATCAACTTCAATGCTAACTAGACAAAGCTCAACCTTTCTAAATATGCAAACTTGCTAAAAGAGCTGCAAAATCAGAAGGAGAGAAGGATGTTCAGCACAGTTTCTTATGGCTGTGCTTTGCCGACCGCGTCCATCTCGACAATGGGGGCACTCATCGAATCCTGGGAGTCCACTGGTAGAACGGAACCAATCCACCCCGCCAGCCCGGCAACACCCCTGCGCGAATCAGATCTAGCCTGTGAGTACAAATTTTACAAAACAAAGATGCTGATTCGACATCCATGCAATCTACATACATCTCTGTAAATTTCAAACCTCCAGTCATGCAAAAATCCAATTACCACATTATGAATCCAATAGCTACTAGATTAGTGTTAACATCACTGTCGCTACACTTCCAACAATCTCCAAAACAACTCTATATTTTCCTACCCAGAAGCATATGTTTCCGAAAATGATCCACGGCATGTGCAGCTAGAACACCACCGAAAATAGAACAAATACAAGCATAACATACTATGAATAGCTGCAGAAATCCGAATCAACTCTTCTGTCCCCTAGCAACCTAAACATGATTCAGATCTAACTTCGCACGGCACTCCAAAGAAGAACTGTGGCAGAGCATCAGCACACTGACCTGCGTCTCCAGCCACTGGTGGCTTCAGAGCACACCTCGCCCGCCGCCGCCTCCACGCCTGCCTGTGCACTGCCGCCGGCGCCAAACACGACGTTCGGGACACTCATCGAATCCTGTGACTCGACTGGGAAGACGGAACTGCTCCACGGGCCGGGCGCAGCACACATCCTGCATGAATCGAAGCTGAGCCAACTTGGTAAGAAATCCCCAAAATCCGCGGCGGTGAACAGACAACTAGTTCAAGTGAGGGTTGGCCAGAGGGGGAGCAAACATACCCGTTGAGCTTGAGGCCATTGGTGGGCATCTCGCTGGAGCAACACACGCGCCACCGTTCGCCAGATGGGGATGGGGGTGGAGGAGCCGACCCGCTGCGTGCCTCTGGTTTCGTCGTCGGTATCGTCGTGGGTGGGGGTGACCAGGGCAAGATTCTGTCGCCTGTGCTGTTTCAAACGATAAGTCATGGCCGCACACAATACGCCTACACACTCCCTAGCCGTATCGCGGCCTGTATTTCACTGCATAGGCCTGCCACCCACAGACGGGATGCACATCCCAAGGCCCAAACGGACGCCCATGATACCGGCCTACCTGTGGCTCGGCCTCTGAAAATCGGCACTCGTAATTCTCAGTCTTCATGGAAAATAAACAGGGTCATGAATCACGATCAACACAAGTTAAACAACCATGCTGCTCGGCTGCTCCACAGATTAACCACTGGTTTCCTATGCCATAATTCCATGACCTTTGACTATATTGACAACCAGTACTGAACATATCTAACCTCTTTTCATATAAATTGATGACAATGATAACATACTGAATGACCACAATCTGTGATCCTAATATATTAACCGGAAGTGCTCAAGCTTTCCATCAGGAGACCTTCCGGTCCGCTCAAAGCATCACACTTCAAAACAGAGGACAACACCTACATCGTAAAGAAATACGTTGCGGCTAAATATCACATGAACAATTAGAACCATGAATAAACTAGTTTCCAAGTCCCAACCCTGTTAACAATAGTCTTTTATGCACGAGAAAATGTTGAGAAAAAAAAACTAAACATCTACCCTCAGAATTGTAGCAAGAATTCTATAATGAGAGACACCGTATCAGTTCCTAACTTAAAAAACCTCAAGTCCTAGGTGTGGAGGACTTGAGCTCCTCAAGCGTCGCCTTCACCTGGTCCTGCAGCAGTTCGATCCGCTTCAAGTACACTTCCAGCTCCAGGATTCGCTGATTTCTCCATTTCTCCCCTTCCATGGGCAAGCCGTGTGGCGGCTCAGGAAGTTTCATACCAAACGGACTGGATCCCATATTTATCACTGCGTGAATCATCTCCTTAAACATAGGCGTCAGAAAATTCTTCTCGACATCAACAACTCCTGACTGCGGTGACATGACCGGAAACTTGAGTGGCTCGGAACCCTCCATGGTCACTGTCACAGGCATTGGAGCCTGGGGCAGTGCTGGTAGCGAGTCATCCATCTTGACAGGGACTGACACAGGCATCTGCACCTGCACTGGCTGAGGGGGCTGCACCAAAATGGTGGCAGGGACAGCAGCAGGGGCAGTTGGAGCTGATTCCACCGAGCGTCTACGGCGGCGCTGCCGCCCTGAGGGGGACTTGACTTCCCCATTGGGGCTGGTGTTCGCAGGGACAGATGTGGCAGCCACCGCCGCAGCGGCAACCACAGCCTCTTCGTCGTCGGAGTCGGCCGAGGGATCCCGGCCGTGCTTATTCGTGGGGCGCCAGATGTTGCGCGCGATCTCGAAAATGGCCTGCTCGTGCGGGGAGCGGAAGGAGAAGGCAGCGCCGGACCCGCGGAGGCGGGAGACGCAGTTGCGGTACTTGCGCTTCAGGCGGCGGAGCTTCTCGACGAGCTGGCTCTTGGAGAAGTCGAGCTGGAGGCGGCGGCGCATATCCTCGTAGAAGGGGTCCGTGTCGTACTGGTGCGACGCGAACGCCGTGCCGCGGGCGGCGGTGAACTCCGCGAACCCGCGGAGGATCACGATCTCGTCCTCCTCCGTCCAGAGGCGCTGGAAGAGTGGCCGCCGCTCGCCGCCCGACGAGGCTTGGCCGCCGCTTCCACCCGCGGGGAGCAGGGCGGTGGCGGAGGAGGAGGTGGGGTCGGGGAGGCTCGGATCGGGCGGTTCGAGGAACGGGACGCCGGTGAAGTCCCCGTCCTCGGAGTAGTCGTCGCCGTCCGCATCGGTGAAAGAGAGGGCGGCGACGGCGGCGGACGAGCCGTCGCCGGCGGGAAGCATTGGGCCGGAGATGGGATTCGGGATGGGCTAGGGTTCCGATCCCGGAATATCGGGGGATTCGGATCGACGGGGACTGGATTTGCTGGGTTTCTCTCGCCCCAATTTTGGGCTGGGGGTCGTCGCAGAATGCAGAGGAATTCCTCAGTTCACTGGAACTATTGCATTAATGTACCTCCCAAGTTCGGAATTTGCAAGCTTGCCCTTCAGACGATGCCAAAGTTGTACTATTTTTCATTATTATTTTCAACCTAACATGTGTGTCTATGTATTCAAAGTCAACCTAGAGCAACACAGCCATCCACGAGACCGCAACATAATCTTAAAATTATGAAACCAATTACTTTGACTTTGCAAATTATTGTGATTGTTTTATTTTTGTATGTATACATTCTTGGGGTTCGTCAATCACAGTTCTGTGCAAGACACGTTGAGGATGCCATAATGCATACCATAAATCAATATATCATTTCTAGATCGATCAATAGATGTGGCAATTGTAGGCACAGATGTTTCTTTGCATAGTGGTTAGCATGTGATTGGTATCCACCAACTTACTAGTCACCTCTGCAAACAATTCTCGCTGGTCGCAAACATTTTTTTATGTGTTTTGATTTTCCCTAGTGCAAGACCAGTCTCACAGTGAACACATATCCTTCATGTTTACTTCCCCAACTCACAAGCATTGTGGTCTAAGAACAAAAAAGATGAAACACTACAATTAGTGACGAGAGAAGTCACAGTAGTATCGTTCTATGATAGTGTATCATAGCGGACAAACATGACTATTGATGTCAGATAAATCAAAGTTATACCCACGAAGGCATGATCGGAAGCAAGGGATGGAGAGATGGACGTGGGATGTGCATTCGGGGAGGTGGGGGCATATTCTCTAATCTCGTTATGACAAATTTTTATGCAACAAGCAAAAGATGAGCAAAGTCAAAGACATTGTTCACCTTTGACTTAAACTTGGAAAGTTGGAGAAACATATTTGGTGTTTCGTGGCTCACGGTTCCCTTTTCATGGGGACAAGAGGAGGGGTGGGTTGGGTTCCTGGGTCGTTGATTTACGGTGTGGATCAAGTATGAGAGAAGAGGTCGAATCATCACGACAACCATGATAACATACCCCCATGAACAGTAAAAACACAAAGACACATTGTATGATTGATCATGATCAAGGTTGAGTTTATCATGCATGGGAGCATGTGTGGATGATCAAGGTCGAGCTCCTTGGGAGGGGGTGTACGAAAAGTGGAATATAAATTTACAAAAAGGCAAGGAAAGAGGAATGTTTCTTGGGGGAACTACAACAAAACAACATTTTCCGGCAAAATTTATGCTAAAATAGAACTACTGTATCTGCGCATGCGGAATTTTCGCTTACATTCTGTCTATATAACCCACTTTAGCTCAACCCAATTACGCTTTTATTCCAACCAGTTATAACGAAAACCTTTATCCTCCCTTACTGTGTAATCCTCGCCCCTCCGAGTTCACACCTCCTACGACCATCCTCCATGTCTTCGCTCCATCACACCTTCTTGTTTTATTTCCACTTCCAACGAACTCCTTGCATCTGGGTGTATGCGCCATATTTGCTATGTATTTGTGTCTGTTCCATATTCACTTTCAGATTCATTTTCGCTTTTGTTAGAAAAATATGAAAACAAAAACGGTTTTGCTAAAGCACATCTAAATCCTATGTCATTGATTTTACCCGGAGATTCGTGCATGTATTTTTCTTTTTTCCTTTTCTTTTTCTTTCCATATTTGATTGGGCCATTTGGATTCTGGAGAAGACAACTACTAGCTGTAAGCCGTTTTTTCACACTCTGAGGGAGTACTTCATATTTCTCCAGTTTAATGGCAAGGGAGAATCCGCCGACAATATGCTGTTATGCACCATATACATATCTAATGAACAAAACCAAATATTGGAATGACGATGCCAAGAGGATCACAACATATGCTGCTGCTATATCAAAAAACTGAAACTGGCAAATTCACTGTGACACTTTCAGACTCTGGGTGCAGATCGGAGCCAAAAAATGACTTATGGGTGATTATAAGCATGTATTCAGACATGTGAAACCAAGTTCTCACATCCGATTGGTTGAAACGTTCCACGGTAAAGTTCCGTTTCGGTTCCACAATATCAGCAAACAGGAGGCAGATTCTCATCAATATTGGCACAACAAAGACAGAAATTTCAGAATAGTAGAAAAAAAAATGCATTAACAGATAACAGACACAGAAATGCAGGCCTGGGACTCCTGCGTGAATGTGTATCAGCAAGGTAGAAAATCAAGTTCAGTAGAATGGCAGCAACCTAAAGATAGTAGGTTAGGCTTTCGAAGCAATACATGGTTGCAAGGGGTTCCCCCAGAAATGCAACCAAACAACCCTGCTAGAATCTGATGAACTATCCTGTTACACACCATGCATATACCACTTATGTTACTCAGGAAATTCAATATTTGAATAACCATGCCGGGAACAAACATATATCTTCTGGTCCTATCAAAGAAGTGAAACTGGCAAATTTAATGCTACAATATGGCACAGAATTTCAGACTCAGGTGCACGGACGATCACAGATTTCTGGGTGGTTGCAAGAATGTATAGATCAGCATAGCAAACCAAGTTCTCACATCAGTATGATGGAAATATAAGGATTGGTAAACTCTACTTCAGCTTAATATCATCAAAACAGCAGATTGATGAGATCGGCAAGCCAGCAATTCCAGTACAGGTGGACTACTAAGATGAGATGAGAACAAAATTCACTGCAAAAACAGATAACAGATACTGCAATACATGGCTGATTGTCCAAATTTAAAGGGAAATCTCTCTAATTACCATAGCATTTCGGTTGAATGGCAGTAACCTAAAGATAGTACATCAGGCCTACCTACCAAACCATAGACGGTTGCAAGGGGTACAAAGCAAATAAAACAGGTAGTTCAAGCTCCCACATAACTGCAACCAAATAACATGACAAGCCAATGTAAACTACTATCTCTACCTATTGTGCCTCCTCTGCATCTTTTTTCTTCTTTTTCTTCTCCTTTTTCTTCTCACTCTTCTCAACCTCCACACTCTCTGGAGCGACATCTTCACCACCTTCCTTGCTCTTCTTCTTCTTCTTTTTCTTCTCGCTGCCGCCCTTCTCCTCATCAGACAGACTGCTCTTCTCTTCCTTCACTGCCTCTGAAACAGCTGATCCTGGTTCTCCCTTATCTTTCTTTTTCTTCTTCTTCTTCTCACTCTTCTCCCCTTCCACTGCCTCAGTGACCTCCTCAACCTTCATCTTCTTTGCAGGTGTGGAAGCAGTTACATCATCCTCATCAGTCTTCCTCTTTTTCTTCTCCTTGACCTCCTGACTTGGCACCACATCCTGTTGTTCGACCTTTACCTTCTCAGGCTCAGGAGCAGCTGCAATGCTAGCAATCATTGCATCGCCACCAGTAGGAAGCACCACATTTCGAAGCCACTCAGCCGGGGTCTTGTCAGTTGGCTTCCCATGCTTATCAAGGAGGCCATCGGCTATCATCTTCTTCTTCTTAAGTGCCACCGGACCAAGTCCCCACTTCCTTGGGTATGTGTCCCTGTCCATCACCACCCTCTTGATCTTCGCTACAGCACCATGGTCGCAAGTTGCCATAACAGCAGTAGGCATCTCAGCGATACCAATGGCAATCGCCTCCCCCTTGGTAGTCATGAGAACAACCTCTTCCCCAACATCAATGTCATTCTCAAACCGGAGCAACCCAGGAATCATAAGCTTGGCACCATAGCAGATAGCATTAACAGCAGAGTCCTTCACAACAAGCCTCTTGTAGCTAGTAAGAATTACCTCAAGCGGCATAACCACACGCCTTATGTAAGACTCATCCTTGTGGTTGTCAAGCGCCCACATGGCATCCATCACATCGTGCATGGTGACCATGTTGTCCTGCTCTCCCAGAATACCTGACCGCACACGGCGAAGCTCCTGCATATGCGCACCAACACCCAGGAGCAGCCCAAGGTGCACACAGAGCGTCCGGACATAGGTTCCGGCCTCGCAGGAGATCCAGAACACGGCAAGGTGGCGCTCGGCGTCATGCTCCAGCAGCTTGCTCTCATAAATGGTCCGCACCCTGAGCTGGCGCTTGACCGCCGAGATGAGCGGAGGCCGCTGGAACACAGCCCCGGTAAGGGACTCCAGCGCGCGGGCCACGCGGGCCGTGTCTGGAACGGCGGCGTGGAAGCGGGCGATGCACACATACTCCTTACCTGCGCCCTGCTGCGACTTGACGAGGCGTGTGGCGCGGTCGACGCAGACGATGAGGTTGCCGGTGACCTTGGGATCGAGCGTGCCGCTGTGGCCGGTCTTCTCGACGCGGAGGAGGCGCTTGATCCACGCCACCACCTCGTGGGAGGAGGGGTTGGACGGCTTGTCGAGGTTGATGACGCCGTAGCGGAGGTACTCGGCGAGGGGGCGCTTGAGCGGCGAGTGGCCGGAGGGGAGCGGGGTGTAGTGGCCGGTGCGGACGTTGAGGCGGTCGTAGTTCTTGAGGAGGAGCGGCCAGGTGGAGGTGTCGAGGGACGGAACCAGGGCCTGGGGCTTGATCATATAGCCATCAGTCTTCGCCTCGGCGTCCGCCAGCGACGTGGTATCGGCGGCGGCGGCGGCGGGGTCGGTGGAGGCGTCCTTGGATTTGCTCTTCTTTTTCTTGGATTTGGTGTGCTCGGAGGCGGGGGACGCGACGGC
>NC_041383.1:169783653-169848941 GCF_002162155.2 Triticum dicoccoides
ACGACATGGCGGCGGGTGGGGTGGGGTGGGGTGGGGGGGCGGGTAGGGGGATTAGGGTTTTTGCGGGGACGGGGAGCGGCGCCGTGGCGGCGAGAGGAAGAAGGGGGTTTTAAGGGTAAGGGTTTAGCGGGGTGCGTGGGCTGGAGCGATGGGCTTTGCCGTTGGGCCGCCCGGTTAGAAGTCACCAAACCTCTGCTCCCTGAATGGAACCTCAAAAACCCCTCAAAAAAGATATTAGAAGTATGGAACCTAAAAAAACTAGCCATCTTTTCTAGAATCTTAAAAAAAGATATATTTGCTAAAAAAACAGAGATATGGAGCCTCAAAAAATAGAATTATGGAATTCCATCAAAAGAAAAATAGAAGCATGGAATTGCCTCATAAAGCAAAAACAGAAATATGGCACTCAATTAAGAAAAGCATGGAATGAACGAAATTTCCCCTAAAAAGGAAAAAAAAGGTTATTGAATTTGCTCAAAAAAAGTAAGAAACAAATTTCAGATGATCGGTCTTCAAACTACTATAACGCTTCGTTTGGATGTCTCCATTGGGGAGCTTCGTATTGTATTGGTCTGAATTCCAAATCAGTGAGGAAACATGAATGGCATGAATACGAATTCACCTGTTTGGTTGTCTGGTGAATTGGCCCTTGAAATGCCTCTGAGATTTCAATACCAAATCATGTTTGGGTGACAAACTTTGGAATTGCATAGCTACATTACCTTATCAGAGGGATTTTCAGGATATGGAGGGGTTTGAGAAGAAGATTTAGGCCATGGCCATGGATCCATGGTGGAGCAGTGATGTGGCCGCACAAAAAGAGGAGCAGCTCGTACATCTGTAATGGTGGAGTGATGTACATAAGGAGCTGCAGCATGTGGAGCAGGGAGGACTTGAGCCAGGCAACGATAGGCAAGGACGATGCCACACGTGGCTAGAAGGGCAAAGCCGATGGCGGGGCGCGCCGGTCCTGGGCCGCTGTCGACCTCCATGGCCGGGCGCAGCATAGGGCGACAGGAGATAGCGAGGGGGCGACGGGAAAGGGGTGGGGAAGAGGGGAGAGACGGACCTGCACCGCGGCCGCCGCCACGACCTAGGTCGGTGCTCGAGTTCGCCCCTCCCGTTCCCCTTCGCTGCCTTATGTTTCTGTTTCGTGGGCTTAAGCGGTATGCTTTGCGGGACATATGCGATTTCGAGCCAATACGGAGCGCCACCCCTCCGAAACGTGGGAGCGGGATTTTCACGGGAGCAAAAACGGGCCTGAATTGCTCGCTCATTTCCAATACGAATTCAGTGTCCAGCCAAACGTCCGTATTGACCCCTGTTGATTATGAAATCCATTTCCTGGGCTCCAATGGAGACATACAAACATAGTGTTATGGAAATAGTGAAAAATATATGGGACAGAGTGCTGCCACATTTTTGTTTGGGTCTGTCTAGGGCACATCTAGATGTGCCCTAATTATTGCACATTTAGATGGCTCAATCAAATAAGGAAAAGAAAAATAAAAGGATAAAAGAAAACACATGCACGAATCTGCGGGTAAAATCAATGACATAAGATTTAAATGTGAAATACTTAGGGCACATCCAGATGTGTGATACGTCTCCGTCGTATCTACTTTTGCTAACACTTTTCCTCTTGTTTTGGACTCTAATTTGCATGATCTGAATGAAACTAACCCGGACTGACGCTGTTTTCAGCAGAACTACCATGGTGTTGTTTTTTGCAGAAATAAAAGTTCTCGGAATGGAACGAAACTTTGCGAGGATTTTTTATACAATAAAAGAGAATTTCTGGAGCCAAGAACCACCGGAGGGGGGCACTTGGGTGGGCACAACCCACTAGGGCGCGCCACCCCCTCTAGGCATGCCCAGGAGGGTTGTCCCCACATGGTGGCCCCGCAGACCCAGAAACCGACGCAATAAAATCATATTTTTCCAGAAAAAAGAGGAAGAAAGAATTATCATGTTTCACGAGACAGAGCCGCCGCCGTCTCCTGTTCTCCATTGGGAGGCCAGATCTGGAGTCTGTTTGGGGTTCCGGAGAGGGGGATCTTCGATCTTCGTCATCACCAACCCTTCTCCATCGCCAATTTCATGATGCTCCCCACCGGGCGTGAGTAATTCCTTCGTAGGCTCGTTGTTCGGTGTGGAGTTGGATGAGATTCATCATGTAATCGAGTTAGTTTTGTTAGGGCCTGATTCATATTACCCATTATGTTTTGAGATTGATGTTGCTATAACTTTGCCATGCTCAATGCTTGTCACTTTGGGCCCGGGCGCCATGTTTTCAGATCTGAACCGTTTATGTTATCACAGTTACATCCATGTTCTAGATCTGATCTTGCAAGTTATAGTCACCTACTACGTGTTATGATCCGGCAACCCCGGAGTGACAATAGTCAGGACCACTCCTGGTGATGACCGTAGTTTGAGGAGTTCATGTATTCACCATGTGTTAATGCTTTATTCCGGTTCTCTATTAAAAGGATGCCTTAATATCCCTTAGTTTCCAATAGGACCCCACTGCCATGGGAGGGTAGGACAAAATATGCCATGCAAGTTCTTTCCATAAGCACGTATGACTATTTACGGAATACATGCCTACATTATATTTATGAACTGGAGCTAGTGTCGTATCGCCCTAGGTTATGACTGTCTCATGATGAATATCATCCAACGAATCATCGATCCAATGCCTACGATTTTCCTACATACTGTTCTTGCTAAGTTACTACTGCTGTTGTCACTATTGCACTTGCTACAAAATCACTGCCATCACTGTTATCGTTACTATTACTGCTACCACTATTATCAAAACTATCATATTACTTTGTGAAAGGATCGATATGGTTGACTAGAGGGGGGGGTGAATAGGCAACTAACAATTTTTAAGTTTTTCTTTAACAATTTAAACCTTGCAACAAAGTAGGTTGTCTAGATATGCAACTATGTGGACAACCTATATGATGCAAAGACAACTAGCACACAAGCAAGCAATAGATACAACACAAGTAAGCTTGCAAAAGTAAAGGCACGAAATAACCAAGAGTGGAGCCGGTGGAGACAAGGATGTGTTACCGGAGTTCCTTCCTTTTAAGGGGAAGTACGTCTCTGTTAGAGCGGTGTGGAGGCACAATGCTCCCCAAGAAGCCACTAGGGCCACCGTAATCTCCTCACGCCCTCACACAATGCGAGATGTCGTGATTCCACTATTGGTGCCCTTGAAGGCGGCGACCAAACCTTTACAAACAAGGTTGGGGCAATCTCCACAACACTTGGAGGCTCCCAACGACACCACGAAGCTACACCACAATGGAGTATGGCTTCGAGGTGACCTCAACCGTCTAGGGTGCTCAAACACCCAAGAGTAACAAGATCCGCTAGGGATTAGTGGGGGGAATCAAATATCTCTTGGTTGAAGTGTAGATCGGGGCCTTGTCACCCAATCCCGAGCAAATCAACAAGTTTGATTGGCTAGGGAGAGAGATCGGCCAAAAAGGAAGCTTGGAGCAACAATGGAGTTTAGGGTTGGAAGAGGTGAGTCTTCTTGGAGAAGAAGACCCCCTTTTATAGTGGGAGGACAATTCCAACCGTTGCCCACCACTCAGCCCGCAGCCCACGGAACTACTGCTCCACAGGCGCGGTACTACCGCACTGGCTTCTGGTACTACCGCGGTGGACCGCGGTACTACTGTGAGCACGGCAGAGACCTGA
This sequence comes from Triticum dicoccoides, assembly GCF_002162155.2. NCBI lineage: Eukaryota > Viridiplantae > Streptophyta > Magnoliopsida > Poales > Poaceae > Triticum > Triticum dicoccoides. The sequence continues at coordinate 169,787,374 of NC_041383.1, forward strand.
CCAGGCAAAAGGAGCACCGACAGGGCGCGGTAGATCCGCAGGAGCGGTACTACCACGGCCCCATGCGATACTTCTGCAAGGCAGACACGGGCCAGGCCTGGTAGGCACAGATGTAAAAAATTACATCCGTGACTACCTCCGCTGAGAAAATGTCGTGCAAAAATCTGACACGGAACTACCGCGGCCGAGGGTGCGGTACTACCTATTGGGGAACGTAGCAGAAATTCAAAATTTTCCTACGAATTACCAAGATCTATCTATGGAGAGACTAGCAACGAGAGAGAAGGGAGTGCATCTACATACCCTTGTAGATCGCTAAGCGGAAGCGTTCAAGGGAACGGGGTTGAAGGAGTCGTACTCGTCGTGATCCAAATCACCGGAGATCCTAGTGCCGAACGGACGGCACCTCCGCGTTCAACACACGTGCAGCCCGGTGACGTCTCCCATGCCTTGATCCAGCAAGGAGAGAGGGAGAGTGTCAGTTTCAAAACCGGCGGATCTCGGGTAGGGGGTCCCGAACTGTGCGTCTAGGCGGATGGTAACATGAGACAAGGGACACGATGTTTTACCCAGGTTCGGGCCCTCTTGATGGAGGTAAAACCCTACGTCCTGCTTGATTGATATTAATGATGTGGGTATTACAAGAGTAGATCTACCACGAGATCAAGGAGGCTAAACCCTAGAAGCTAGCCTATGGTATGATTGTTGTTCGTCCTATGGACTAAAGCCATCCGGTTTATATAGACACCGGAGAGGGCTAGGGTTACACAGAGTCGGTTACAATGGTAGGAGATCTACATATCCGTATTTCCAAGCTTGCCTTCCACGCCAAGGAAAGTCCCATCCGGACACGGGACGAAGTCTTCAATCTTGTATCTTCATAGTCTTGGAGTCCGGCCGATGATGATACTTCGGCTATCCGAACACCCCCTAGTCCAGGACTCCCTCAGTAGCCCCTGAACCAGGCTTCAATGACGACGAGTTCGGCGCACATATTGTCTTCGGCATAGCAAGGCGGGTTCCTTCTCCGAATAATTTATAGAAGATTGTGAACACCAGGATAGTGTCCGGCTCTGCAAAATAAATTCCACATACCACCGTAGAGAGAATAATATTTACACAAGTTCAATCTACTGACGTATTTTGTGGCGTGATGTCACACCACTACCAAGCCTTTACTCGAATTGTTTTTATTGTACCACCTCAGCGCGTTTAGCGAAGCGGTTTCCTTGGCACGTCTTGTCAAAGCAGAGATCGTGTTCCCCTTATTCCGGGATTCCCATCAATACGGACGTGGGTAACCCAACCGCGCCATTGATTGCAGCGCTTGGGAGATAAGTGAGTTTTATCAGGCCGGTGGGGACACATAGTTTCGTCCGCCCATATAAGGGGATAAAGATCCAACCCTTTTACCTACGCCTTCTTCCTCCTTTGCTTATCCATCTCCGCGAACTCGAGCTCCAGCGCCCAAGTCTGCACATCTCACCTCAACCTTCTCCCACTATGTCCGGAGCGGGAGGCAAGTGGATGGCCTCCTCCGTTATGGAGGGGCATATCCAGAAGCTGCGCAGCGCCGGATATCTGTCCAGCGACATTGCGCACCAGCTCCCCGACGAGGGGGAGCTCATCCCCACCCCCAGGCCCCATGAGAGGGTAGTATTTCTTTCCCATTTCCTCCGCGGACTGGGCTTCCCACTCCATCCCTTTGTCCGGGGGCTCATGTTCTACTACGGCTGGATTTCCATGATCTGGCCCCGAATTTCATCCTCAACATCTCGGCGTTTATCGTCGTGTGTGAGGCCTTCCTCTGCATCCAGCCCCACTTCGGCTTGTGGCTCAAGACCTTCAGTGTCAAGCCGAAGGTTGTGAATGGCAGCCAAGCGGAGTGCGGAGGCGCCATGGTGGGCAAGATGCCCAATGTTACTTGGCTCGAGGGCACCTTCGTGGAAACCATTAAGAGGTGGCAATCGGGGTGGTTCTACATCACCGAGCCGCGTGACCCTGAATGGGCAGCGGCCCCTGAATTCAAATCTGGCATCCCCATACGGCTCACCTCCTCGAAAGAGAGTGGCCGGACATGGGGTGATTCGGAGGAGCTGACCGGACTTCAAGCCTGCATCCAAAAGCTAGTGAACAAGAAGCTCAAGCTTGTCAACGTAGTCCAGGTCATGCTCATCCGCCGGATTCTCCCGTGCCAACAACGGGACTTCAATATGTGGGAGTTCGATCCGGCGCAGCACCAGACTTTGAGCGGGCTCTTCGACACTACGTACGAAGTGGCCTGGAGGGTGCTATTTAAGGGCGCCGAGGCTCCCGCATTCGCTACCGAAGATCGCGGATTCAGCTCGCAGCGTCCGGCTAGCGAGGTAAGCGATTTTGCCCTTTACGGGACACTTGTTTTCCATACTTTGACTCTATGCGGGATCTAAACTCTCCCTCCTTTGACAGGAATGGCTGAAGAAGGCTGAACAGACTATCTGTCCGGCCCCATTGCCAGAAGACCTAGCGGACGCCCGCTTAACGGGGCTGCTGGCTCCGGCACCCCACGTGGTGCCGGAGAAGAAGGCCAAGAAGAAGGCCACGGGCACTTGAAAGAGTTCCCGTTTTCAGGTGTCATCGGACGATGACTCCGAGGCAGACTCCTCCCACGAAGGCGAGGAGGAGAAGAAGGAGGTCTCTCCCCCAGCGGGGGGAGGGAAGAAAAGGAAGGCCTCCCCAACGAGGGAGGCCGAAGGGTCCAAGAAGGGAAGGACTCTTCCCCCGGACTGCTTTGCCAATGCCGACGATGACGACGAGGATTGGCCTCCAAGGGCCAAGCCCCTGGCGAGATCGTAAGTATCCGGACTCCCGAATAACTTCATGGTTTTTCTTTTCGCCACATGGTGTCTTTCTAATGCCGCATACAACCCTGCAGTCCGCCCAAGGATGATCTTCCCGCTTCGTCGAGCGGGTCCTTGGGTGCATCGGATATGGATTCTCTTCCGACCGCCTCCACCCCCCGTGATGCGGACGATGCCGAGGTGGGATCCCGGGAAGGGACCCGCCAGGAGGAGGAGGCCCCGGAGGTGCCGCAGGGCAACCTCCCGGACTTTGCACCGGACTCCGCCCCGGAACCTGTAGTGGCTCCGGAGTCCGGCGGGCGGCCCCTTCGTAAGAAGGGCAAGACCGTGACGCTGGCGGCCTCCGTCCAACTGGAGGCACCGGATAGCTTGCTGGAGGCGCTCAACGGCGCCTCCATCAAAGAGGAACACCACACTGTCATGAGTGCGGTGATTCAGAAGGTTCAGCTCGCCAAGAGCGGGCTGACCGAAGCCTGCGGCAGCCTTCTAACAGGCTTTGAGGTAAGAATTTTGATATATGTAAAATAGTACCGCATAGACAGTAGCCCCTGATGCTCGGCTCGGTATTCGGAAAGAAAAGCCAGACTGAGGATCTAAAAAGATATACGCAAGAGTCATATAAAAAAATATGTCAATATGGGATTGCAGGCTGTGCTGCTGACCTCTGCCGCCCTGACTGCGGAGGTCAATACTTTGAAGCAAAGCCTCGAGCGGTCCGAGAACGAGCTCGGCCATGCCAAGAAGCAGCTCGAGGATAAGGAAGGTGAGTAACACCTTATTAAAATTGTACCTTACAGAAAAGGATTTGGTTGCAAGAAGGATGACAAGGATAACATGGGTATTGCAGGGGCCACGAACGAGGTGGCGACCCTGAAGGAGGCGGTGTCCGCGGCTGAACGTAATGCGGCCGCGGAGCGCACCGAGCGAGAGAAGCAGGAGGCGCGGGTGGTGGAGGTAAAGCAAGAGCTCTAGGCTCTCGTGGAAAAACATGAGAGTTTGGAGCGTGACTCGAAGACTCAAGAGTCCGAGCTTGCATCGGCTCTTGAGAGTGCCAAAGCCGCTAAGGCCGAAGCCTACAAGGCCCTCCAGGAAATCGAGGCATTGAAGAAAATAGCGGCGGGTAAGGCATTTTTCATGCAAAGTAAGCATGTGAGTGTGAATTACCTATCACTTACCCGAATTCGGAGCTCTCCAGGAGCGTTCGCAGATCTGCCCCGCAGCGTGTCCGATGCTGCCGCTTTCTATAGGGCCGAGGAGGGGAGCTCGACGGAGAAGGTCTTCTGGTCTCAGTATGCTGAGGCTGGACATCCGGTGCCCCTTAGCGACCAGCTGAAGCAGCTGGTCGAGCTCCACAAGGTGGCCGAACAGGCCATGAAGGGCCTCATAGTTCGGCTGTGGCCTAAGGAGGCCATGCCTGGGAGCTACTTCAGCCTGGTGCGGCGGCTGGTGGATGCGTGTCCATGGGTTGAAGTCATCAAGCACTCCGCCTGTATTGAAGGTGCCCGTCGGGCCCTTGCCCGCGCAAAGGTGCAATGGGGCAAGATGGACGCTGAGAAGCTTGTGACGGACGCGCCACCGCCGGGCAAGGAGTATCGCACGCCCGAGATGTATTATAAGAGTGTCTTGAAGGGTGCCCGCATTATTGCGGGTGAGTGCTCCAAAGATGTAATATTTGAGTAGACTCGCATTTTGTTATCCTGTGCGCTGAAAACTTTGTTCATATGCGCTAAGCAACGCTTGTTAATTTAAAATATTACCTTCTGTGCGGCCGTTTATCAAATTTGAGAGATGGCAAGTCGTCGGCTTCAGCCCCCATGCCACGAGTGCTGGGGTGTTCAGGATAAATTTGAGCACTCTTGTTCCCATTTTTGGGTCCATCTAGGGAGGCGCTCAACACAACGAACAAGGCAACCGGACTTATAATGCTTGAACACTCTCACTTAGCCATAGAATTCTATAATTTTAAATTTCGGCAAAGCCCCTAGTGTTCGGAAGGCCGAATTTGGGGCGCTATCCACGCCTGGGCCGGACAAAGCCGGTTCCTCGCTCTAAGCAGCATAAGTCTTTAGGGACTCGAAAAAACCTCTCGAACTGCGACCGGCTCTCACCTCATCATGACAGTCAGTTTTAGCTTTCTCCACTGAGGCGCTCGCCCAGCTGAACTGGGGCGCAATCGCAGTGGTTCTCCCAGTGCTACCTTAGCCGATACAACGGAACATAAGGTACCAAAACATGGGAGCCGGGCAAACCCAACTATTGACCCAAGACATGATTCGGAGCCGATGCATATAATGCTATAAGTTCGGGGTGCCGCACTTGTGAAAGTGTTCGGACTTATCACACCATGATGCGGGAAGCATAAGCCCCTGGTGTATTTAGCCGTACCAAAGTGTACGGATGCAACATGTCATATATGTATAAGAAATAAATGCAATTATAAGCAAAAAGGTGCTGCATTGTTTATTCAAGAAATACTGCTGTGAATGCAGAACGATACAAATGGTGCGATAAGCAAGGGATGGGACTATTAAACATGTCCCCCTCCAGGGGTAGGCTGCGGAATGGTGTATAAAACAGATTTAATGCTCGTAATGGAGACCACCTGGATATTCGCCGTAGCCTTTCTCCTTCACTGGCTGTTGTATCGTGAGTTCGGCTGGTCTACTACCGGACAGGGCCTCTGATGAACGGAGTCCTGTGGGTAAAAAAAAGAAAAAGAGAAAAAAAGAATGACACACTTGAGAGCCCCTGGTGTGGTTAAGCCGCATTCTGGGCCTATCATGGTCGTGCCCCTCCCCCTATGCCCATGGTATCTCCAGAGCGTAATGATGTACGCGAAGGACCTGTCTTGAAATTTTGCAGGGGCTGGGGTTGGGGCCGCATTGCTACGCGTGCTCGGAACGTGCCAGGTGGTCTTGTTGTAGGTTACTCCGGGCGCGTTTAGCCGTGTCCGGTCGCTTAACGGCCGGACTCGAGAATTGCCTTAAGAGGCTGCACTGTACTTCTGCCGTGAGAGCCGCTGTATGTTCTTCCATTCGGAGAGAGCGTTCAGTGTTTCGTTGACCGTGATGACTCCTCGAGGGCCTGGCATCTTGAGCTTGAGGTATGCGTAGTGCAGCACCGCGTTGAACTTTGCAAACGCGGTACGTCCGAGCAGAGCATGATAGCCGTTGCGGAACGGAACTATGTCGAAGATTAACTCCTCGCTTCGGAAGTTATCCGGGGATCCGAAGACCACTTCCAGTGTAACTGAGCCTGTACAATTGGCCTCTACACCTGGTATGACGCTTTTAAAGGTCGTCTTTGTAGGCTTAATCCTTGAGGGGTCTATGCCCATTTTGCGCACTGTATCCTGATAAAGCAGGTTCAGGCTGCTGTCGCCGTCCATCAGGACTCTGGTGAGGTGAAATCCATCGACGATTGGGTCTAAAACCAATGCGGCGAATCCACCGTGGTGGATGCTGGTGGGGTGGTCCCTTCGATCAAAATTGATCGGGCAGGAGGACCATGGATTTGAACTTCGGGGCAACTGGCTCCATCGCGTATACATCCCTGAGTGCACGCTTCCGCTCCCTTTTGGGTATGTGGGTTGCGTATATCATGTTCACCATCCGCACTTGTGAGGGGAAACCCTTCTGTCCTCTATTGTTCGGCGGTCGGGTCTCTTCCTCGTCATCGCTATGCAGCCCCTTGTCGTTGTTTTCGGCAATTAACTTGCCTGCCTGCTTGAATACCCAACAGTCCCTGTTGGTGTGGTTAGCTGGCTTTTCGGGGGTGCCGTGTATCTGGCATGAGCGGTCGAGTATTCGGTCCAAATTGGACGGACCCGGAGTAGTTCTTTTGAATGGCTTTTTCCGCTGACCGGGTTTAGAGCCTCTGAATCCGGCATTGACTGCCGTATCCTCACTATTGTCGCCGTTAATGCGGCGTTTGTTTTTGTTGCGACGCGACCTGCCATTGCGGTCCTTGATATCCGAACTGCCAGAATTTTTGCTGAGGTTGTTGCTGTGGGCTAGCCAGCTGTCCTCACCCGCGCAGAAGCGGGTCATGAGTGATGTGAGGGCTGCCATGGATTTCGGCTTTTCTTGTCCTAGGTGCCGGGCAAGCCACTCGTCGCGGATGTTATGTTTGAAGGCCGTGAGGGCCTCCGCATCCGGACAGTCGACGATTTGATTTTTCTTAGTTAGGAACCGTGTCCAGAATTGTCTGGCCAATTCGTCTGGCTGCTGAATTATATGGCTTAGGTCGTCAGCGTCTGGTGGTCGCACATATGTGTCTTGGAAGTTATCGAGGAATGCGGCTTCCAGGTCTTCCCAACTCCCAATTGACTCTGCTGGCAAGCTGTTAAGCCAATGCCAGGCTGGTCCTTTAAGCTTGAGTGGGAGGTATTTGACGACGTGAAGATCATCACCGCGGGCCATGTGGATATGAAGGAGATAGTCTTCGATCCAAACCGCGGGGTCTGTTGTGCCATCATAAGATTCAATATTCACGGGTTTAAACCCTTCGGGGATTTGATGATCCATTACTTCATCTGTGAAGCATAGTGGGTGTGCGGCGCCTCTGTATTGGGCGATATCACGACGAAGTTCAAAAGAGCTTTGTCTACTGTGTTTGGCCCGGCCGGACTTACTGTGTCCGGCGCGACGGTTGTCGTCACGTATCATGGGGCGCCCACGCAATCCATAGATTGATCTTGATTGTCTTGCCTTATCCTCCAATATATCTCACAAGTCCAGAGCGTTCCCCTGTGGCCTTGTGCTTTTCGAGCGATGCCGGGGTACGGTTCTAGTGGAGGGCCTAGAGGCCTCTCTATCGCGGCCACGGGGTGGTCGGTCAGCCGTATTGTCTGCTGGTGATGCAGGTTCATATGCCTCCTCCTCTAATCGGGGGAGCATCTTGTGTTTAGGGTAGCTTTTGGAGGGGCGTTCGAGCTCATGCTCTTCGGCCGCAAGGACTTTCAGTCCATCTGTCGGCTAGCAGATCTTGATCAGCTCTAAGCTGCTGCTGCTTTTTCTTGAGGCTGTTTGCTGTGGCCATAAGCCTGCGTTTAAAACGCTCTTGTTCAACAGGATCCTCAGGCACGACGAATTTGTCGTCGTCGAGGCTTGCCTCGTCTCCGGAGGGAGGCATGTAATCCTCTACCTCTTCGTCTGCTACTCTCTCATGAGGGCTAGCATCTCCGTCCTCCTGTGCTGAATCTTGCGGGAGGGGGTTGTCTTCGGCACTGTCTGGGGTGTTATTATCTCTGGTGCCGGAATCTCCATTCTTGCTGTGGCGGGATTTAGAGCGGCGCCGCTGACGCCGACGCTTGGGCTGTTTCTTGGAGGGGTCATCCTCCGCTGTTCCTTCGCAATTCCCGTCCTTTGGGATATCCACCATGTATATGTCATATGATGAGGTGGCTTTCCAGTGCCCAGTAGGCGCTGGTTCTTGGTCGTCTCCGGCATCATCGTCCATACCATTGATGTCTTTGGAGTCGAAGTCTAGCATGTCGGTTAGATCGTCGACAGTGGCTACTAAGTGGGTGGTGGGTGGGCTTTGAATTTCTTTGTCATCCGCATCCCAACCGTCCTGACCGCAGTCCGGCAAGGGCTCTCCTGATAACGAGAGATACTTTAGCGAACTCAAGATGTCGCCGAAAGGTGAGTGTTGAAAGATGTCCGCAGCGGTGAATTCCATGATCGGCGCCCAATCGGATTCGATTGGAGGGGGCGCGGGAGGTTCGGAGTCCGGCGAGGAGTCCGACACCTCGGAGTCACGAGCTTCATGAGGGACAAGGTCAGTGTTCGGCTCCATCACCGTGAAGGTTGCAGCCCCCGAGGAGGTGTCTAGCCACCCGTCCTCGATCTGCGCAGCCGGCTCCGAATTAAGGATCGGAGCGGACTCGTGTGCAGCCTCCAGAGCACTGTCTGGCTGCAGAGCTAAATCATGCCCATCGTGACAGTGCGGCGCGCTTGGCTGTGGCTCGAATCCATCGAAGATCAAGTCTCCGCGGATGTCATCCGTGAAGTTCAAACTTCCCAATCTGACCTGACGGCCAGGGGCGTAGCTTTCGATCTGCTCCAGATGGCCAAGCGAATTGGCACGCAGTGCAAAGCCGCCGAATACGAAGATCTGTCTGGGGAGAAAGGTCTCACCCTGAACTGCGTCGTTGTTGATGATCGAACAAGCCATCGGGCCTATCGGTGACGACACAGAGGAACTCTCAATGAAAGCACCAATGTCGGTGTCAAAACCGGCGGATCTCGGGTAGGGGGTCCCGAACTGTGCGTCTAGGCGGATGGTAACAGGAGACAAGGGACACGATGTTTTACCCAGGTTCGGGCCCTCTTGATGGAGGTAAAACCCTACGTCCTGCTTGATTGATATTGATGATGTGGGTATTACAAGAGTAGATCTACCACGAGATCAAGGAGGCTAAACCCTAGAAGCTACCCTATGGTATGATTGTTGTTCGTCCTATGGACTAAAGCCATCCGGTTTATATAGACACCGGAGAGGGCTAGGGTTACACAGAGTCGGTTACAATGGTAGGAGATCTACATATCTGTATTGCCAAGCTTGCCTTCCACGCCAAGGAAAGTCCCATCCGGACATGGGACGAAGTCTTCAATCTTGTATCTTCATAGTCTTGGAGTCCGGCCGATGATGATAGTTCGGCTATCCGGACACCCCCTAGTCCAGGACTCCCTCAGAGAGGTTGGGGAAGACTCCGTCCAGCAGCAGCACAACAGCGTGGTGGTGATGGAGGAGCGTGGTATTCCAGCAGGGCTTCGCCAAGCACCGCGACAGATGAGGAGAAAGAGAGGTAGGGCTGCGCCAGGGAGAGGTGGAAACTCTTGTGTATGGCAGCCCCAAAACCTCAAGTATATATAGGGGAGAGGGAGGGGGCTACGCCCCCTTAGGGTTCCCACCCCAAGGGGTGCGGCTGCCCCAAAAACCCATCTAGGGTGGCGGCCAGGGGGGGGAGAGGGGAAACTTTCCCCCCAAGTAAGGTGGGTGCGCCCCCCTCCCCAAACCCTAGGCGCCTTGGGCCCTTGTGGGGGCGCACCAACCCACCTGGGGCTGGTCCCCTCCCACACTTGACCCATGCAGCCCTCTGGGGCCGGTGGCCCCACTTGGTGGACCCCCGGGATCCTCCCGGTGGTCCCGGTACGTTACCGATAACACCCGAAACCTTTCCGGTGACCAAAACAGGACTTCCCATATATAAATCTTTACCTCCGGACCATTCCGGAACTCCTCGTGACATCCTGGATCTCATTCGGGACTCCGAACAACATTCGGTAACCACGTATATCTATTCCCTATAACCCTAGCGTCATCGAACCTTAAGTGTGTAGACCCTACGGGTTCGGGAACCATGCAGACATGACCGAGACGTTCTCCGGTCAATAACCAACAGCGGGATCTGGATACCCATGTTGGCTCCCACATGTTCCACGATGATATCATCGGATGAACCACGATGTCAAGGACTCTATCAATCCCGTATTCAATTCCCTTTGTCTAGCGGTATTGTACTTGCCCGAGATTCAATCGTTGGTATGCCGATACCTTGTTCAATCTCGTTACCGGCAAGTCTCTTTACTCGTTCCGTGACACATCATCCCGTGATCAACCCCTTGGTCACATTGTGCACATTATGATGATGTCCTACCGAGTGGGCCCAGAGATACCTCTCCGTTACACGGAGTGGCAAATCCCAGTCTCGATTCGTGCCAACCCAACAGACACTTTCGGAGATACCCGTAGTGCACCTTTATAGCCACCCAGTTACGTTGTGACGTTTGGTACACCCAAAGCATTCCTACGGTATCCGGGAGTTGCACAATCTCATGGTCTAAGGAAATGATACTTGACATTAGAAAAGCTTTAGCATACGAACGACACGATCTTTGTGCTAGGCTTAGGATTGGGTCTTGTTCATCACATCATTCTCCTAATGATGTGATCCCGTTATCAATGACATCCAATGTCCATGGTCAGGAAACCGTAACCATCTATTGATCAACGAGCTAGTTAATTAGAGGCTTACTAGGGACATGGTGTTGTATATGTACCCACACATGTATCTGAGTTTCCTATCAATACAATTATAGCATGGATAATAAACGATTATCATGAACAAGGAAATATAATAATAATAACCAATTTATTATTGCCTCTAGGGCATATTTCCAACAGTTTCCCACTTGCACTAGAGTCAATAATCTAGTTCACATCGCCATGTGATTAACACTGATAGGTCACATCGCCATGTGACCAACATCCAAAGAGTTTACTAGTGTCACTAAACTAGTTCACATCACCATGTGATTAAGACTCAATGAGTTCTGGGGTTTGATCATGTTTTGCTTGTGAGAGAGGTTTTAGTCAACGGGTCTGCAACATTCAGGTCTGTATGTATTTCGCAAATCTCTAGGTCATATTGTAAATGCTGCTTCCACGCTCCACTTGGAGCTATTCCAAATGGTCGCTCCACTATACGTATCCGGTTTGCTACCCAGAGTCATTCGGATAGGTGTTAAATCTTGCATCGACGTAACCCTTTACGTCGAACTCTTTATCACCTCCATAATCGAGAAACATGTCGTTATTTACTCCAAGGACAATTTTGACCACTGTCCAATGATCCATTCCTGGATCATTCTTGTACCCCTTGACTGACTCATGGCAAGGCACACTTCCGGTGCGGTACACAGCATAGCATACTATAGAGCCTACGTCTGAAGCATAGGGGACGACCTTCGTCCTTTCTCTCTCTTCTGCCGTGGTCGAGCTTTAATTCTTAACTTCATACCTTACAACTCAGGCAAGAACTCCTTCTTTGACTGATCCATCTTGAACACCTTCAAGATGATGTCAAGGCATGTGCTCATTTGAAAGTACCATTTAGCGTTTTTTTATCTATCCTCATAGATCTTGATGCTCAATGTTCAAGCAGCTTAATCCAGGTTTTCTATTGAAAAACACTTTTCAAATAACCTTGTATGCTTTCCAGAAATTCTACATCATTTCGGATCAACAATATGTCAACAACATATACTCATCAGAAATGCTATAGTGCTCCCACTCACTTCTTTGGAAATACAAGTTTCCCATAAACATTGTATAAACCCAAAATATTTGATCATCTCATCAAAGCGTATATTCCAACTCCGAGATGCTTACTCCAATCCTTAGAAGGATTGCTGGAGCTTTGCACACTTGTTAGCATCTTTCAGGATTGACAAAACCTTCTGGTTGTATCACATACAACCTTTCCTCAAGGATATGTTCGAGGAAACAATGTTTTGACATCCTATCTGCAAGATTTCATAAATAATGCAGTAACTGCTAATCCAATTCCAACGGACTCTTAGCATCGCTACGAGTGAGAAAGCCTCACCGTAGTCAACTCCTTGAAGTTGTTGGAAATCATCTTAACAACAAGTCGAGCTTTCTTAATGGTGATACTTACCATCATTGTTCGTCTTCCTTTTAAAATCCATCTGTACTCAACAACCTTACGACCATCAAGTAGTTCTTCCAAAGTCTACACTTTGTATTCATACATGGATCCTCTCTCGGATTTTATGGCCTCTCACCATTTGTCGGAATCCGGGCCCACCATTGCTTCTCCATAGCTCGTAGGTTCATTGTTGTCTAGCAACATGACCTCCAAGACAGGATTACGTACCACTATGGAGTAATACGTATCTTTGTCGACCTACGAGTTTCGGTAGTGACTTGATCCAAAGTTTCATGATCACTATCATAAGCTTCTACTTCAATTGGTGTAGGTGCCACAGGAACAACTTCCTGTGCCCTGCTACACACTAGTTGAAGTGATGGTTCAATAACCTCATCAAGTCTCCACCATCCTCCCACTCAATTCTTTCGAGAGAAACTTTTCCTCGAGAAAGGACCCGTTTCTAGAAACAATTACTCTTGCTTCCGGATCTGAGATAGGAGGTATTCCCAATCATTTTGGGTATCCTATGAAGATGTATTTATCCATTTTGGGTTTGAGCTTATCAAGATGAAACTTTTTCACATAAGCGTCACAGCCCCAAACTTTCAAGAAACGACAACTTAGGTTTCTCTAAACCATAGTTCATAGGGTGTCGTCTCAATGGAATTACGTGGTGCCCTATTAAAGTGAGTGCGGTTGTCTCTAATGCCTAACCCATGAACGATAGTGGTAATTCGATAAGAGACATCATGGTATGCACCACATCCAATAGGGTGCAACTATGATGTTCGGACACACCATCACACTATGGTGTTCCAGGTGGTATTAATTGTGAAACAATTTCCACAATGTCTTAATTGTGTGCCAAAGCTCATAACTCAGATACTCATCTCTATGATCATATCATAGACATTTTATCCTCTTGTCATGATGATCTTCAACTTCACTCTGAAATTACTTGAACCATTCAATAATTCAGACTTGGGTTTCATCAAGTAAATATACACAGTATCTACTCAAATCATCCGTGAAGTAAGAACATAACGATATCCACTGCGTGCCTCAGCATTCATTGGACTGCACACATCAAAATGTATTACTTCCAACAAGTTGCTTTCTTGTTCCATTTTACTGAAAACGAGGCTTTCAGTCATCTTGCCCATGTGGTATGATTTGCATGTCTCAAGTGATTCAAAATCAAGTGAGTCCAAACGGTCCATTTGCATGGAGTCTCTTCATGCATATACACCAATAGACATGGTTCGCATGTATCAAACTCTTCAAAAACGAGTGAGTCCGAAGATCCATCAACATGGAGCTTCTTCATGCGTTTTATACCAATATGACTTACGTGGCAGTGCCACAAGTAGGTGGTACTATCATTACTATCTTATATCTTTTGGCATGAAAATGTGTATCACTACGATCGAGATTCAATAAACCATTCTTTTAGGTGCAAGACCATTGAAGGTATTATTCAAATAAACAGAGTAACCATTATTCTTCTTAAATGAATAACTGTATTGCGATAGACATAATCCAATCGTGTCTATGCTCAATGCAAACACCAAATCTCGATGGTAGAGGGAGCGTGCGATGCTTGATCACATCAACCTTGGAAACACTTCCAACACATATTGTCAGCTCACCTTTAGCTAGTCTCCGTTTATTCCGTAGCTTTTATTTTCGAGTTACTAACACTTAGCAACCGAACCGGTATCTAATACTCTGGTGCTACTAGGAGTACTAGTAAAGTACACATTAACATAATGTATATCCAATATACTTTTATCGACCTTGCCAGCCTTCTTATCTACCAAGTATCTAGGGTAATTCTACTCCAGTGGCTGTTCCCCTTATTACAGAAGCACTTAGTCTCAGGTTTGGGTTCAACCTTGGGTTTCTTCATTAGAGCAGCAACTGATTTGCCATTTCATGAAGTATCCCTTCTTGACCTTGCCCTTCTTGAAACTAGTGGTTTCACCAACCATCAACAATTGATGCTCCTTCTTGATTTCTACTATCGCGGTGTCAAACATCGCGAATATCTCAAGGATCGTCATATCTATCCCTGAGATGTTATAGTTCATCACGAAGCTCTATCAACTTGGTGGCAATGACTTTGGAGAAACATCACTATCTCATCTGGAAGATCAACTCCCACTCGATTCAAGTGATTGTTGTACTCAGACAATCTAAGCACAAGCTCAAGGATTGAGCTTTTCTCCCTTAGTTTGCAGGCTAGAAAACTCATCGGAGGTCTCATACCTCTTGACGTGGGCATGAGCCTGAAATCCCAATTTCAGCTCTTGGAACATCTCATATGTTCTGCGACATTTCAAAAATGTCTTCGGTGCCTTAATTCTAAACCATTTAACATTACCGATCTATTATGTAGTCATCAAAACGTGTATGTCAGATGTTCGCAACATCCACAGACCACGTTCGAGGTCCAGCACACCGAGCGGTGCATTAAGGACATAAGCCTTCTACTGTCCGCATAATTGCTACTGTCAACTTTCAACTATATTTTCTCTAGGAACATATCTAAAACAGTAGAACTAATGCGCGAGCTATGACATAATTTGCAAAGGGCTTTTGACTATGTTCAGGATAATTAAGTTCATCTAATGAACTCCCACTCAGATAGACATCCCTCTAGTCATCTAAGTGATTACATGATCCGAATCAACTAGGCCGTGTCCGATTGAGGGAGTCCTGGATTAGGGGGTGTCCGGATGGCCGGACTATGACCTTTGGCCGGACTCCCGAACTATGAAGATACAAGATTGAAGACTTCGTCCCATGTCCGGATAGGACTTTCCTTGGCTTGGAAGGCAAGCTTGGTGATTCGATATGAAGATCTCCTCCCATTGTAACCGACTCTGTGTAACCCTAACCCTCTCCGGTGTCTATATAAACCGGAGGGTTTTAGTCCGTAGGGCAAAGAACAATCACACCATAGGCTAGCTTCTAGGGTTTAGCCTCTCTGATCTCGTGGTAGATCAACTCTTGTACTACCCATATCATCAATATTAATCAAGCAGGAGTAGGGTTTTACCTCCATCGAGAGGGCCCGAACCTGGGTAAAAACATCGTGTCCCTTGTCTCCTGTTACCATCCGCCTAGATGCACAGTTCGGGACCCCCTACCCGAGATCCGCCGGTTTTGACACCGACATTGGTGCTTTCATTGAGAGTTCCTCTGTGTCGTCACCCTTAGGCCCGATGGCTTCTTCGATCGTCAACCACGACGAGCTCCAGGGTGAGACTTTTCTCCCCGGACAGATCTTCGTATTCGGCGACTTCGCACTGTGGGCCAATTCGCTTGGCCATCTGGAGCAGATCGAAGGCGACGCCCCTGGCCATCAGGTCAGGTTTGGAAGCTTAAACTACACGACTGACATCCACGGGGACTTGATCTTCGACGGATTCGAGCCACGGCCGAGCGCGCCGCACTGTCACGATGGGCATGATCTAGCTCTGCTACCGGACAGTGCCCAGAGCGCTGCTCAGGTGTCCGCTCCGACCATTAGCTCGGAGCCGACTGCGCCAGTCGAGGACGGACGGTTGGACGCCGCCCCAAGAGCCGCAATCTCTACGGCGATAGAGCCGAATACCAGCCTAGTCCTTTGCGAGGCCTGTGACTCCAAGGTGCCGGACTCCTTTCCGGACTCCGAATCTTCCGCACCCCTTTCGATCAAACCCGATTGGGCTCCGATCATGGAGTTCACCGCCGCAGACGTCTTTCAGCACTCGCCCTTTGGTGATATCCTGAATTCACTAAAATCTCTCTCTTTGTCAGGAGAGCCCTGGCCGGACTATGGTCAGCAAGGTTGGGATGCGGACGATGAAGAAATTCGAAACCCACCCACCACCCACTTTGTAGCCACCGTCGATGACCTAACCGACATGCTCGACTTCGACTCCGAAGACATCGACGGTATGGATGCCGATGAAGGAGACGACCAAGAACCAGCACCTATAGGGCACTGGAAAGCCACCTCGTCATATGACATATACATGGTGGACACCCCCAAAGCAGGGGATGGCGATGAAAAAATGGAGGACGACCCCTCCAAGAAGCAACCCAAGCGCCGATGCCAGCGGTGCCGCTCTAAATCCCGCCAAAGCAAAAACGGCGAGTCCAGCACTGGAGACAACAACACCCCGGACTATGCCAAAGACAACCCCCTCCAGCAGGATTCAGCGCAGGAGGACGGAGGAGCCAGCCCTCATGAGAGAGCGGCAGACAGGAAGGTCGAGGACGACAATTACATGCCTCCCTCCGAAGACGAGGCAAGCCTCGACGACGACGAATTTGTCGTGCCAGAGGATCCCGTCGAACAAGAGCGTTTCAAACGCAGGCTTATGGCCATGACAAGCAGCTCAAGAAAAAACAACAGCAGCTTAGAGCTGACCAAGACTTGCTAGCCGATAGATGGACTGAAGTCCTGGCGGCCGAAGAGTATAGACTCGAACGCCCCTCCAAGAGCTACCCAAAGCGCAGGCTGCTACCCCAATTAGAGGAGGAAGCAACTAAACCTACATCACCAACGTACAATGCGCCCGATCGGCCACCCCGTGGCCGCGACAGAGAGGCCTTTCGGCCCTCAACTCAAGCCGCACCCCGATGCTGCTCCAAAAATACCAGAGCACGAGGAAACGCAACAGACCTGCGAGACATATTGGAGGATAAGGCAAGGCAAACAAGATCGATCTACGGATCGCGTGGGCGCCCCACGTCACGTGACGATAACCGTCATGCTGGATATGATAAATACGACCAGGCCGAACACAACAGACAAAGCTCATCCGAGCTACGTCGCGATATAGCCCAGTACATGGGCGCCACACACCCACTATGCTTCACAGACGAAGTAATGGATCATCAAATCCCCGAGGGTTTTAAACCCGTAAACATCGAATCATACAATGGCACAACAGATCCCGTGGTATGGATCGAGGATTATCTCCTTCATATCCACATGGCCCGTGGTGATGATATACACGCCATCAAATACCTCCCGCTCAAGCTTAAAGGACCAGCTCGGCATTGGCTTAACAGCCTGCCAGCAGAGTCAATTAGTTGCTGGGAGGACCTGGAATCCGCGTTCCTTGACAACTTCCAGGGCACTTATGTGCGACCACCAGACGCCGATGACCTAAGCCACATAATCCAGCAGCCAGAGGAATCGGCCAGACAATTATGGACATGGTTCCTAACCAAGAAAAATCAAATAGTCGACTGTCCGGACACCAAGGCCCTTGCAGCCTTCAGGCACAACATCCGAGACGAATGGCTTGCCCGGCACCTAGGACAGGAAAAGCCGAAATCTATGGCAGCCCTCACGACACTCATGACCCGCTTTTGCGCGGGAGAAGACAGCTGGCTAGCTCGTAGCAATAACATAACCAAGAGCCCTGGCAATTCGGATACCAAGGACAACAATGGCAGGTCACGTCGCAACAAGCACAAGCACCGCATTAACGGCGACAATACTGAGGATACGACAGTTAATGCCGGATTCAGAGGCTCTAAACCCGGTCAGTGGAAGAAGCCATTCAAAAGAAACCCTCCGGGCCCATCCAGTTTAGACCGGATACTCGATCGCTCGTGCCAGATACACGGCACCCCCGAACAACCATCCAACCACACCAATAGGGATTGTTGGGTGTTCAAGCAGGCAGGCAAGTTAAGGGGCTGCATAGCGACGACGAGGAGGAGCCCCGGCCGCCGAACAATAGAGCAACGCATCGATCGAGAAGCTAGAAGTGATCAAGAAGTGATCCTGAAACTACTTACATTCACACATAACCCAAACCGTGTTCACTTCCCGGACTCCGTCGAGAAGAGACCATCACGACTACACACGCGGTTTATGCATTTTAATGAAGTCAAGTGTCAAGTTATCTACAACCGGACATTAACAAATTCCCATCTGCCTCATAACCGCGGGCACGGCTTTCGAAAGATAATATACCCTGCAGGGGTGTCCCAACTTAGCCCATCACAAGCTCTCACGGTCAACGAAGGATATACCTTCTCCCTGGAAGACCCGATCAGTCTCAGAATCCCGGTTTACAAGACATTTCGAAATGGTAAAACAAGACCAGCAAAGCCGCCCGATGTGCCGACAAATCCCGATAGGAGTTGCACATATCTCGTTCTTAGGGCACACCGGATGAACACTACATACAACTAGAACCAGCCCTCAAGTTTCCCCAAGGTGGCGCTGCAAGTGGCTCTAGTTCGGACCAACACTCGAAGGAGCACTGGCCCGGGGGGGTTAAAATAAAGATGACCCTCGGGCTCGCGAAAACCCAAGGGAAAAAGGCTTAGGTGGCAAATGGTAAAACCAAGGTTGGGCCTTGCTGGAGGAGTTTTATTCAAAGAGAACTGTCAAGGGGGTCCCATAAATCACCCAACCGCGGAAGGAACGCAAAATCAAGGAACATAACACCGGTATGACGGAAACTAGAGCGGCAAGAGTGGAACAAGACACCAGGCATAAGGCCGAGCCTTCCACCCTTTACCAAGTATATAGGTGCATTAATTAAACAAGAGATATTGTGATATCCCAAAAATATCCATGTTCCAACAAGGAACAAACTTCATCTTCACCTGCAACTAGCAACGCTATAAGAGGGGCTGAGCAAAAGCGGTGACATAGCCAAACAACGGTTTGCTAGGGAAGGATGGTTAGAGGCTTGACATGGCAATATGGGAGGCATGATAAACAAGTGGTAGGTAGAGCTAACATAGCGATAGAGCGAGCAACTAGCAAAGCAAAAATAGAAGTGATGTCGAAGGTATGGTCATCTTGCCTGCAAAGCTCTCAGAGTTGTCGAAGGCTTGATCCTCGTTAGCGTTCTCAACAGGTTCCTTGTGCACGTACTCATCTCCCGTCTCTACCCAAAGCAAGTACACAAGCAATGGAACCACAATAAATCACGGTGCAATGCACAAGCCACATGATGCAATACATGTCATGATATGCGGGATGTGATATGCAATGCGTATGCGTGCTCCGGGAGGAAAAAGGATGAACAAGGCATCAACTTGGCAAACCAAGTATGCCGCTAGAAAGATGAGGTGATTTCGGTTGAAATCGATATAAAGATCACCGGGAACGGATGCACGGTTTGCAAATGGCAAGCAAAACAAGAATGACACAAATCTGCGATTAACAGCATGATGCTACTTAGCATGCAACAAGAAACTATGCTACAGCACCCCAACATAAAAACAAAGCATATTGAAGTGATCTAAAGGAGATGCTTGACAAAAGAGGAACACTGAGCTATGGCTAAATCACACAATAGCAGGTTCAAACAAGCATGGCAAAAGTGCAAAAGATATCAGGCTGGACATGGCATAAACAGCATCAGGTAGCAATGTTCAGAGCAAGTAATCGACATGCTACAGTAACTTATAATATCAAAACAAGACATGGCATGATTCTACTCAAAGCATAGAACAAAAGTCCCTTACCGACCATGAGCCAAAAAGGATCAGAAGATATGTTGGCACCCATGTAAACATAGCAAGTTCCGTTAACAGATTCAGCAAACAGAGCATGGCATTGACAGAATTATGAAGGCATCTTCGCGAGCTCGATTAACTCACCACAAGTCATTGCATGACAAGATAAGCATATAATCAGCAATAAGACATGTTTATGAAGCTATCCATGGCAAGAACAAGTTCATAGCATGCAAGGATCAACTACATCAACCTTGGCAAAATTGAATAACATGTAAATAACCTGCCATGAAACATTTTATAGCAAAAGTAGAGCACAAAAATGACATGCTAGACTACTCCATAAATGTAAACAGGGGCATGAATGGATAGAGCATAACCATATGTTCAAAACATCCTTACTTAAGTATCTCAAAATATGCATGGATCTCTCTGTAGTATCAAGTTTACATGGCATCAAAATAACAGCAGAACAGGGACTAAAAACAGCAACATCACGAAGCCTAGTTTGCATGCTTGTGCTAGTCACCACATTGATCATAAAAATACATGGCAAGCACCTCTGTAAAGATGGCATGGGATAGAACAAAACACCTGTAGAGCTCAGGCCTTTCCAAAAGTCTGTATAAAACCATATGCTTTGATCAACTCATCAAAGCGTATATTCCAACTCCGATATGCTTGCACCAGCCCAATGATGGATTGCTGGAGCTTGCACATTTTGTTAGCACCTTTCGGATCGTCAAAACCTTCTGGTTGCATCATATACAACTCTTCTTCCAGAAATCCATTCAGGAACACAGTTTTGATATCCATTTGCCAGATTTCATAAAATGTGGCAATTGCTAACATGATTTAGACAGACTTAAGCATCGATACAAGTGAGAAAAATCTCATCGTATTCAACACCTTGAACTTGTCGAAAACCTTTCGCAACAAGTCGAGCTTAATAAATAGTAACATTACTATCAGTGTCCGTCTTCCTCTTGAAGATCCATTTATTTAACATGGCTTGCTGATCATCGAGCAAGTCAATCAAAGTCCATACTTTGTTTTCATACATGGATCATATCTCAGATTTTATGGCCTCAAGCCATTTCGTGGAATCTGGGCTCACCATCGCTTCTTCATAGTTCGTAGGTTCGTCATGGTCTAGTAACATAACTTCCAGAACAGGATTACCGTAACACTCTGGTGCGGATCTTACTCTGGAAGACCTACGAGGTTCTGTAGTAACTTAATCTGAAGTTTCATGATCATCATCATTAACTTCCTCACTAATTGGTGTAGTAGTCACAGGAACAGATTTCTGTGATGAACTACTTTCAAATAAGGGAGCAGGTACAGTTACCTCATCAGGTTCTACTTTCCTCCCACTCACTTCTTTCGAGAGAAACTCCTTCTCTAGAAAGGATCCATACTAAGCAACGAATGTTTTGCCTTTGGATTTGTGATAGAAGGAGTACCCAACAGTTTCCTTTGGGTATTCTATGAAGACGCACTTCTCCGATTTGGGTTCGAGCTTATCAGGTTGAAACTTTTTCATATAAGCATCGCAACTCCAAACTTTAAGAAACGACAACTTTGGTTTCTTGCCAAACCACAGTTCATAAGGCGTCGTCTCAACAGATTTTGATGGTGCCCAATTTAAAGTGAATGCAGCTGTCTCTAATGAATAACCCCAAAACGATAGAGGTAAATCGGTAAGAGACATCATAGATCACACCATATCCAATAAAGTGCGGTTACGACGTTCGGACACACCATAATGTTGTGGTGTTCCAGGTGGCGTGAGCTGTGAAACTATTCCACATTGTTTTAATTGAAGACCAAACTCGTAACTCAAATATTTGTCTCCGCGATCAGATCGCAGAAACTTTATTTTCTTGTTACGATGATTTTTTCACTTCACTCTGAAATTCTTTAAACCTTTCAACTATTTTCAGACTTATGTTTCATCAAGTAGATATACCCATATCTGCTCAAATAATCTTGTGAGGGTCAGAAAATAACGATACTTGCCACGAGCATCAACACTCATTGGATCGCATACATCGGTATGTATTATTTCCAATAAGTCAGCAGCTTGTTCCATTGTTCTGGAGAACGGAGTTTTAGTCATCTTGCCCAAAAGGCACGGTTCACAAGCATCAAATGATTCATAACCAAGTGATTCCGAAAATCCATCTTTTATGGAGTTTCTTCATGCGCTTTACACCAATATGACCTAAACGGAAGTGCCACAAATAAGTTGCACTATCATTATTAACTTTACATCTTTTGGTTTCAATATTATGAATATGTGTATCACACGATCGAGACCCAACAAACTATTTTCATTGGGTGTATGACCATAGAAGGTTTTATTCATGTAAACAGAACAATAATTATTCTTTAACTTACATGAATAACCGTATTGCAATAAACATGATCAAATCATATTCATGCTCAACGCAAACGCCAAATAACATTTATTTAGGTTCAACACTAATCCCGAAAGTATAGGGAGTGTGTGATGATGATCATATCAATCTTGGAACTACTTCCAACATTCATCGTCACCTCACCCTCAACTAGTTTCTGTTTATTCTGCAACTCCCGTTTCGAGTTACTACTCTTAGCAACTGAACTAGTATCAAATACCAAGGGGTTGCTATAAACACTAGTAAAGTACACATCAATAGCATGTATATCAAATATACCTATG
Organism: Triticum dicoccoides; assembly: GCF_002162155.2. Classification (NCBI taxonomy): domain Eukaryota; kingdom Viridiplantae; phylum Streptophyta; class Magnoliopsida; order Poales; family Poaceae; genus Triticum; species Triticum dicoccoides. Next base: position 169,809,866 of record NC_041383.1, read on the forward strand.
TTCACTTTGCCATCCTTCTTATCCGCCAAATACTTGGGGTAGTTCCACTTCCAGTGACCAGTCCCTTTGCAGTAGAATCACTTAGTCTTAGGCTTAGATCCAAACTTGGGCTTCTTCACTTGAGCAGCAACTTGCTTGCTGTTCTTGAAGTTCCCCTTCTTCCCTTTGCCCTTTTTCTTGAAACTAGTGATCTTGCCCACCATCAACACTTTGATGTTTTTCTTTGATTTCTACCTTCACCGATTTTTGCATCGCGAAGAGCTTGGGAATTGTTTTCGTCATCCCTTGCATACTATAGTTCATCACAAAGTTCTACTAACTTAGTGATGGTGACTAGAGAACTCTGTCAATCACTATCTTATCTAGAAGATTAACTCCCACTTGATTCAAGCGATTGTAGTACCCAGACAATCTGAGCACATGCTCACTAGTTGAGCGATTCTCCTCCATCTTTTAGCAATAGAACTTGTTGGAGACTTCATATCTCTCAACTCAGGTATTTGCTTGAAATATTAACTTCAATTCCTGGAACATCTCATATGGTCCATGACGTTCAAAACGTCTTTGAAGTCCCAATTCTAAGCCGTTAAGCATGGTGCACTAAACTATCAAGTAGTCATCATATTGAGCTAGCCAAACGTTCATAACATCTGCATCTGCTCCTGCAACAGGTTTGTCACCTAGCGGTGCATCAAGGACATAATTATTCTGCGCAACAATGAGGATAAACCTCAGATCACGGATCCAATCCGCATCATTGCTACTAACATTTTTCAACACAATTTTCTCTAGGAACATATCAAAATAAACATATGAAAGCAACAACGCAAGCTATTGATCTACAACATAATTTGCAAAATACTACCAGGACTAAGTTCATGATAAATTTAAGTTCAATTAATCATATTACTTAAGAACTCCCACTTAGAAAGACCTCCCTCTAATCCTCTAAGTGATCACGTGATCCAAATCAACTAAACCATAACCGATCATCACGTGAGATGGAGTAGTTTTCAATGGTGAACATCACCATGTTGATCATATCTACTATATGATTCACGCTCGACCTTTCGGTCTCTGTGTTTCGAGGCCATATATGCATATGCTAGGCTCGTCAAGTATAACCTGAATATTCTGCGTGTGCAAAACTGGCTTGCACCCATTGTAGATGGACGTAGAGCTTATCACACCTGATCATCACGTGGTGTCTGGGCACGACGAACTTTGGCAATGGTGCATATTCAGGGAGAACACTTCTTGATAATTTTTAGTGAGAGGTCATCTTAAAATGCTACCGTCAATCAAAGCAAGATAAGGTGCATAAACGATAAACATCACATGCAATCAATATAAGTGATATGATATGGCCATCATCATCTTGTGCTTGTGATCTCCATCTCCGAAGCACCGTCGTGATCACCATCGTCACCGGCGCGACACCTTGATCTCCATCGTAGCATCGTTGTCGTTTACGCCATCTATTGCTTCTACGACTATCGCTACTGCTTAGTGATAAAGTAAAGCAATTACAGGGCGTTTGCATTTCATACAATAAAGCGACAACCATATGGCTCCTGCCAGTTGCCGATAACTTCGGTTACAAAACATGATCATCTCATACAATAAATATAGCATCACGTCTTGACCATATCACATCACAACATGCCCTGCAAAAACAAGTTAGACGTCCTCTACTTTGTTGTTGCAAGTTTTACGTGGCTGCTATGGGCTGAGCAAGAACCGTTCTTACCTACGCATCAAAACCACAACGATAGTTCGTCAAGTTAGTGCTGTTTTAACCTTCGCAAGGACCGGGCGTAGCCACACTCGATTCAGCTAAAGTGAGAGAGACAGACACCCGCCAACCACCTTTAAGCACGAGTGCTCGTAACGGTGAAACCAGTCTCGCGTAAGCGTACGCGTAATGTCGGTCCGGGCCGCTTCATCTCACAATACCGCCGAACCAAAGTATGACATGCTAGTAAGCAGTATGACTTGTATCGCCCACAACTCACTTGTGTTCTACTCGTGCATATGACATCTACGCATAAAACCTAGGCTCGGATGCCACTGTTGGGGAACGTAGTAATTTCAAAAAATTTCCTACGCACACTCAAGATCATGGTGATGGCATAGCAACGAGAGGGGAGAGTGTTGTCCACGTACCCTCGTAGACCGTAAGCGGAAGCATTATGACAACGCGGTTGATGTAGTCGTACGTCTTCACGATTTGACCGATCCAAGCACCGAACGTACGGCACCTCCGTGTTCAGCACACGTTCAGCTCGATGACGTTCTCCGGGCTCCAATCCAGCAAAGTGTCGGGGATGAGTTCCGTCAGCACGACGGCGTGGTGACGATGATGATGTTCTACCGGCGCAGGGCTTCGCCTAAACTCCGCGACGATATGACCGAGGTGGAATATGGTGGAGGGGGGCACCGCACACGGCTAAGGAACGATCCGTAGATCAACTTGTGTGTCCATGGGATGCCCCCTGCCCCCGTATATAAAGGAGTGGAGGAGGGGAGGGCCGGCCCTCTCTATGGCGCGCCCTAGGGAAGTCCTACTCCCACCGGGAGTAGGATTTCCTCTTTGCTAGTCCAACTAGGAGTCCTTCCATGTAGTAGGAGTAGGAGACAAGGAAGGGGAAGAGAGAAGGGAAGGAAGGAGGGGGTGCGGCCCCTCCCCTTAGTCCAATTCGGACTAGGCCATGGGGGGGGGGCGCGGCCTGCCCTAGGCAGCCCCTCTCTCTTTCCCGTATGGCCCAATAAGGCCCAATACTTCTCCCCGTATTCCCGTAACTCCCCGGTACTCCGAAAAATACCCGAATCACTCGGAACCTTTCCGAACTCCGAATATAGTCATCCAATATATCGATCTTTACATCTCGACCATTTCGAGACTCCTCGTCATGTCCCCGATCTCATCCGGGACTCCGAACTCCTTCGGTACATCAAAACTCATAAACTCATAATAAAACTGTCATCAAAACCTTAAGCGTGCGGACCCTACGGGTTCGAGAACTATGTAGACATGACCTAGAACTATTCTTGGTCAATAACCAATAGTGGAACCTGAATGTTCATATTGGCTCCTACATATTCTACGAAGATCTTTATCGGTCAAACCGCATAACAACATACGTTGTTCCCTTTGTCATCGGTATGTTACTTGCCCGAGATTCGATCGTCGGTATCCAATACCTAGTTCAATCTCGTTACCGGCAAGTCTCTTTAATCGTTCTGTAATACATCATCCCACAACTAACTCATTAGTTGCAATGCTTGCAAGGCTTAAGTGATGTGTATTACCGAGAGGGCCCAGAGATACCTCTCCGACAATCGGAGTGACAAAACCTAATCTCGAAATACGCCAACCCAACATGTACCTTCGGAGACACCTGTAGAGCACCTTTATAATCACCCAGTTACGTTGTGACGTTTGGTAGCACACAAAGTGTTCCTCCGGTAAATGGGAGTTGCATAATCTCATAGTTGTAGGAACTTTGTATAAGTCATGAAGAAAGCAATAGCAACATACTAAACGATCAAGTGCTAGGATAACAGAATGGGTCAAGTCAATCACATCATTCTCCTAATGATGTGATCCCGTTAATCAAATGACAACCCATGTCTATGGTTAGGAAACATAACCATCTTTGATTAATGAGCTAGTCAAGTAGAGGCATACTAGTGACATTATGTTTGTCTATGTATTCACACATGTATCATGTTTCCGGTTAATACAATTCTAGCATGAATAATAAACATTTATCATGATATAAGGAAATAAATAATAACTTTATTATTGCCTCTAGGGCATATTTCCTTCATGTGGACCACGCCGAATTGCACAACCGGATTCACACCATTCTTTATGGTATATGGTGCAGAGGCAGTTCTGCCTTGCGACATAATTCATGACTCACCTCGCGTGCACATGTACGAAGAAAGAGAAGCCGAACTCAATCGGCAGGACAGTTTGGACGCCTTGGAGGAGGAGCGTGACGTGGCAAAAGCCCGTTCGACATTCTATCAACAGCAGGCTCGAAGATATCAAAGCAGAGAAGTACGGGCCAAAACTTACAATGTTAGCGAGTTAGTTCTACGCCTGCCGGACAAGAAAAAGGACAAACTCAAGCCCAAATGGGAAGGTCCCTTCATTATTGACCAAGTCCTGACTGGTGGAGCGTACTTTCTGCGAGATGCATCGGATAACCGACTCGAGCCGAACCCATGGAACGCAGCCCGTCTCCGAAGATTCTACGCCTAGCGCCGGACTCTGTGTTCTTCCCTTCCTCTGTCTACTTTTTACACATTAGTTGTCTTATATTTCTCTCCTTCTCCCTCCTTTTCTCTTACAGCCTTTAAGGGCTCGTTCGCGCCTTGTTCGCACACAATTGACGCGCTATCCGCGCTCATTATACCCGGGGGCTTCTTTAACAGAAGCTTGTTTATACGGGCCTCATGCCCAACACATGTGTCACACTTCCGCATGTACCTTTTATTCACCATTATATGCATATGACTTAAGTTTTGGCCAAGCTGGGTTGCCTGGCTCCTGTGCTTACCCCTACGTTCCCGATTGTTCGGCTAGGCGATAAAGGGAGCACCTCTGTGATTGTTACTGTCGGGTCAGCCGGATGTGTACCTCAGACTGGGTGAAGCCGAAAGCTAGCGTTCTTAAGGGAATATTCGGTCGGTGAACTAAAGATGATTTCTCACTCATTTATTTATCTGCCCCCAGATGCTTTTCTGCTTTTTCGCAGTCTGGACATGCACTTTAGGGCATGCCTCCCAGGGAAAGGAACCCATTCTTCCTGGAAGATGTTTCTTACTAACCATGTAATATAACATAACTAGTTGGGCACTTGTCTGTTCAAGCACTAATGACCCCTACGCCTGGTCTCCATGCATGCCTTGGTTCTTACATAACCGAGAGGGTATTCAGACACACTCCGGACTATCGGGTCCCGAGGTTGAAGCGAAAAGGTCCGCCATGAAAAACGATCTACAATCCGGCTAGAAGGCATTTTACATGTCATCTTAAATTACATAGTCAATTTGACTGGGTATATTCCTCTTCAATACCATCCAACATGCTGTCTAGTTTACAGTCCTGTTGAGAATATTTGGCGGCCAACTCTACTTGGCCGTACACTAAACTCACAAGGATCTCCTTCCTACCGGGCCCCACAGGTCCGACCTCGTCCATGTGGTTTGGGTCAGCCTTCGTGTACTGCTTCTTTACCATGGCCATGCCTTCCTGGTGCCTTGACGGCAGTCCGATATCTTCCATAATCGGAAGCGCCGCCGCGCTCCCTTCAGCTTCTCTGCAAGCTCTCCAAGGCCTTCGGGCATGGAGACGCATGGCCACAAGGCCTGTACGACGCCTTGCATTACCTGCCGAACTCGTTCGTGCAGTTGTAAGAGCTCGGGAAGAAGGTCACCCATAGAACCGGGCATTTCCTCTGCATGTCAACCTGTCAGCATACCTACAGACATAACTCTGTCAATCGACTTCCTCTCCGAACTCTAATTCAAAGTTCGTTCAAGCACTTACTAAAAATGCCGCGTCGAAGCCGCCAATTCTCCTTCACGGAGTCCGACAGCTGAGCACGAACATCCTTTAGTTCCTCGCCCAGCTGGGTCTTGGCATCTTGGAGATTATTCTTCTCTTGCCTCACCCTCGTAAGCACACTCTCGCCGGCCTTTAACCGGCGCAATAGTTGTTGCTTGTCCGGATCCACTCCGACGCCATCTGCAATGTTATTGTCAGATTTGAACACATGCCGCACTTCACAACATACTTATCTTTCGAAGCATATATTACCAGAGGGGGTCTCCTTGGCCTCCCCTGTCGCGGCTAGTGCGGCCTCAAGTTGGGCCTTGCACTCTTCCAGCTCCCGGGACAGTCGGGTATTCTTTTCTGTAAAATCCTGCATAACAAATGATCCGTAAATCAGTTGTTCTAACTATTTCAAGTCTCGCGGGCTACTGACATATATAACCATCAAATTTTCTCTCCCGTATGTCTTTTACATACTGCTCTGTGGCTCTGGCTAGACCATTTTGAGCGGCACGGAGGTACGCATCTCCCGAATTGAAGGCATCCAATGCCTCTTGGGAGAAACAAGCATCACGAAGAATTGTCCGGCGACGCCTGTGGTTCATGGCACTCTCCACCTCGGAATTGGTGGCAGACAGCCCGTCCGCATCCTCTGTCGGAGGAGCGTGCGGTGCGCGCCTCGTGTTCGCCTCCGCTTCCGGACCCGGCCTTGGAGCCTGGCCGGTGGAGGCGCGATTGGCAACCTCTCCAGATATAGTCCGGTGAGCGCTCTTTTTCTTGAAAAAAGCATGAGCGTCAGTATGCCTTGAGGGAATAAGACCTGGGAATAAAATGGCACGCCATACCGTTGCGCCGGCGTCTCAATCCGGACCGCACTTCTTTTCAGCCCGCTGGGCCTTGATGCCCCTTGTTGGCTAGCCATCGCAGGCTCGGCCCTCCGCCTCAAGGACTTCCCCTGCAAAAACGCCATTGGTATACGGTGATAAAAAATAAGCACGGGTGGATCATCTTAAAGGTACTGGGACTTCGGTCTTGGTTACTTGTGAGGCTGGAAGTAGTCCGGGATAATCAGCCGTAATGGCCACTAAGGTGTTATCCTTGCTCAATTGATGAAACACCCCATCGATTAGCTCCACACATAAGTCCGGGTCCTCTTAGGAGTCCTGGTCGAAGGACCGTTCCGGGTCCTCGGGTTGTGGAGGAGGGCTGTTTATCTCCTTTACAGCCTGGCGTAGCTCATGCATTGAGATTGCTAGACTGAATACTTAACTATGGGAATATGAAACGGATGGGCGAGTGAAAGTGTCCGCTTACCCATCTTGGAGGATTGTACATAGAAAATCCGCCCCATGGGTTGACGCAGAGGAATTCCTCCTCTTCTCCCTTGTACAAAGCGGACAAGATCTTTATTAGAGCGGCAGCCGATTTCGGCCCCTTACGGCCGCACCGGGTGGCATCGTCCTCCCCATTGAAATCCCACATGGGGTGGCCCCTATACTGAAGCGGATGCACACCCCCCCGCATAATGCATGTGGCCATGACCTCGATCATGGTCAGTCCGGAATGAGCTAACAACCTTATCCGGTTCATAAGGTAAAGGACGTCCTTGTCATTTTCCTTCTGAGGGCTCCGTGGACGCCAGCTTAGGCGCTTCTTCAAAGGAGCATTATCGAACTCAGGGAGGCCGATCCGAACAGGGTTCAGCAGGGGGGCGTCTTCTATATAAAACCATTCTGAAGGCCAGTCTTCGGACGCCTTCTTTGGGGTTCCGGATAGATATTTGGTCCCGGCGATGCACCATAGTTCGGCTCCGCCCACTTGATATATCGACCCCTCCTGAGAATGGGGCACGAGGCAGAACATCTTTGAAAGGGCATGTAGCCCCTAAGTGTGGTTTTGGTAATTAAATGACAATCTCTATGGACTAATGTTTTCAGTGAGATATATTTGAAGGTTTTGTCCATAGATAGTGCCTCAAGGATATTGGACGGAATCAAGGATGAAGTCCATATATATTAAGATAGTGCCTCAAGGATATTGGATGGAATCAAGGATGAAGTCCATATATATATGAAGATAGTGCCTCAAGGATATTGGACGGAATCAAGGATGAAGTCCATATATATGAAGATATATTTGCCCTATGCTTTGGTATTAAATGAAAATTCCTATGGAGCATCAAGTGCATTGAATCTTATATGAAGATATGTTCCATAGTGATGCTTGAAGTGCATTGGGTTGTTTTGTGAAGTCTGCCATCAAAGCATCCGAAGAAGTCCTCATGGTATCCTTCTCTGGATACCCCGTGCACACGGGCCTGTACCTTGCACACGGGGTCAAGTGTCAACTCTCTGGATACCCCGTGCTCATGGGGCCTAGGTGTTGGCTCTCGAGATCCCATATCCAGTGAGGTTTCAAGTTGGTCTTCGAGTACTTCTATTGAAGCCATCAAGATTGGTTTCAATGCCTAATCTAATTAGGTTCATGATGGAGTGCATTGGAGGATCTCAAAGATTGATATATTTGGGATCCTGAGGATCAAGGCTTGAGAGAGTAATCAAAGATAAGAATTCAAGTTATGGTTTCAAGACAAGATCATGGTGAGCTTATGTGTTGGGTTTAGGTTGATCAAGTCTTTAAGCAAACAACTAGAGTGAAGAATTCATTGTGCCTCTCAAGATATTATGATGGAGGGCTTTTAAGGATCAAGGGCTTGAGAGAATAATCAAAGAGAAGAATTCAAGTTATGGTCTCAAGACAAGATCATGGTGAGCTCATGTGTTGGGTTTCGGTTGATCAAGTCTTGAAGCAAGCAACTAGAGTGACGAATTCATTATGCCTCTCAAGAGATTGTGATGGAGTTTTTAGAAGGGCAAGTGGTGACCAAGATGATATTCATAGTGGAACTTGATATGGTCATGGAAGAGTCTTTGGTGATATAGTATTGAAGCAATGAAGGGAAATGAAGAGTTCATTGTGGCTTTCAATAAACCAAGATGGAGCTTCGAGTAAAGATGTTGGTTGACCAAGATGAAGCTCGAAGATTATATCTAAGTGGTCAACTCTTAAAGCACAAACATTGTACCACGTGAGATCAAGTGATCTAGTGGTATGGTAAGTAATTGTGAATTGTGCTTTGTTACCTAACCCATGTTATGTGTTTGGTATGTCTATGTGGGTTAGGTGTTTCTCATGGGCTTGCATCAAAAGGAAAGATCTCAAGTAGCCTATGTGTGGATGACATCAAGTGGTGATGGTCATCGGGTTCGAGGAGTCCAAGTGCAAGATGAGAAGCCGGAGGTTATATGCTTTGAACCTTGCGGTCCACATCATGATAATGCTCATGTGAAGATGGGCTTAAGTTAAGGCTTCCCTCATTGCAATATGAGGAATCAATTCAAGCATCTTCACCAAGTGGTTGTGGACAAGAAAGGGATTCCAACTTGAGACAAGAATTGGAGTCATCACCAAGATCAAGTTGAATATTCAAGGCAAAGGTATACCTTAGCTAGGTTTTCCTAGTTTTGCCGGTCTCATGGTGCTTGGAGGGAGACCGGATTATAGGTTTGATAGCCGTACTATCAAGAGGGACTCTCGGGCAAGTAGCTTGATCATGTCGCATGTAGAGAGCTCAAACCTTTGCATTACTTGCATCATTATTTATTGTTGATCTTGGGTGGTTCTATATGTGAGGACCTTGGGCTTTTCCATAGCTTCAAAACGAGCCCAAGATCATCGAATTCGGAGTCCGGATGCCAAAGTTATCACTGTTTTAGTGGGCTGCTGCAGGCTGTTCTGGGTACCCCGTGGACACGGGGTTTTTGACCCCCGTGGGCACGGGGCCCCGTGCACACGGGCCTGTACCGTGCGCACGGGACCCCGTGGGCATCGGGTCTAAACCTCCGTGGGCACGGGGTGTCCAGGAAGTGCCCGTTGGAGCCCCAACGGCTAGTTTTGGAAGTTGGCTATAAAAGAGCCCTTCCTCCCCACCGGTTTGGGGGTTGTTCATTCACATTCTAAACATCATTTTGAGCCTCTTCTAAGTGAAGGGGTATTTGTGGATGGATCTTGGAGTCATTTGTTGATTTCCTCCATTGCATCCCCTCTCTTCAATCTCCCACTTTCTTGAGTTGCATCTTGTGAGATTGAGAGAGTGAGTTGAGCATTTGTTGCTTGACCTTGCATTGCATTTGTTGCATTGGTTTGAGCTCCCCGCATCGATTTGTTCGTTTGAGAGCCCGTGAGTTTATTACTCTTGGAGGCTTCGCCTCCTAGACGGTTTGGTGATATATTGAGAAGATTGTGAAGAGGCCTATGTGGCCAAGGTTCTCCCGGAAGCTTCCTTTTGTGGTGTGCTCCGAGGAAGGGTGTTCAAGTGGCCTAGGTGGTCAAGTTCCTCCGGAAGCTTCCGTGGTTGTGGTGTGCTCCGGAGAGGTTTGTAAAGGTGTGGTGGTCGCCTTCAAGACCAACCCCGAGTGAATCGAGGCTCATCCGTTGGGGGTGACTCGAAAGGGAGAATACGGTGAGTCACTTGGTGACGCCCCGGAGCTTCGGCTACAACACCGCTCTAACGGAGATTAGCACTTTCACGAGTGTGAACTTCGGGATAAATCCGCCTCCACGACTCACTTGTGGTTATCTCATACCCACACCCTTTACTTTCCGCAATTCATACTTGCCCATATTGATATATCTTGTGATAGTTGAATTGCTTAGTTGTTCCTTCATTTCCATATCTTGTGATATAGTTTGTGCTTGCTAGTTTGCTTAATTGCCTATCTTGTTTAGCATAGGTTGTTGGTGCACTTAGTTGAGCCTAGCATTTTTGGGATTTGTGCTTGAAAAGTATTCGTTAGTTTAATTCCGCATTAGGATAAAGCCAAATCCGTAAAAGTTTTAAAACTCCTATTCACCCCCCCTCTAGTCGTCATCTAGATCATTTCAATTGGTATCAGAGCTTTGGTCTCTCCTTGGTAGGCTTCACCGCCTAGAGAGTAAAGATGTCGACTAGTGGTATAGTGCACGATGACACCTTTTGTTTTAGTGGCACAAACTATCACTTGTGGAAAATTCGCATGCTTTGTCATTTTCGGACCATGGGTCCATGTTTTGTGCGAATTGTTCTTGTAGGGGCTTCTCCGTGGAAGGACGACCTTTTTCCAACTAGTGAGGAAAATGATGATATGCTTTGTGGATAGTGCTAAGAATGCCATAATCCGGTTTATATCCCTCGAAGTATTTGAGTCTATCATGACTTGTGTGACGGCTCATGATATGTGGACCAAACTTGAAGAAATATATGGTGGGTCCAATCTTGTTGATGTTCATCATCTTCCGGAGGAGCTAATCGAGGAGGTCTCCACATCTTCAAATCATGAAGATCTCCATATTGCTTCTTCCTCCGTGTACTTGGACATTTCAACTTCTTCCGCCTCACCATCATGTGGCATGTCCCAAGGTAATGACATGGTGAGTGAAAATATCATTTGTGCTGATTGTGATGATGTGCTCAACATTGATGATCTTACATGTATACATGGTAGTGTTGTAGATTCTATAGACTTGAGCATATCTAGCAAAAATGACTTACATTCTTGTGCTGATAGTCCATGCATATCATTTGGAGATTCCTTGAATACCTTTTGTGATGATATGCTTGATACTCCTTGTTTCCATGATCTATGTGCTTCTATTTCCTCTAGTTGTTGTTTGACTAACCATGTAGAGGAAACAAGAGAAAATATTGCACATATCATTAATGAGGAAATTGCTAGAGGAGCAAAGAAGGACATCACCTTGTTGGAGAGGAAATGCTATGAGTGTCAAGAGCATGGGCATGGATATCCTACTCTTGATGATAAAGAAACTCCCTCTCCAAAAGAATCATCATCAACCTCCGATGTTCACATGTGCCTCATGGCAAGAGGTAATACTGAGGTATCATCTACTCTTTGTAATGATATTGATGAGAGTAATGATGAATGTAATAGGGATATGAGTCAAGAAATATATGAAATTGGTAATTCTCTTCGTGGGGTAAATAAGAACACTTATGAGATGTTTAAAGATCTTATCACTCATTTTGGAAAGTGTAATGATTTACTTCACGAAGAGCAAGAACAAAATGAAAAACTTGATTGTAACCTTCTTGATGCTCTAGAAACTCTTAGAGACTTAGTCTTCTAAAGAAGAGATTGAAGTTGCTCATGATAAAATTAAAGAGGATTTTGAGCACCTTGACCTTGTCTACAAGAATGCCAAAGGAGAGCTCACCAAACTCTCTAAGTCTTATGAGGAACTTCAAGCTACTCATGTGAAGTCTCTAGTTTCTTCTAGCTCCTCTCATATTGTCAATGATGCTTGTGCTACTAACTCTACTTCTTGTGAAGCATCTATCTTGAAGGAGAATGTTGAGCTAAGGGCTCAACTTGTTTTGCTAACTAGCAATTATGGGAAATTAGAAGGAAGTCATGAAAAGCTCTCGGGCTCTCATGATGACCTTCTAATCTCCCATGAAAGGCTAAAGTTAGCTCATGAGGCTATTGTGACTAAGGTAACATCTCGTGAGCCTCATGTGGACATTAGCACTATATTTACTCAAAATGATTTATTGACATGTGCTAGTCCTAGTAATTCATCTAGACATATTATAGCTGATTCTTGTGATGAATTGCTCTCATTGCCTTGTTGCTCTAATAATGAAGTTTCTACTTCCTCTAGTACTTTTGTTGATACTAACCTTGTAGAGGAAAACAAAGAGCTCAAGGCTCAAGTCACTATTTTGAAGAAAGACTTGGAAATGTGTCATGAAGGAAATTCCACTCTCAACAATATTTTGAGTGGTCAAAAATCCCCTCATGACAAGGGTGGACTTGGTTTCATCTCCAACAACAAGAAGTCCGAGAAAAGGAATAAGGAACAAGACCAAGTCAAGAATCCGGCCAACATCACATGCTTCAAGTGCAAGAATGTTGGACACCATGTGAGATCTTGTCCATTGAAGAAGAAGGCTTCAAATGTGAAGCAACAAGGGAAGCGGCCTCAAGTCCAATCTCAAGGTCAACCTCAAGTTCAATCTCAAGGTCAACCTCAAGCTGAAGAAAGGCCACTACCAATAATGAACCAAGGAAATGCTCCCCAAATTGAGAAAGTAAAGAAGAAGAGAAGGGGGAGCACATGTTGCTATATTTGTCGTGAGAAGGGACACATATCTTCATCTTGTCCCAACGGTAACATCCCTAAGCCTCCTCTAGTCAATGATCATTATTTGCTTAGGAAGGATGTTGTTGGCAATTTGTTTGCCAAGTTTGTTGGCGCCCAAAGTGGTTTGGAAATGGAAGAGGCCATTTGGGTTGCCAAGCCTATTGTGTCTAACTTCTTAGGACCCAACTTGGTTGGGGACCATCAAGCTCAACCTTGATCAATAGGTGTGTGGAGGACATTGGAGATTTGGCTAGTTCATGAAGAAAATAATATTCACCATTTATTTGTTCGAGCCAAGTCATGTGGATTATCTTCATATTATCTATCCATAGTTCATCCTTGTGGTAACTTGTATTTGTATTGCTTACATTGAAAGTTACTCGCCCCTTGCTTGCTTAGGTTTTGTATCTAGCATGTGCATTTATATGTTGTGCTTCCTAGTATGCTTGATTTGTGTTTTCTAGCATGTGTAGGTTGCATTGCACATCATATAGTGATGCTTGTTGTCTTGAGCCTTATTTGTATGTTGTTTGGCTCTTGCGAGATATTAGTGGATCATCACATTATGGGGGAGTGTTATGTTTTGTGCACATCACAAACCCAAAATATGAATATGAGAAATACCACATAGTATTGATACTCAATATTATCTAGTCACTATGTGGTATGTCAAGCTCATTTGAAATTCAGTTTCTCAAAGTATCCATTAGTTATCTCTTTTAGGTGGTTATTTGCCTCTGTTGTATGCCTGCCGTGGTATCCAGAAAGTTGCACCAGAAAAGTTCTGGATACCCCGTGCGCACGGGGTCTTTTGACCCCCGTGCGCATGGGGTGTTGCGTAACTCTCTGGGTACCCCGTGCGCACGGGGTCTTTTGACCCCCGTGCACACGGGGTACTACATAACTCCTTGGATACCCCGTGTGCACGGGGTCTTTTGACCCCCATGCGCACGGGGTGTTTGTTGATTATGATCTTGTGCTTCTTCGGATTCTACCACCGAGTGTTAATTCCAAATACCAATTGGTATTTCTTCTTGTGGTAGAATTTTATGATCATCTTCTTCTCGGCTTGTGCTTCAACTTGCCTTATCTCATTGCTTGTACTATCTATTATCTACTTGAGTGAGATAAGCCTTTGAGCATGTGTGTAGTGTATATCCTTTATGCTCTTTGTTTTTTTGTTAGTTCATATGTTGTACTTTGTGTGCGGTCCTGTGTGGATTCGTCACTTTGATATAATTTGGACAACTTGAATGATGTATGTCATTATTGGAGTATTCATCTTTTAAGTGTTCTTCTGCCCAAATTATATCTCTTTGGATCTTGGTAGGCATGTGCATGCATATTTATTTATATACTTCTTCATGCCTTGCTTGCTCTCTTGATCCTCTATATAGGGTAAACTCCATAATATCATTAATGGTTAAAGGTGTGCATGAAATTCAAGTTCATATCCTTTTGCACATACTTATTGTGGAGTTTGCCCTATGTATTGTGGTTGTGCTTACTACTTCGGACCCAATAAGTTTGGGGACCAAATTGTACCTTAATGTGTTTTAGGTACATTGGAGAAGCATTGGATGATTGGCTTATTCATGAGGAAGGTGGAGACACCATGGAAAATTATTAGAGCCAAGCTTGATTGATTCTTTGATTTGGGGGAGAAAATAAATGAAAACCCGGTTCGGTCCTTCCATGCGGAGCAATTTGTTTCAAGTGTTGTAGGTGATGAGGCTCCTTCCCAAGCTACAAATACAATGGGGATTGGTCATATTCTTCCACAAGAAACACCCCTTGTCCATGTAGAAGAAGAAGGAGTAAGAGCCCCTCTTGTGGATCGACCATAAGGGAAGTCATCACCCCCAACACAAGAGCAAGATGTTATGGGAGATCATATACCTATCCAAGAACAAGATCAAGTCCCTCATGTTCGTGTACTAGATCAAGGGCCTCTTGAACCAATGCTTTCTCTCTTGGTAACAAGTACTTACTTCATGAATTTATTCAAGTTAGAGTCAACATTGTGTGTGTTGCATCATGGCATGATTAGTACTTGTTGAGTGAGTGCTTGTATGTTTTGCACATATGTTTGCACTCATGAGTTGGTGGATATATTTTGGACCCATGCTTAGCATGATTATCATATTGGATATCTCCATTATCCCTTGTCCAAAATATGTTCTTTGGATCCTTTGAATGTTTGATTCTATTGTCATATCATTTTGGTGCATTCTATGGATGCTCAATATAGTGTGAATTTCTTCGTTTGTTCATAACTGGATATGTGCATTTGATTCCACTCATAATATGAGAAATGCACAAATTAAGGAGGAACTCATACTATATTGGCCGTCTAGATTTTTCTTCCATTTTGGCACTTGTTGCCAATGGGGGAGAAGTTTAGAGGGTTTACGTGAAGTGGGTTGGTTCCTGTCATTCATGCTTATCTACTTTTGTTGTGCTTGCTCATTGCATGGATGTGTATATACAGGAAACTCCACCAAGTTATTTCCTGTGCATATATTGTGGGGGAGTTTGCTCTATATATTGTGGTTCTACTAGCATCAAATTCTTGTGTAGTATTTTGACACTAGTACAACTGGTTTGATAACATCAACTATCTTTGTGATGTTTGAGGCTATCAAAACCACCTCAAGTATACAATTTATTCTCGGATAGATTGCATACTTGTCTTAAATTCATTATATAAACCCTCTTGTTGAGATTGTCATCAATTACCAAAATGGGGGAGATTGAAAGGGCATGTAGCCCCTAAGTGTGGTTTTGGTAATTAAATGACAATCTCTATGGACTAATGTTTTCAGTGAGATATATTTGAAGGTTTTGTCCATAGATAATGCCTCAAGGATATTTGACGGAATCAAGGATGAAGTCCATATATATTAAGATAGTGCCTCAAGGATATTGGACGGAATCAAGGATGAAGTCCATATATATATGAAGATGGTGCCTCAAGGATATTGGACGGAATCAAGGATGAAGTCCATATATATGAAGATATATTTGCCCTATGCTTTGGTATTAAATGACAATTCCTATGGAGCATCAAGTGCATTGAATCTTATATGAAGATATGTTCCATAGTGATGCTTGAAGTGCATTGGGTTGTTTTGTGAAGTCTGCCATCAAAGCATCCGAAGAAGTCCTCATGGTATCCTTCTCTGGATACCCCGTGCACACGGGCTTGTACCTTGCGCACGGGGTCAAGTGTCAACTCTCTGGATACCCCGTGCTCACGAGGCCTAGGTGTTGGCTCTCGAGATCCCATATCCAGTGAGGTTTCAAGTTGGTCTTCGAGTACTTCTATTGAAGCCATCAAGATTGGTTTCAATGCCTAATCTAATTATGTTCATGATGGAGTGCATTGGAGGATCTCAAAGATTGATATATTTGGGATCCTGAGGATCAAGGCTTGAGAGAGTAATCAAAGATAAGAATTCAAGTTATGGTTTCAAGACAAGATCAGGGTGAGCTCATGTGTTGGGTTTAGGTTGATCAAGTCTTGAAGCAAACAACTAGAGTGAAGAATTCATTGTGCCTCTCAAGATATTATGATGGAGGGATTTTAAGGATCAAGGGCTTGAGAGAATAATCAAAGAGAAGAATTCAAATTATGGTCTCAAGACAAGATCATGGTGAGCTCATGTGTTGGGTTTTGGTTGATCGAGTCTTGAAGCAAGCAACTAGAGTGACGAATTCATTATGCCTCTCAAGAGATTGTGATGGAGTTTTTAGAAGGGCAAGTGGTGACCAAGATGATATTCATAGTGGAACTTGATATGGTCATGGAAGAGTCTTTGGTGATATAGTATTGAAGCAATGAAGGGAAATGAAGAGTTCATTGTGGCTTTCAATAAACCAAGATGGAGCTTCGAGTAAATATGTTGGTTGACCAAGATGAAGCTCAAAGATTATATCTAAGTGGTCAACTCTCAAAGCACAAACATTGTACCACGTGAGATCAAGTGATCTAGTGGTATGGTAAGTAATTGTGAATTCTGCTTTGTTACCTAACCCATGCTATGTGTATGGTATGTCTATGTGGGTTAGGTGTTTCTCATGGGCTTGCATCAAAAGGAAAGATCTCAAGTAGCCTATGTGTGGATGACATCAAGTGGTGATGGTCATCGGGTTCGAGGAGTGCAAGTGCAAGATGAGAAGCCGGAGGTTATATGTTTTGAAGCTTGCGGTCCACATCATGATAATGCTCATGTGAAGATGGGCTTAAGTTAAGGCTTCCCTCATTGTAATATGAGGAATCAATTCAAGCATCTTCACCAAGTGGTTGTGGACAAGAAAGGGATTCCAACTTGAGACAAGAATTGGAGTCATCACCAAGCTCAAGTTGAATATGCAAGGCAAAGGTATACCTTAGCTAGGTTTTCCTAGTTTTGCAGGTCTCATGGTGCTTGGAGGGAGACCGGATTATAGGTTTGATAGCCGTACTATCAAGAGGGACTCTCGGGCAAGTAGCTTGATCATGTCGCATGTAGAGAGCTCAAACCTTTGCATTACTTGCATCATTATTTATTGTTGATCTTGCGTGGTTCTCTATGTGAGGACCTTGGGCTTTTCCATAGCTTCAAAACGAGCCCAAGATCATCGAATTCGAAGTCCGTATGCCAAAGTTATCACTGTTTTAGTGGGCTGCTGCAGGCTGTTCTGGGTACCCCGTGGGCACGGGGTCTAAACCCCCGTGGGCACGGGGTGTCCAGGAAGTGCCCGTTGGAGCCCCAACGGCTAGTTTTGGAAGTTGGCTATAAAAGAGCCCTTCCTCCCCACCGGTTTGGGGGTTGTTCATTCACATTCTAAACATCATTTTGAGCCTCTTCTAAGTGAAGGGGGATTTGTGGATGGATCTTGGAGTCATTTGTTGATTTCCTCCATTGCATCCCCTCTCTTCAATCTCCCACTTTCTTGAGTTGCATCTTGTGAGATTGAGAGAGTGAGTTGAGCATTTGTTGCTTGACCTTGCATTGCATTTGTTGCATTGGTTTGAGCTCCCCGCATTGATTTGTTCGTGTGAGAGCCCGTGAGTTTATTACTCTTGGAGGCTTCGCCTCCTAGACGGTTTAGTGATATATTGAGAAGATTGTGAAGAGGCCTATGTGGCCAAGGTTCTCCCGGAAGCTTCCTTTTGTGGTGTGCTCCGAGGAAGGGTGTTCAAGTGGCCTAGGTGGTCAAGTTCCTCCGGAAGCTTCCGTGGTTGTGGTGTGCTCCGGAGAGGTTTGTAAAGGTGTGGTGGTCGCCTTCAAGACCAACCCCGAGTGAATCGAGGCTCATCCGTCGGGGGTGACTCGAAAGGGAGAATACGGTGAGTCACTTGGTGATGCCCCGGAGCTTCAGCTACGGCACCGCTCTAATGGAGATTAGCACTCTCACGAGTGTGAACTTCGGGATAAATCCGCGTCCCCGACTCACTTGTGGTTATATCATACCCACACCCTTTACTTTCCGCAATTCATACTTGCCCATATTGATATATCTTGTGATAGTTGAATTGCTTAGTTGTTCCTTCATTTCCATATCTTGTGATATAGTTTGTGCTTGCTAGTTTGCTTAATTGCCTATCTTGTTTAGCATAGGTTGTTGGTGCACTTAGTTGAGCCTAGCATTTTTGGGATTTGTGCTTGAAAAGTATCCGTTAGTTTAATTCCGCATTAGGATAAAGCCAAATCCGTAAAAGTTTTAAAACTCCTATTCACCCCCCCTCTAGTCGTCATCTAGATCATTTCAAGCTTCTTCCACAGCGCGACATGGGCCTCGATGCCCAAAAACAGCTCGCAAAGGGCTACGAAGCCCGCAATATGCAATATGGAGGCAGGCGTAAGGTTGTGCAACTGGAGGCCATAGAACTCCAGGAGCCCCCGGAGAAACGGATGAATTGGAAATCTGAGCCCTCTTATCAAATAAGGGACAAGGCATACCCGCTCTCCTTTGGAGGGATTGGGGACGCTCTCCGCTTGCTCTCCGCCATTATAGGTGGCAAGCCCGGCTCGAACGGGGACCATGTAGGCTGGGGGGAGAAGCCCCTTGGCTTGGAGCACCACTAGCTTGCTGTGCGGGACGGAACACCTCTCCCAATATCCAGGCTGAGGGCTGGGGGCGAGAGGAGGAGCTGCATTGACCGGCCATGATGGAATGGATCTCTGTCGAATGCGCTTAGATGAATGCTCGCAGAGGGAAGATGGTGTGATTCGGATCTAAATCCCCGTCTCTTTTATAGGCGGCCCATTTGCGCAGCTAGGGGGTAAATGAAAAAACACCCTGGCTTTTCACATTCGTTTGACACATGGAAGATGGCCATTATTGGGCGCAGAAGCCAAGGAGCGCAACATTCACCAGAAGCCAGACACTATTCAATAGGTATATGGGATTTGGAGAAGAACCCGCCTTGCAATGCTCAAGACAAATTCACGCGCCGGAATCATCGTCATTGAAGCCTGGTTCGGGGGCTACTGAGGGAGTCCCGGATTAGGGGGTGTTCGGATAGCCGGACTATAACCTTTGGCCGGACTCCTGGACTATGAAGATACAAGATTGAAGACTTCGTCCCGTGTCCGGATGGGACTTTCCTTGGCGTGGAAGGCAAGCTTGGCGATACGGATATGTAGATCTCCTCCCATTGTAATCGACTCTGTTTAACCCTAGCCCTCTCCGGTGTCTATATAAACCGGAGGGTTTTAGTCCGTAGGACGAACAACAATCATAGCAGAGGCTAGCTTCTAGGGTTTAGCCTCTCTAATCTCGTGGTAGATCTACTCTTGTACTACCCATATCATCAATATTAATCAAGCAGGAGTAGGGTTTTACCTCCATCGAGAGGGCCCGAACCTGGGTAAAAACATCGCGTCCCTTGTCTCCTGTTACCATCCGCCTAGACGCACAGTTTGGGACCCCCTACCCGAGATCCGCCGGTTTTGACACTGACACCCCCCTTTCCAGCTTTAGTAGTAAGCTGGACAGACAAAGCGGCAATATTTCACTGAGCCTGAATCCCCTTCTCCCCCGTCTGCTTGTTTAGAGAAAACCCCCTCTCCACGATTGCATAGGGTTTTCTTAGGGAGAACCAGGTACGAATTCTTCATCCATCCCCGATAAATCCAAGTCCCTTGGTCGTAGGTAATCCTAGGATGGCAGCCCCCGCCGTTGATGCATTTTTCTTCCAACTGAATCTAGTGTGTTTCATTTGCAGTACCCAAAGTGCGAGGACCCTACAGGTTTCTGCGCCCTCGGCGAGACGCCACACTTGTTCCTTCTCATCCTAACACGGGATTTTAAAATGCGCACAGTATGTTCCTAGAATCCTCTTTTCTATCCGGGAGGGTTGGGTTTTTTTGAACATGCTGTCGACTAATTTGGAAATTTGGATTGCTATATTTGGATAAAAGGTACTACTAGTACGATGGTCAGCACTGACATGAAGGAGGAAGTTATTTCTAGTTTTGGATAGGGAATACATTGTGTTCTCATATTATTTTTCCTACAGTGCATTATTTGCTCTGCCAGAACACATGTACTCAAGATGCTTGGCCTTGCCATAACTGAATACACTAGTTTAATGGTCACAGTGAAGACAAGCCATGGATATAAGTTTCAAGTTGGGTTCATGAACCAAGAAGATCGCTGCTTTTTTTATGGCTGAACTTGGATAAACTTTCCCAAGTGTTACAGACTGAAAGTTGGCGCACGAATGTTGATGGAAATAGCAGAACCTGGTCTCATCTTCATTGCGATCTTCCACCCCGACGTCGGTCCAATTGTTCATCCATGTTAGTTTTGTATCTGGTTCTTTGCTTGTTGCCTCGATTACTTCTTAATCCACCTATTCTGTCTAACTAATCAGAATTTAACTTTAGAAGTAGCAACAAATCTCTCACGAAGATGCTACTTCTAACTAATATTTTCTTATAATTGGTGGCACGCATAGGTTTTTTCAGAGTTAAGCAGGCTGCTCGTTTGTTATTCTGTAATAACTCGGCTGTTACTGATGGCACTGAAGTTGACTAGGACGACATCCACAAGTTCCTACACGTTATTGATTGTCTTGAGGTCCTTGTGGGGCGTTTCAATGGTGGAAGGCCACGTGGGATATGTGTGCCACTGCTGCACTCGTTGAACATGTCCAACTATGTCGAGAAACTTATGGTACGAGTTGTTTTCTGTTATATATGTTGTTCATAAACTATTGCTTATACACAGTTTTACAGCTGCGATCTTCTTGAAATAGAAACTGCCCAGTTCTATTGTTCCTATACAGATGCCTGACCATGGTCGGGTCAGACTTGCGCTTGGTCACAACATGATGTTTATGTCGACCTACTCCATTCCCCTTGGAGGTGAAAAGATACTTATTCATGGGTGGTCTCAAATAATGAAGGCCCGTCCATCTTGGAGAATAGGACAGAAGATAGTGTTCATGCTTTTCCATGGCTCTAAAGAGAATATCCTGTTTATTGACCACATTGCGAGATGAAGCCACTTTCAGAAGGTTGTGGATGCGTGGGGTGGCGCCTGGGCCTTGTCCTGGGGCTTGGCGGCCTCACCCTTTGTTAACTGTAGGCAAAGTAGCACTGTTCGAGGCGTGCTTTGTACGGTTGAACCCGTATAAGTACTCATACTGCTTTCAGCTTTGGTTGTTAAGTGCCCCTGCTGGTTTCAGTTAAGGTTGTTAAGTACTCCTGTTGCTTTTACAGTCTGTCGTGTTTCTTCAGTCCTGTCTTCCTCCAGCCGCCAAAACCAAACTAGCGCCGGCGGGGCCGCCTGCTTCCGCCTCCCACAGCTGGCTGCGCCTCAGTGCACGCATCGCCGCCCCACCGTCTCCTAAATCGTTAACGCCGACGTCCTCCGTGCGCTTTGGTGCGCTCGCCGTGGCGCCGCCCTCTCGCGTTGTCAACATGGTCAACAAACAACAAGAATCGGCAGAAGTACATGGAGAGGATGACAGTAGGGGCCCACCATGTCAGCGTATGGAAAAAATAAAAATGCTTCCTCCTAGTGTTTTCCTGACATCTGGGACCCACGACATTGTGAGCGTATATAGTCAATAGATAAGAGAACAACACAAGATCGGCTGACACCTGGGACGTAGCTACTCGAGCAGTATTTTTTTGTTATTGTTGAGACGGAGCAGGGTTTGAACTGGGTTGTGGCCCGTCTAGCCCAGGCTTATATTTTATGTTCACCATGTGACCAGCCCAGCTATTTTTTCTTTGTGAAAATGAGCCCAGTTTATTTTTCTGAAGAATACCCAATCCAGGCCTACTTATTTTTCTACGCCTGATGGGCTGCAACTCTTTCAAGACGCTTGCAAATCTTGAAAGTAATATGCAATGGGTTGTAAATATAAAAATAGATGACAAATTGGCAATTACTTTATAATTTCTGAATTTTTTCACATTTTCAGATTCCTATTTCACTGGGCATTAACCTAATTTAAATATATCTTCAAAGTACTTTAAATCTGGCTTGACATTTCGGTATTAAAAATAGTTTGGAACCCACAGAAATATGCGAAATTGGCCCTGGCCAACCAAAAAAATGACTGCAATAAATTGCATAAGAAGTCTGAATGAGCTATATATAAATTATTAAAGAAAATAGGGAGTGGTCTAACTTGTGGGCATGTTAAGTTGACGCGTATGCTAGATTTTTTTAGTTATTATATACATCAACAAATGATTCTAGCAGACGTAACCGTTGGATGTCAATCCAATGACCGTCGTGTTTCTTCAATCTCTGATCTTCTTGCTCCAGCCGCCAAAGTAGCACCGGCAGGACCGCCTACTCCCGCCTCCCATGGCTGGCTATGCTGCCACGCAGACCTCACCGCCCCTACTACTCCCACCGCTGGCCAGGGCATCCCTCTACTCACCCACACCACCTGTTATTCTGCGGCTATGGCAGCCTCACACCGCAGCCGAACCAGTGAACCCTTGTACTCCTCTCCGCGCGGGCTTCCACTGCCGCGTCTTCCCCGGCTCCGTGTCGTCCCCTTCCTATGCCTCGCCGTCGTCCACCGCCATGGTGCTCTCGGTGCAGCGTGGTTAATGTGGTCAACGGCCGACTTCCATCGGAAGAGTACTATACATGGAGAGGCTGACAGCTGGGTCCACGACAGTCGCAAGGAAGTGCTTCCTTATTACGCGGAAAATAATTATTCCTCCACCTGACAGCAGGGACCCACCAGACGGGCCACCAGTATTTCACGAAAAAAATGTTTCCCCCTAACTACTGGGACCTGATACGTCCATTTTACATCATGCTTTTATATCAATATTAATAGCATTATGGGCTGTTATTACACATTATATCTCATTACTTATGGCTATTCTCTCTTATTTTACAAGGTTTACCATGAAGAGGGGGAATGCCGGCAGCTGGAATTCTGGTTGGAAAAAGGAGCAAACATTGGAAACCTATTCTGCACAACTCCGAAAGTCCTGAAACTCCATGAAACAACTTTTTGGGATTTATAAGAATTTTTGAGCGAAATAAATAGGCCAGGGGGCCCACACCCTGTCCAGAAGACATGGGGGCGTGCCCCCTATCCCCTGGGCCCCCCTGGTGGGCCTCCGGCATCCATCTTATGCTATATCATCACTTTTACCCTGGAAAAAATCATGGGCAAGCTTACGGGACGAAACTCCGCCGCCACGAGGCGGAACCTTGTCGGAACCAATCTAGGGCTCTGGCAGAGCTGTTCTGCCGGGGACACTTCCCTCTAGGAGGGGGAAATCATCACCAACGATCCTCTCATCGGGAGGGGTCAATCTCCATCAACATCATCACCAACACCATCTCCTCTCAAAACCCTAGTTCATCTATTGTATCCAATCTTGTATCAAAACCACAAATTGGTACCTGTGGGTTGCTAGTAGCGTTGATTACTCCTTGTAGTTGATACTTATTGGTTTACTTGGTGGAAGATCGTATGTTCAGATCCTTTATGCATATTATTACTCCTCTGATTATGAACATGAATATGCTTTGTGAGTAGTTATGTTTGTTCCTGAGGACATGGGTGAAGTCTTGCTATTAGTAGTCATGTGAATTTAGTATTCGTTCGATATTTTGATGAGATGTATGTTGTCTTCTCCTCTAGTGGTGTCATGTGAACGTCGACTACATGACACTTCACCATTATTGGGCCTAGAAGAGGGCATAGGGAAGTAATAAGTAGATGATGGGTTGCTAGAGTGACAGAAGCTTAAACCCTAGTTTATGCGTTGCTTCGTTAGGGGCTGATTTGGATCCACATGTTTCATGCTATGGTTAGGTTTACCTTAATACTTTTGTTGTACTTGCGGATACTTGCAATAGGGGTTAATCATGAGTGGGATGCTTGTCCAAGTAAGGGCAGTACCCAAGTACCAGTCCACCCACATATCAAATTATCAAAGTACCAAACGTGAATCATATGAACGTGATGAAAACTAGCTTGACGATAATTCCCAATGTGTCGTCGGGAGCTCCTTTCTCATTATTAGAAATTGTCCAGGCTTATCCTTTGCTACATTAAGGATTGGGATACCTTGCTGCACTTTACTTATTTTATTTACTTATTACTCGTTACTATTTATCTTATCACAAAACTATCTATCACCTACAATTTCAGTGCTTATAGAGAAAACCTTACTGAAAACCGCTTATCATTTCCTTCTGCTCCTCGTTGGGTTCGACGCTCTTACTTATCGAAAGGACTATGATTGATCCCCTACACTTGTGGGTCATCAAGACTCTTTTCTGGCGCCGTTGCCGGGGAGTATAGCGCTTTTGGTGAGTGGAACTTGGTAAGGAAACATTTATGTAGTGTGCTGAAATTTTCTGTTACTTGTCACTATGGAAACTAATCCTTTGAGGGGCTTGTTTGGGATATCTTCACCCCAACCAGAAGAGCAAAGAGTTGCTCCTCAACCTACTGAACTTTATGAAAATATTCACTTTGAGATTCCTTCAGGTATGATAGAGAAACTGCTAGCTAATCCATTTGCAGCAGATGGAACATTGCATCCCGATTTACACCTTATCTTTGTGGATGAAGTTTGTGGATTATTTAAGCTTGCAGGTATTCCCGATGATTTTGTCAAAAGGAAGGTCTTCCCTTTATCTTTGAAGGGAGATGCATCAACATGGTATAGGCTATGTGATGATACGAGATCTTGGAATTATAAGCGATTGAAGTTGGAATTTCACCAGAAGTTCTATCCTATGCATCTTGTTCATCGTGATCGTAATTACATATATAATTTCTGGCCTTGCAAAGGAGAAAGCATCGCTCAAGCTTGGGGGAGGCTTAAGTCAATGTTATATTCATGCCCCAATCGCGAGCTCTCTCGGGAAATGATCATTGAGAATTTTTATGCTCGACTTTCTCTTGATAATCGCAACCTGCTCGATACTTCCTGTGCTGGTTCTTATATGTTGAAGACTATTGATTTCAAATGGGACTTATTGGAAAGAATTAAGTGTAACTCTGAAGATTGGGGTTCCGACGATGGTAAGGAGTCAGGTATGACACCTAAGTTCAATTGTGTTAAATCTTTTATGGATACCGATGCTTTTCGTGGATTTAGCGCTAAGTATGGACTTGACTCTGAGATAGTAGCTACTTTTTGTGAATCTTTTGCTACTGACGTTGATCTCACTAAAGAGAAGTGGTTTAAATATAATCCTCCTGCCGAAGTGAAAGTAGTTGCACCTATTACAGTCGAAGAAAATACTATTACCTATAGTGATCCTATTGTTCCTACTGCTTATGTTGAAAGACCTCCTTTTCCCGTTAGGATAAAGGATCATGCTAAAGCTTCGACTATTGTTCGTAAGAGTAATACTAGGACTTATACACCTCCTGAGCAAATTAATGTTGAACCTAGTATTGCTATGGTTAAAGATCTCTTGGATGAGGACTTAGATGTGCATGTTATTTCTTTCTATGGTGAGACTGCTAATCTTGCTAGGCCAGATACTAAGACACGTAGACCTGTCGTAGGCACGCCTATTATTTCTGTTAAAATAGGAGATCATTGTTATCATGGTGTATGTGATATGGGCGCTAGTGCTAGCACTATCCATTATGATTTATATAAAGAAATTATGCACGACATTGCACCTGTTGAATTAGAAGACATTGATGTTACTATTAAGCTTGCTAATAGGGATACCATTAAACCTGTTGGGATTGTTAGAGATGTTGAAGTTTTGTGTGGGAAGGTTAAATACCCTGCTGATTTTCTTGTTCTTGCTTCCCCACAAGATGCCTTTTGTCCAATTATTTTTGGTAGACCCTTCTTGAATACTGCTAGTGCTAAGATTAATTGTGAAAAGAATATTGTCACTGTTGGCATAGATGGTATGTCTCATGAGTTTAATTTCGCTAAGTTTAGTAGACAACCTCGTGAAAGGGAACCACCTAGTAAGGATGAGATTATTGGTCTTGCTTCCATTGCTGTTCCTCCAACTGATCCGTTAGAACAATATTTGCTAGACCATGAAAACGATATGTTTATGAAGGAAAGGGAAGAAATAGATGAAGTGTTCCTTAAACAGGAACCTATGTTGAAACATAACCTTCCCATTGAAATTCTTGGGGATCCCCCTCCACCCAAGGGTGATCCCGTGTTTGAACTCAAACCATTACCTGATAATCTTAAGTATGTTTATCTGGTGAAAAAGAAATATATCCTGTTATTATTAGTGCTAACCTTTCAGAGAAAGAAGAAGAAAGATTATTGAAAACTCTGAAGAAGCACCGAGCAACTATTGGATATACTCTGGATGATCTTAAGGGCATTAGTCCCACATTATGTCAACACAAGATTTCAGTGCAGAAAGATGCCAAACCAGTTAGGGATCCTCAAAGACGATTAAATCCCAAGATGAAGGAAGTCATAAGAAAGGAGATACTAAAGCTCCTTAAGGCAGGTATTATTTATCCCGTTACTGATAGTGAATGGGTAAGCCATGTCCATTGTGTCCCTAAAAAGGGAGGTATTACCGTCGTTCCTAATGATAACGATGAATTGATCCTGCAAAGAATTATTACAGGTTATAGGATGGTAATTGATTTCCGTAAGTTAAATAAAGCTACTAAGAAAGATCATTACCCTTTACCTTTTATTGATCAAATGCTAGAAAGGCTATCCAAACACACACATTTTTGCTTTCTAGATGGTTATTCTGGTTTCTCTCAGATACCTATGTCAGCGAAGGATCAATCTAAAACTACTTTTACTTGCCCTTTTGGTACTTTTGCTTATAGACGTATGCCTTTTGGTTTATGTAATGCTCCTGCTACCTTTCAAAGATGCATGATGGCTATATTCTCTGATTTTTGTGAAAATATTTGTGAGGTATTCATGGATGACTTCTCCGTCTATGGATCCTCTTTTGATGATTGCTTGAGCAACCTTGATCGAGTTTTGCAGAGATGTGAAGACACCAGTCTCGTCCTGAATTGGGAAAAGTGTCACTTTATGGTTAATGAAGGCATTGTCTTGGGGCACAAGATCTCTGAGAGAGGTATTGAAGGGGATAAAGCCAAAGTTGATGCTATTGAAAAGATGCCATGTCCCAAGGACATAAAAGGTATAAGAAGTTTCCTTGGTCATGCCGACTTTTATAGGAGGTTCATTAAGGACTTTTCTAAAATCTCTAGGCCTCTGACTAATTTATTACAAAAAGATATTCCTTTTGTCTTTGGTGATGATTGTGTAGAAGCGTTTGAAGTACTTAAGAAAGCTTTGATCACTGCACCTATTGTTCAGCCACCTGATTGGAATTTACCTTTTGAAATTATGTGCGATGCTAGTGATTATGCTGTAGGTGCTGTTTTAGGGAAAAGAGTTGATAAGAAATTGAATGTTATCCAGTATGCTAGTAAGACTCTTGATACTGCCCAGAGACATTATGCTACTACTGAAAAAGAGTTCTTAGCAGTTGTGTTTGCATGTGATAAGTTCAGACCTTATATTGTTGATTCCAAAGTTACTATTCACACTGATCATGCTGCTATTAAATATCTTATGGAAAAGAAAGATGCTAAGCCTAGACTCATTAGATGGGTTATCTTGCTCCAAGAATTTGACTTGCATATTATTGATAGAAAGGGAGCTGAGAACCCTGTTGCAGATAACTTGTCTAGGTTAGAGAATGTTCTTGATGACCCACTAACTATTAATGATAGCTTTCCTGATGAACAATTAGCGGTCGTCAATGCTTCTCGTACTGCTCCTTGGTATGCTGATTATGCTAATTACATTGTTGCTAAATATTTAGCGGCTAGTTTCACATACTAGCAAAAGAAAAAGTTCTTTTATGATTTAAGACATTACTTCTGGGATGATCCACATCTTTATAAAGGAGTAGATGGTGTTATTAGACGTTGTGTGCCTGAGCATGAACAGGAACAGATCCTACGCAAGTGTCAGTCTAAATCTTATGGAGGACACCACACTGGAGATAGAACTGCACACAAGGTACTACAATCTGGTTTTTATTGGCCTACTCTCTTCAAAGATGCTCGTAAGTTTGTCTTATCTTGTGATGAATGTCAAAGAATAGGTAACATTAGTAGATGTCAAGAAATGCCTATGAATTATTCTCTTGTTATTGAACCGTTTGATGTTTGGGGCTTTGACTATATGGGACCTTTTCCTGCCTCTAATTGTTATACATATATTTTAGTTGCTGTTGATTACGTTACTAAGTGGGTAGAAGCTATTCCAACTAGTAGTGCTGATCATAACACTTCTATTAAAATTCTTAAAGAAGTTATTTTTCCGAGGTTTGGAGTCCCTAGATATCTTATGACCGATGGTGGTTCACATTTCATTCATGGTGCTTTCCGTAAGATGCTCGCTAAGTATGATGTCAATCATAGAATAGCATCTCCTTATCATCCGCAGTCTAGTGGTCAAGTAGAGTTGAGCAATAGAGAGCTCAAATTAATTTTGCAAAAGACTGTGAATAGATCTAGAAAGAATTGGTCCAAAAAACTTGATGATGCATTATGGGCCTATAGAACTGGATACAAAAATCATATGGGTATGTCTCCTTATAAGATGGTTTACGGAAAAGCGTGTCATTTACCTCTTGAACTTGAACATAAAGCATATTGGGCTATTAAAGAGCTCAATTATGACTTCAAACTTGCCGGTGAGCAGAGGTTATTTGATATTAGCTCACTTGATGAATGGAGAACCCAAGCCTATGAGAATGCCAAGCTTTTCAAAGAAAAAGTCAAACGCTCGCCTGATAAGAGGATACAAAAGTGTGAGTTTAACGTAGGAGATTATGTGCTATTATTCAACTCTCGTTTAAGATTTTTTGCAGGAAAACTTCTCTCAAAATGGGAAGGTCCCTACGCTATCGAGGAGGTCTACCGTTCTGGTGCCATAAAAATCAACAACTTCGAAGGCACAAATCTGAGGGTTGTAAACGGTCAAAGAATTAAGCATTATATTTTAGGCAATCCTATCAATGTTGAAACTAATATTATTGAAACCGTAACCCCTGAGGAATACATAAGGGACACTTTCCAGAACGTTCCAGACTCCGAAAAGGCATAGGTATGTGGTATGGTAAGTAAACCGACTCCAAAACAAGTCCAATGGCAATTTTTATCAGTTTGGAATATTTAAGAATTTTAGGAAGAAAGAAGTAGTACGAAAGGGACACGAGGCTCCCACGAGAGTGGAGGGCGCCCCCCCGTAGGGCGTGCCCCCTGTCTCGTGAGCACCTCGTGTGCTTCCCGGACTCCGTTTTCTTGTATGTTATGTATTTTGGTCGGTAAAAATTCATTATATATACTCCCAAAGGTTTTGACCACCGTATCACGCAAATTTCCTTTGTTTTCGTTTTGAGCTGTTCCTGTTGCAGAATTAAGCAAGATGTCTTCTCAGGAGTCAGTGGGGAGAGCCGGGTGTCTCAACCAACGCCAGGTCCAAGAGCGAATAGCGATGCCTACCACTTTGGACCATCAACGGAGGATGAGATGGAGGCTGATTTGAAAAGGATGGATGCCATGGAAGAAGATCAAGAAGTCACCTCTCGTCTCCGAGCAGAATTCATGATAGGGGAACTGCCGAGCGTGGCTGTTCCAACTTCAGTCATCCCTGCCAATTCTAAATTTCTTTCTTATGAAAATATGAAAAAGAGCTTCACTTGTTCTCCAGAAGCTATGCAACATCCTTGGGTAAAAGGAGCTTTGGCTATTACAGGTAAGCCCCGTAAAGAAATTATGGATCTCAAACAACAAGTCAATAAGCTCGAGGAGGAGAACCGCATCCTGAAGGGCATAATTGCCAAGAAGATCATAACACCAACCGTGAAGAAGGATAAATAATCACATGGGTATGGGCACTCCCCTTGGCAACTGCCAAGCTTGGGGGAGGTGCCCCGGTATCGTATCACCATCACGCTCCTATCTTTACCGCTTTATTTAGTTCGATCCTTTTAGTAGTATCTTGATCTAGTAGATTGAAGTTTTGATATCAAGTAGTTTGAGTTTTGCTTTGTGATCTCTTTTTGTATTCGAGTCTGCGAGCTATCTATAATAAAGATTAGTGTTGAGTCAAGGGCTTTGCTATGTGTTATGATCTTGAGAAAGTAGAAAGAATGAAAGAGTTCATATTGATCTTATGGATAGTGATAACTTCACATATAGAAAGTATGAGGCATAAAGATTGTTGAGAGTTGATAAACGTAGTTTTGGTCATTGTTGCAATTAATAGGAAGTGATAAGGAAAGAGGGGTCCACATATAAATATACTATCTTGGACATCTTTTATGATTGTGAGCACTCATTAAGTATGACATGCTAAAAGAGTTGATGTTGGACAAGGGAGACAACGTAATGGTTTATGTTTTCTCACATCTTAGTTAAAGTATATTGTCATTAACCTTCCAAACATGTTGAGCTTGCCTTTCCCCCTCATGCTAGCCAAATTCCTAGCACCAAGTAGAGATACTACTTGTGCTTCCAAATACCCTTAAACCCAGTATTGCCATGAGAGTCCACCATATCTACCTATGGATTGAGTAAGATCCTTCAAGTAAGTTGTCATCGGTGCAAGCAATAAAAATTGATCTTTAATTATGTATGACTTATTAGTGCGGAGAAATAAGCTTTGTATGAACTTGTTGTGGAAGTAATAAAAGCGACGGACTGCATGATAAAGGTCCACACACAAGGGGCAATATAAACTGACGTTCTTTTGCATTAAGATTTTATGCATCAACCCTAAACGCGCATGACAACCTCTGCTTCCCTCTGCGAAGGGCCTATCTTTTACTTTAAGTTTTTACTTTATGCTTGAGTCAAGGTGAACCTCACCTTTCCCTTTTTCATTTTATCCTTTGGCAAGCTCCTCGTGTTTGAAAGATCGTGATATATATATCCAATTGGATGTTCGTTAGCATGGGCTATTATTGTTGACATCACCTAAAGGTGAATACGTTGGGAGGCAACACAATAAGCCCCTATCTTTCTCAGTGTCCGGCTGAAACTCTAT
This sequence comes from Triticum dicoccoides, assembly GCF_002162155.2. NCBI lineage: Eukaryota > Viridiplantae > Streptophyta > Magnoliopsida > Poales > Poaceae > Triticum > Triticum dicoccoides. The sequence continues at coordinate 169,841,171 of NC_041383.1, forward strand.
AACCACAAGTATTGCGTGAGTGTTAGCAATTGTAGAAGACTATGAGATAGTTGACTCTTTCTGATGTTACGATAAATTGCAATTGCTTCAATGACTGAGATTATAGTTTGTTAGTTCCCAATGAAGTTTTTGAACCATACTTGACATTGTGAATTGCTTGTTACTTGAGCATAGGAAATCATATGACAAAATCTATATATGTTGTTGTTATTAGAATGATCATGATGCCCTCATGTCCGTATTTTATTTTTATCGACACCTCTATCTCTAAACATGTGGACATATTTTTAGATTTCCGCTTCCGCTTGAGGACAAGCGAGGTCCAAGCTTGGGGGAGTTGATACGTCCATTTTGCATCATGCTTTTATATCAATATTTATAGCATTGTGGGCTGTTATTACACATTATATCTCATTACATATGGCTATTCTCTCTTATTTTACAAGGTTTACCATGAAGAGGGGGAATGCCGGCAGCTAGAATTCTGGCTGGAAAAGGAGCAAACGTTGGAAACCTATTCTGCATAACTCCAAAAGTCCTGAAACTCCATGAAATAACTTTTTGGGATTTATAAGAATTTCTGCATGAAAGAAATAGGCCAGGGGGCCCACACCCTGTCCAGGAGACAGGGGGCGCGCCCCCCTATAGGGCGCGCCCCCTATCTCCTGGGCCCCCTGGTGGGCCTCCGGTGTCCATCTTCTGCTATATCATCACTTTTACCCTGGAAAAAATCGTGGGCAAGCTTACGGGACGAAACTCCGCCGCCACGAGGCGGAACCCTGGCGGACCCAATCTAGGGCTCTGGCAGAGCTGTTCTGCCGGGGACACTTCCCTCCGGGAGGGGGAAATCATCACCAACGTCATCACCAATGATCCTCTCATCGGGAGGGGGTCAATCTCCATCAACATATTCACCAGCACCATCTCCTCTCAAAACCCTAGTTCATCTCTTGTATCCAATCTTGTATCAAAACCACAAATTGGTACCTGCGGGTTGCTAGTAGTGTTGATTACTCCTTGTAGTTGATACTTATTGGTTTACTTGGTGGAAGATCGTATGTTCAGATCCTTTATGCATATTATTACTTCTCTGATTATGAACATGAATATGCTTTGTGAGTAGTTACGTTTGTTCCTGAGGACATGGGTGAAGTCTTGCTATTAGTAGTCATGTGAATTTGGTATTCGTTCGATATTTTGATGAGATGTTTGTTGTCTTCTCCTCTAGTGGTGTCATGTGAACATCGACTACATGGCACTTCACCATTATTGGGCCTAGAGGAGGGCATAGGTAATTAATAAGTAGATGATGGGTTGCTAGAGTGATAGAAGCTTAAACCCTAGTTTATGCGTTGCTTCGTTAGGGGCTGATTTGGATGCACATGTTTCATGCTATGGTTAGGTTTACCTTAATACTTTTGTTGTAGTTGCGGATGCTTGCAATAGGGGTTAATCATAAGTGGGATGCTTGTCCAAGTAAGGGCAGTACCCAAGTACCGGTCCACCCACATATCAAATTATCAAAGTACCAAACACGAATCATATGAACGTGATGAAAACTAGCTTGACGATAATTCCCAATGTGTCCTCGGGAGCTCCTTTCTCATTATTAGAAATTTTCCAGGCTTATCCTTTGCTATATAAAGGATTGGGACACCTTGCTGCACTTTACTTATTTTATTTACTTATTACTCGTTACTATTTATCTTATCACAAAACTATCTATCACCTACAATTTTAGTGCTTGCAGAGAAAACCTTACTGAAAACCGCTTATCATTTCCTTTTGCTCCTCGTTGGGTTCGACACTCTTACTTATCAAAAAATGTTCTACACTTGTGGGTCATCAGGACCCACCGGACGGGCCACCGTATTTCGCTAAAAAAATGTTCCCCCCGCTGTCAGCTCAGACCCACTGGAAGTGCCTCCTTATTACGCACAAAAAAATGAATACCCCCTGCTAGCTGGGACCTACCTTGGTGGGAGGCTGACTTGTAGGCCTACTAAGTTGACTGGGACGGAGGCCTTTGTCAACTTTATTCAATGTGAACGATTCTAGCTCCAGTGACCGTACGATGTCCATCCAACGGCCGTAGTGCTTCTTCAACCTCTGGTCTTCTTGCTCCAGCCGCCCAAAGCAGTGTCGGTCGTGCCGCATGCTCCTGCCTCTCGTGGCCGGTTGTGATGCCGCGGAGGCCTCACCTCCCCCTACTGCTCCCACCGTTGGCCAGGCCATCCCTCTACTCACCCACACCCCCTGTTATTCTGTGGTGACGGCAGCCTCACACCGCAGCCGAACCAGTGAACCCTCATACTCCTCTATGCGTGGGCATCCACTGTCGCATCTTCCCTGGCTTCACGTCGTCCCCTTCCTAGGCCTCGCCGCCGTCCATCGCCCTGGTGCTCTCGGTGCGGTGTGGTCAACATGGTCAAGGAACGACTTCCATTAGACGTGGACTGTAGGTAGAGAGGCTGACAGCTGGGTCCACGGCCGCAGCAAGGATGTGCCTCCTTATTACGCGGAAAATAATGATTCCTCCACCTGACAGCAGGGGCCCACCAGACGGGCCACCGCATTTCGCGAAAAAAACGTTTCCCCCGTGACTGCTGGGACCCACCAGCTACATCTTCGCACGCAAGGAAGTGCGTCCGGACAAAAAAAACGATTCGCCCCCCTGACTGCTGGGACCCACTAGCTACATATTCGCACGCAAGGAAGTGCCTGACACTTGGGACCCACTTGGTCGAAGCGTACGCAGCGTTGTCATTCTGGTCGCGAACATGTACATACATATATACTGGTCGATGTAGAGGCGCTTACGTGTCGTAGTAGAGGCGCGCACATGTCGTAGTAGAGGCGTGCACATAGCATGTACACGTACGTACAACGGCCAGGGTGGAAGAAAGAAAATACGGCCACGTACGTACATACGGGCGGGGTCTCGAACGCCTACTCGCGCATACGTACGGCCAGGGCTCATGTACATGGCTGGGTCGGAACGGTGAAACAGCGTCGTCGTCGTGTTCATGGGGAGCAACCGGCTGGGTCGGAACGAAATGCGTCGTCGTGTTCATCAGGAGGGCTTGGACGGAACAGGCGATGGAAATGAGGCCTGGCGTACCATAGAACGGAGGAAACGGCCTTGTGTTCGACCGACCATGTTCGAAACGGGATCCTGTTCATCGGGAGGGGTCTGGCGTACCGCAAAGCAGAGGAAACGGACTTGTGTTGGACCTCCTATGGTCGAAACTGGGTCCTGTTGATCGGGAGGGGTGTGGCATACCGCAAAACGGAGGAAACGGACTTGTGTTGGAGCGCTACGGTCGAAACCGGGGTCCTGTTCATTGGGAGGGGTGTGGCGTACCGCAAAACGGGACTCCACAGGATAATGTTCATCTCCACCGTCGACCTCCTCCAGCCTCCACGGGCTACTGTTCATCCACCGTCGACCTCCTCCGGCCTCCACCTGCGACTGTTCATCCAAGGGCTCCTTTTCATCCAACCTCCACCGTGCGCTACTCCACCGGCTACTGTTCAACCACCCCTCTCCACGGGCTCCTGTTCAACCAACCCTCCACGGGCTATTGTTCATCCACCCCTCTACCGTCTACTGTTCATCCAGCCCTCCACGTGGTCGTCCTCTTCATCCAGGCCTCCATGGGGTCCTATTCATCCAGCCCCAACCGGCTCGATCGATCGGGGTCCTGTTCATCCAGAGGCAACGCCATGGGGTCCTGTTCATCCACCCCCACCGCTCACTGTTCATCCAAACCGCCCCTCCCCGCAATGCTCACTCTTCATCCAGAGGCAGCATCGATCGGCTTCAGTTAGCAGTAGTAGCAAAGGAATCGCTCGATCAGGTTCAGTTAACAGCCATCGATCGATCGCTCGGGTTCAGTAATGTGTAGCCTGCAGTGCTATCGCTCGAGTTCAGTTAGAGCCCAATGCCTTGCTCGGGTTCAGTTAGAGCCAACATCTCGCACACACGCGTGTACGTGTACGAGAGAAATGTGCATCGCTCGGCCCCCGACCACCCACCGTAACCGGGAACTCGCCGAAATTTTCCTCGCCCTCGCTTCTACCATGGTTTTTCCCGTCATGGACGGCCCAAAGAATGTCATGCAGCTGTGTCTCCGGTCTGCCCAGGACGAAAAGCCCATTTTTGTCATGATTTTTTGTCATAGAAGTAGGAGCCCACCACATCTATGATGATACCGGGTTTTGTCGCAATTATCGTCATAGAAGTGTCATAAGTATGACCATTTTTTTTGTTCGGCCCAAAATGTCACGGTTGTGTCTTTTTTTTGTAGTGATAGCCTCTATGATATTTATGTTCATGGTGTTCATATCCTACTCATGCTAGTATCCAATGTTACTTATGCATAATGCATGTTCATGACCGTTGTTGCTTTCTAGCTGACCGCTTCTCAACCTATTTGCTAGCCTTTGCCTGTACTAAGTGGGAATTCTGCTTGTGCATCAAAAACCTGAAACCCAAGTTATTCCAGATGAGTCCACCATACCTACCTACGTGCGGTATTGCCCTACCGTCCTAAGTAAATTTGCATGTGCCACCTCTAAAAACTTCAAATAAATGTCTTTTTTGTGTGCCTAGATTATTCATAGAGTGACAGGAGGTAGTTGGTAACTTCCATGCTTAGCGGATTATTCTCAGGATGGGTGTTTATTCACTCACCATTGCACGAGAAAGGGGCGGTAACAGGGATTCCCGGTCCCAAATTGCAAAAAGAACTTATCAATAATCAAACAAAAACTCCTATGGAGCAATAACCTTTACTCTATCGCTTGGGAACCGCTACTAATGTGTTTAGCATGGAAGATTTTTATAACTGATGGTCGCGAAGTAAACAAGAAGGGTGCATGTCTCAAAATTTCATTTACCTCTGTTTTAAAAACTGGAGCTCTGGCACCTCTGCAAATCACTGCTTCCCTCTACGAAGGGACTATCTATTTACTTTCATGTTGTGTCATCACCTTCTCAAATAAGCGCCAGAACCAAAGAGCACTGTTGTCATGCTAATACATTATGTGTAGCTAATGTTGGGTGCATCATGACTGGATCTTTTCTACCGTGAATTACAATGTTTAGTCGCTGCTTGAACTTTGGAGGTGCTCTGCATTTATGTTTTGCAGTCTCTGAAAGGGCTAGCGAGATACCACTATTGTCATATTGTATCATGGTTGTTTTGATAGTGTGTTGCTGTTTGAGATGTCTTATTATTGCTCGCTAGTTGATTATGTCACTGATATGAGTTAATATAATTTTTAAGAGTTATTGTCGACATGGTTAGTTATAATCTTTGCTGAAAACCTGGGTACTGTTTAAGCTTATTTATGGAAACAAGAGCAAAAGAGTTCGTAAAAGTTTTTGTTTTTCACTTTCAGTTTATCAACTGAATTGCTTGAGGACAAGCAAAGGTTTAAGCTAGGGGGAGTTGATATGTCTCCGTCGTATCTACTTTTCCTAACACTTTTCCTCTTGTTTTGGACTCTAATTTGCCTGATTTGAATGAAACTAACCCAGACTGACGCTGTTTTCAGCAGAACTACCATGGTGTTGTTTTTGTGCAGAAATAAAAGTTCTCGGAATGGAACAAAGCTTTGCGAGGATTTTTTATACAATAAAAGAGAATTTCTGGAGCCAAGAACCACCGGAGGGGGAACTTGGGTGGGCACAACCCACCAGGGCACGCCACCCCCTCCAGGCGCGCCCAGGTGGGTTGTCCCCACCTGGTGGCCCCGCAGACCCTAAAACCGACACTATAAAATCCTATTTTTCAGAAAAAAAAGAGGGAGAAAGAATTATCGTGTTCCATGAGACGGAGCCGCCGTCGTCTCCTGTTCTTCATCGGGAGGCCAGATCTGGAGTCTGTTTCGGGCTCCGGAGAGGGGGATCTTCGATCTTCGTCATCACCATCCCTTCTCCATTGCCAATTCCATGATGCTCCCCTCCGGGCATGAGTATTTCCTTCGTAGGCTCGCTGGTTGGTGAGGAGTTGGATGAGATTCATCAGGTAATCGAGTTAGTTTTGTTAGGGTCTGATCCCTAGTATCCATTATGTTCTGAGCTTGATGTTGCTATAATTTTGCCATGCTTAATGCTTGTCACTTTGGGCCCGGTTGCCATGATTTCAGATCTGAACCATTTATATTATCACCATTATATCCATGTTCTGGATCCAATCTTGCAAGTTATAATCACCTACTATGTGTTATGATCCGGCAACCCCGAAGTGACATAGTTGGGACCACTCCCGGTGATGACCGTAGTTTGAGGGTTCACGTATTCACCATGTGTTAATGTTTTGTTCCGGTTCTCTATTAAAAGGAGGCCTTAATATCCCTTAGTTTCCAATAGGACCCCGCTGCCACAGGAGGGTAGGACAAAAGATGTCATGCAAGTTCTTTCCATAAGCACGTATGCCTATTTATGGAATACATGCCTACATTATATTTATGACCTGGAGCTAGTGTCGTATCGCCCTAGGTTATGATTGTGTCATGATGAATATCATCCAAACATTCGTCGATCCAATGCCCACGATTTTCCTACATATTGTTCTTGCTAAGTTACTACTGTTGTTGTCACTATTGCACTTGCTACAAAATCACTGCCATCACTGTTATCGTTACTATTGTTGCTACCACTATTATCAAAACTATCATATTACTTTGCTACTGATCACTTTGCTGCAGATAATTAATCTCCAGGTGTGGTTGAATTGACAACTCAACTGCTAATACTTGAAATTATTCTTTGGCTCCCCTTGTGTCGAATCTATAAATTTGGTTTGAATACTCTACCCTCGAAAACTGTTGCGATCCCCTATACTTGTGGGTTATCAATGTGCTTTAGAAAAAAAAGTTAAAGTTTTGATAATGCTAGTCCTACAACGAATCTACAAATATTTTATTTAACTTTCCAAACTAGTTCTCTCTCCCCACTGAATTCAACTGGGTAGGCCTCTTCATCCCCCCATTACCAATCATAATCCTCCACATTAGCTTGCCTTGATCTTGAACTTTTTGTAAAGCAAGGAATGTTAAAACTTTTGTTATAGAGCTCCCATATCTTGTTAGTTTTATATATTGGCTATGGAAATATTTTTTACAAAGTAGCTTAAAAATATTCAAATGCCATTTGTGATTTTACTATGTGTGCCCTTGCCATTGCATTAGTTGCATCGGTTTCAGTTCTCCACGGTGATACGTGAAAGTTACAAGTTGAGAAGCTTATTACTATTGGGTGCTTCACTACAAAAAGAAGACACATCCATGACATTTTGGGCCGAACGAAAATTTTTCTATCATACTTATGACACTTCTATGACGATAATTGTGACAAAACCCGGTATCATCATAGATGTGGTGGGCTCCTACTTCTATGACAAAATATCATGACAGAAATGGGCTTTTCCTCCTAGGCGGGCCGGAGACGCAGCTGAATGACATTCTTTGGGCTGTCCATGACAGAAAAAACTGTGGTAGAAGCAAGGGCCAGGAAAATTTCGGGGAGTTCCCGGTTACGGTGGGTGGTCAGGGGCCGAGTGATGTGCGTTTCTCTCGTACACGTACGCGCATGTGTGCGAGGCGTTGGGCTCTAACTGAACTCGAGTGAGGCATTGGACTCTAACTGACCCGAGCGATTGCACTAGCTACATTACTGAACCCGAGTGATTCCTTCGCTACTGCTGCTAACTGAAGCCGATCGAAACCTGCTGCCTCCTTCCCTTGATGAACACTGAGCGTT
>NC_041383.1:169849307-169861899 GCF_002162155.2 Triticum dicoccoides
ATGAACAATTCCGGGTGGGGGTGGACGAACAGGACCCCGGGGTGTTGCCTCTGGATGAACAGGACCCTGATCGAGCCGGTTGGGGCTAGATGAATGATGTCTACTACACAACCTTCTTCTTGTAGACGTTGTTGGGCCTGCAAGTGCACAGGTTTGTAGGACAGTAGCAAATTTCCCTCAAGTGGATGACCTAAGGTTTATCAATCCGTAGGAGGCGTAGGATGAAGATGGTCTCTCTCAAACAACCCTGCAACCAAATAACAAAAAGTCTCTTGTGTCCCCAACACACCCAATACAATGGTAAATTGTATAGGTGCACTAGTTCAGCGAAGAGATTATGATACAAGTGCAATATGGATGGTAGATAAAGGTTTTTGTAATCTGAAATTATAAAAACAGCAAGGTAGCAAGCGATAAAAGTGAGCATAAACGGTATTGCAATGATAGGAAACAAGGCAAAGGGTTCATACTTTCACTAGTGCAAGTTCTCTCAACAATAATAACATAGATAGATCATATAACAATCCCTCAACATGCAACAAAGAGTCACTCCAAAGCCACTAATAGCGGATAACAAACGAAGAGATTATGGTAGGGTACGGAACCACATCAAAGTTATTCTTTCGGATCGATCTATTAAAGAGTTCGTACTAGAATAACACCTTAAAACACAAATCAACCAAAACCCTAATGTCACCTAGATACTCCATTGTCACCTCAAGTATCCGTGGGCATGATTATACGATATGCATCACACAATCTCAGATTCATCCAACCAACACAAAGTACTTCAAAGAGTGCCCCAAAGTTTCTACCGGGGAGTCAAGAAAACGTGTGCCAACCCCTATGCATAGGTTCATGGGCGGAACCCGCAAGTTGGTCACCAAAACATACATCAAGTGGCACGTGATATCCCATTGTCACCACAGATAAACACGGCAAGACATACATCAAGTGTTCTCAAATCGACGACTCAATCCGATAAGATAACTTCAAGAGGGAAACTCAATTCATCACAAGAGAGTAGAGGGGGGAGAAACATCATAAGATCCAACTATAATAGTAAAGCTCGCGATACATCAAGATCGTGCCATAGAGAGAACACGAGAGAGAGAGAGAGAGATCAAACACATAGCTACTGGTACATACCCTCAGCCTCGAGGGTGAACTACTCCCTCCTCGTCATGGATAGCACTGGGATGATGAAGATGGCCACCGGTGATGGGTTCCCCCTCCGGCAGGGTGCTAGAACGGGCTCTCGAGAGGTTTTTGGTGGCTACAGAGGCCTGCGGCGGCGGAACTCCCGATGTATCTTCATATTCGATGTTTTTAGGGTACGTAGGCTTATATAGGCGAAAGAAGTCGGTCGGGAGGTGCTCGAGGGGCCCACGAGACAGGGGGCGCGCCCAGTAGGGGGCACCCCCTATCTCCTGGCCTCCTCGAGGATCTTCTGACGTAAACTCCAAGTCTCCAGGAAGATATTCTTCCCAAAAATAACGCTGCCGAAGGTTTCATTCCGTTTGGACTCCGTTTGATATTCCTTTTCTTCGAAATACTGAAACAGGCAATAAAACATCAATATGGGCTGGGCCTCCGGTTAATAGGTTAGTCCCAAAAGTAATATAAAAGTGTATAATAAAGCCCATAATCATTCAAAACAGATAATAAAATAGCATGAATGCTTCATAAATTATAGATACGTTGGAGACGTATCAATGAACAGGACCCCATGGAGGGCTGGATGAACAGGACCCCGTGGAGGGCTGGTTAAACAGTAGCCGGTGGAGGGCTGGATGAACAGTAGCCCGTGGAGGGGTGGTTGAACAGGACTCTGTGGAGAGGGCTGGTTGAACAATAGTCAGTGGAGTAGCGCGCTGTGGAGGCTAGATGAACAGGAGCCCATGGATGAACAGTCGCAAGTGGAGGCTGGAGGAGGTCGGCGGTGGATGAACAGTAGCCCGTGGAGGCTGGAGGAGGTCGACGGTGGAGATGAACAGTATCCCGTGGAGTCCCATTTTGCGGTATGCCACACCCCTCCCGATGAACAGGACCCCCGTTTCGACCGTAGAGCTCCAACACAAGTCCGTTTCCTCTGTTTTGCGGTACGCCACACCCCTTCCGATCAAAAGGACCCTGTTTCGACCGTAGGAGATCCAACAGAAGTCTGTTTCCTCTGTTTTGTGATATGCCAGACCCCTCCCGATGAACAGGATCCCGTTTCGAACGTGGCCGGTCGAACACAAGGTTGTTTCCTCCGTTCTGCGGTACCCCAGGCCTTGTTTCCATCGGCTGTTCCGTTCGAGCCCTCTCGATGAACACGGCGACGCATTCCGTTCCGACCCAGCCTGTTGGCTCACCATGAACACGACGACGACGCAGTTTCTCCATTCCGACCCAGCCATGTACACAAGCCCTGGCCATACATATGCGCGAGTAGGCGTTTGAGAGCCCGCTCATATGTACGTACTTGGTCGTATTTACGTTCTTGCACCCTGGCCGTTGTATGTACGTGTATATGCCACATGCGTGCCTGTACTACAACACGTGCACGCCTCTATTACGACACGTGCGCGCCTCTACATCGACCAGTATGTACGTACACGTTTGCAACCAGAATGACAATGCCACGTACGCTTCGACCAGGTGGGTCCCGACTGTCAGGCACTTCCTTGCGTGCAAAGATATAGCTGGTGGGTCCCAGCAGTCAGGGGTGAATCGTTTTTTTTTGCCCAGACGCACTTCCTTGCGTGTGAAGATGTAGCCGGTGGGTCCCAGCAGTCAGGGGGAAACGTTTTTTAGTGAAATACGGTGGCCCGTCCGGTGGGTCCCTACTGTGAAGTGGATGAATAATTATTTTGCACGTAATAAGGAGGCACTTCCTTGCGGCCGTCGTGGACCCAGCTGTCAGCCTCTCCACGTAAATACTTTTCCGATGGAAGTCGTTCCTTGACCACGTTGACTAGCTGCACCGAGAGCACCAGGGCGGTGGATAACAGCGAGGCGTGGGAAGGGGACGACGCGGAGCTGGGGAAGACGCGGAAGTGGAAGCACGCACGGAGAGGAGTACGAGGGTTCACTGGTTCAGCTACGGTGTGAGGTTGTCATCGCCGCAGAATAACAGGGGTTGTGGGTGAGTAGAGGGATGGCCAGGCCAGCGATTGGAGTAGTAGGGGGCGCTGATGCCTCCACGACATCACAGCCGGCCACGGGAGGTAGGAGCACGCGGCACGACCAGCGCTGGTTTGGGCGGCTGGAGTAAGAAGACCAGAGGTTGAAGAAGCACTATGGCTATTGGATGAGCATCATACGGTAACTGGAGCTAGAATCGTTCATATTGACTAAGTTGACAAAGCCCTCCGTCCCTGTCAACTTGGTAGGCCCACAAGACAGCCTCCCACTATGCTGGGTTCCAGCTAGCAGGGGGGTATTCATTTTTTTGTGCGTAATAAGGAGGCACTTCCTTGCGTGCGAAGATAGCTGGTGGGTCCGACCTGTCAGCGGAGGGCACATTTTTTTTTGCGAAATACAGAGGCCCTTCTGATGGGTCCCAGATGTTAGGTGGAGGAATCATTATTTTGCACGTAATAAGGAGGCATTTCCTTGTGCGCGTCCGTGGACCCAGCTATCAGCCTCTCCATGTGCAGTCCACGTCCGATGGATGTCGCTCATTGACCACGTTGACCAGGCCGCGCCGAGAGCACCATGGCGGTGGACGACGGCGAGGCCTAGGAAGGGAATGACACGGAGCCGGGGAAGACTCGACAATGGTTGCCCACGCAGTGGGGAGTATGAGGGTTTACTGGTCTGGCTGCCGTCACCGGAAAATTACAGGAGGTGTGGGTGAGTAGAGGAATGGCCTGGCCAGCAATGGAGTAGGGTGGGGTGGTGCGGCTTGTGCGGCAGCACAGCCGGCCACGAGAGGCGAGAGCAGGCAGTCCCACTGGTGCTGGTTTGGGTGGCTGGAGCAAGAAGATCAAATATTGAAGAAGCAGCACGGCCGTTGGATTAACATCCAACGGTCATTTCTGTTAGAATCGTTTGTGGACTAAGTTGACAAAGCCTTTCATATACGTCAACCTAGTAGACCCACAAGTCAGCCTCCAAATATGTCCCAAACAGCGAAATTTCTAGCCATATTCAAATTAATTTTAAAACTAAATATACCTTAATTTAAATTCAATGAAATTTTACCCGCACAAAAACAATGAAATTTAAAATATCAAAATCCGAAAGAAAAAAGTATTTTGGAAATAATTGTCTGTTTGCTGTATTTTTTTCATTTTACAACCCATTTATTATTACTTATAGCCCAGTTCTTATTACTTATAGCCCATTTTCTGGGCAAAATGCATCCCTCCTCGTCTTGAAAGATTTCCGGCTCAGCGGGGCATAGAAAAGCAAGTAGGCCTACGTTGGTTATTCTGTAAAAAATAAAATAGCTGGTTAGCCATTTTTAGATAGGAAAAAAATAAATTGGGTTGGTCATGTGCTAAACATATGAAATAAAAGCCTGGGCTAGACGGTCCACAACTCCCGCACAACCCAGTTGATACCCTTCTCCGTCCCGAAAAAACAAAATTACTGTGCGCGCTGCTGGGTCCCTACTGTCATCCTCACCATCTACAGTCATCTCCTTATTCCTCTCGGTTGTTGACCATGTTGACAACACCGGAGGGCGGTGCCACGGCGAGCGAACCAAGGCGGAGGACGATGGTGAGGCCTTGGACGGGAACAAACAGGAGCCGGGGAAGATGTGCAGAGTTTTAGGGTGCGATGTGTCCATGATGCGTGCACGGTAGCACAGCCAGCCGTGGGAGGTGGGAGCAGACGGTCCCGCCGGCACTTGTTTGGGTTTGGCGGCTCGAGGAAGAAGAGACTAAAGAAACACGACAGCCGTTGAATGTCAATCCAACGGTCAAGGTTGGCACAATCGCTTGTTAACTAAGCCGACACCAAGTTGCATACTTTTTATATATATGAAGAAAAGAAAAACTGAATTCGTTCGCCTGATAACATTCCCGAAACTGCGACCATTCGATCTTGTGTCACAACTAAAACTGCGAGGAAAATGTGTTCGTCTGCCATCCTCCTCCCAGGGAACGTTCGCCACATAAGTGACTAGCACCCTTGGTTTCGACCGAGAGGTCTTGGGTTCGAGTCCCAGGAACTCTCAATTTTGTCCTCCTTCCTTCCTCGCAAAAAAAGAAAGAAAATCAAAGACTTGAGAAGGCGTACAGAACAAGCTAGTGTACCAGTAAAGAGACGTTACTGAGTTTTAGAAAAAAGAGAGACGTGCTCCTGTAGCTGGTTCGAATCCAAACCTAGACTAAGACTATATATGGTGCTATGCTACTCTGCAAGTATGAAACTGACATATCCAATGTTCACTTCTCCTCTTCTCTACTTACTCTGCCTAGCATCAGAAGCTCTAGCCATAGCAACCATGTCCGCTGGCTGCTCGTCCACCTGCTCTTCAGCAGGCAACAACCAGATATGTGCCAAGTCGCCACCCATACCATCGCTTGTGGATCTCATCACACCCCCATTGGCACACGCACCGCAGTGGGTTGCTCATCGCAACCCGCTGCCGTTGGTGTGGTGCCACTACTGCAAATCACATAGAGTCGTCCGTCGCGTCTCAACCACAATCCTCAACCCTGGACGAGTCTTCTACAAATGCCCAAATCATGGGGTAATAATATGTTTAAGTGTTGTTCTGCTACTTTCAGTTGCTGATTTTTTTAATAGTTTGGTTGATGGTCTTCCAATTTGATTCATGTAGAAAAGTGAAGATTCGTGTGATTTGTATTTTTGGGAAGTTGTTGATGTGGGGGAATGCAACTACGCTGATTATTTGGTTAGCCGAGGAATCCCAATACCAGCAGGTTGGTGTGCTGGACAAGTAACTGAAGGAACGACAGAAGAGGAAGATGTACAGCAAAAGGTTAAAGATGCAGTTCCTCTGATCATGGCCAAGCAACAGCTCCTGAACGGCCTTGACAACAATGAGAAGATGAAAGAGCTTGTGAAGATAATGGGAAAAATCGACGTGCTCTATAGGATGATTGTCTCTTTATTTGCAGTGTATGTAGCACTCGTGATGTATTCAGTGGCTATGACATGAGCACTTTGCTGAAACTAGTAATGAATGAAACCTGTGTAGCAGGTTCGGCGTAGTGTTGTGAACATCTAATGTTTTCTATTAACGGAAATCATGGGGTATCCCCTTTTGCTCATAAATAAATAAATAGCAGAGGCCCTTTTGGTAATAAATAAATAAATTAGCAGAGGCCCTGTCGGGTCAGATTTGTTCTCATTCAAAGACGTCGAGCAAATTGCAGTCCAACAACAAACTATGTCATCAAATTCAAGTTTCATAGCCAAATATGAGTACAACTAAACAACAATGTCATCATGTTTTAGTCATCATACAATCACCAAACACAAATCAGCATACATAACAAGTGATGTTCTCACAGAAAAATACTAAACAACACGTTCATCAGGTTTCAGTTGTCATAGCAAACACAATTTCACATAGTAGATAAAAACGTCTTCTGACAGGAAAATACGACAAAAGCAATCTAATCATCATCCGTAGCAGCAGCGTCAACATCTTCACCATGTGTATCGGTCTGAATCGTAATTCCCCACAGTGTCATCTTCTTCTTCATCCTCAACATACTCGAACGTTGGCTTCTTCTTGATCAACTCTTGTATGTCCACAGCACGACAGGCAATCTTTTCGCCAACGTCATTGACGTGATGGTTCTCAAAGATATTAGGAACATCTGTGTTATCTTGTACATCAGGAGCAGTGTAAGCATCATGTTGTTGTGTAACTTCATTAAACGAATTCCTCTGCTCAAACCTTTGCAATACTCTCCAATCATCGCTACGTGCAAATGTGTCTTCCATGAAAAATATCTATGTTGCTTGATTTGCCAAAATAAAAGGCTCGTTGGTCTGGTATGCCGCCTTGACATTGATGGATTTGAAATAATCACCAGCTCTAGGTTTTGCGATCCTGGAAAACAGGTTATACCAACGACAGCACAATAGAACCACACACCAATGATCCTCGAAACTAGAGATATACTACAACTGAACAATGTCAGTTATGTTAGCATACATTTCAGTTGTCTCTTTGCCGTACGTATCCGTGCTCATGATGGCACTGTTTTGTGTCTTCTTGCCTTCGTCGCGTGTAAGGGTGTTGTAGCGCACATCTCCAACAACGGAAGATTCATAATGTCTTACCCGAGTATCATGACCCATTGCTAGTGAGTAAAGGGCATCATCAACTGCCTGCCCATCCTCCGACATCTTCTTAACCTATGGTTAGAAAATAGACAAGTTGATCATCTTATGTACCCAATATATTAAAAAAACTGATAGTGCAATTCAAAAGCTTACATGGCTCTTGAACCATTTCGCAAATCCTGCCATAACCAGTTTGTCAATGTTTCTTGGATTTTGTGGCAGTAACTACTTTTTGTAGATGTTGCACAACATAGTGATCGCGTCAAACATCTAAATATATAAGAATGTGCTGCAAGTTTAGTAGATTATGATGTATAAGCTGCAGTACTTAGCACTTACTTGATATAAGGTAGTATCTCAGGACAGTTATTCAACACATACCAAACCATTTTGTCCAAATCTTTAGGTTTGTCCTCTTGTCGACTCTTCCCTGTAACTCGAACAGAATAATCGAAAACATTGAGCCCGGGATTGTCTTCACCCACCTCTTTGCTAAGTTGATCAGCTGTTTCAATGTATTTTGAGCAGAATGCCAACACTTCTGTAGCAATGTAGGCCTCTGCAATGGAACCCTCGGGTCTAGCTCTATTCCTAACATAGCCCTTGAAAGTGCCTAGCCGCCTTTCAATAGGGTACATCCAACCATACTATACTGGACCTCTAAGTAGTGCCTCATCAGGTAGATGAACAACCAAATGCACCATCACATCAAAGAAGGCTGGAGGATATATCTTCTCAAGGTCGCATAGGATAGTTGGTATCTTGTCTCTAAGACGCTCCAAAGCATCTATCCTGGTATTTCTACTGCGGAGTTCCCTGAAGAATTGTCCCAACTCTGCAACTGCTCTGTATAAGTCAGGGCGGCCCAATCCTCTAAGGATAACAGGTAAAACCCTTTGAAGTAGGACGTGGCAGTCATGAGTTTTCAATCCTTGTACCTTGTTTCCATCTGCACTAACTCTCCTTTCAGGGTTGGAAGCAAATCCATGTTAGAATTTCACACGTCACAGGACCTCACAAAATTCTATTCTTTTTACCTTGTCCAAGACGTACACAGCTGGTGCCATAACCCATAGTTTGCCTTCATCTTGCACCTGCAAATCCAGTCTGATACCCAGGTGTGTCAAATCAATCATAGATTTTAAGGTATCTTTCGTCTTGCCTTCAATATTAAGAAGTGTGTCGATAATGTTGTCACATATATTTTTCTCGATGTGCATCACATCAAGATTATGCCGCAGATCCAAATCTTTCCAATACTCCAAGTCCCACAAAGTGGACCTGCGGGTAAACAATAATCTCTCTTCTACCCTGCCATGCTTCCTTTTCCCGCTACCATTATGAGGATGGTTTCCTGGTGTAATATGCCTGACCTTCTCTAATTCCACTTCCAACCCATCGGTGGTGAGCCTCTTTGGCAAATCACGGTTTTCATGCTTTGCATTGAACACATGTCTTCGGTATTTTCTAGGATGCGGCTTGTCCTTGCCAAGGAAACAATGGTGTCCAATGTAACAGATCTTGCTAAGTATTGCGTATGACAGCGGATTCCTGTCACAGCGAACACATGCATTGTAACCATGTGTCGTTCGCCCTGACATAGTGCCCAAAGCCGGATAATCATGGATGCACCAAACTATAATAGCACGCAAAAAGAAATCAGCTGGTGGGCTGCTATATAGGTCTCGAGTGAGAACGCCCCTCCATAGCTGTTGAAGTTCCTCCACAAGAGGCTCCATGAATAAATCTGATACATCTCCAACGTATCTATAATTTTTGATTGTTCCATGCTATTATATTACCCGTTTTGGATGTTTATGGGCTTTACTAAGGACTTTTATATTATTTTTGGGACTAACCTATTAACCAAAGGCCCAGCCCAAATTGCTATTTTTTTGCCTATTTCAGTGTTTCGAAGGAAAGGAGTATAAAACGGAGTCCAAACGGAATAAAACCTTCGGGAGCGATCTTTTTGGAACAAACGCAATCCAGGAGACTTGGAGTGGACGTCAAGAAGTAAACGAGGCGGCCACGAGGGTGCCCGGCGCGCCCCCCACCCTCATGGGCCCCTCGTGGCTCCCCTGACCGACCTATTTTGTCTATATATGTCCATATACCCTAAAGACATTGAGGATCACAATAGATCAGGAGTTACGTTGCCGCAAGACTCTGTAGCCACCAAAACCCAATTGGGGCCCTGTTCCGGCACCCTGCCGGAGGGGGGATCCATCACCGGTGGCCATCTTCATCATCCCGGCGCTCTGCATGTCGAGGAGGGAGTAGTTCACCCTCCGGGATGAGGGTATGTACCAGTAGCTATGTGTTTGATCTCTCTCTCTCTCTCTCGTGTTCTTGATTTGGCACGATCTTGATGTATCGCGAGCTTTGCTATTATAGTTGGATCTTATGATGTTACTCCCTCTCTACTCTCTTGTAATGGATTGAGTTTTCCCTTTGAAGTTATCTTATCGGATTGAGTCTTCAAGGATTTGAGAACACTTGATGTATGTCTTGCATGTGCTTATCTGTGGTGACAATGGGATACTCACGTGATCTACTTGATGTACGTTTTGTGATGAACTTGCGGGTTCAGTGACCTTGTGAACTTATGCATAGGTGTTGGCAAACATTTTCGTCTTGACTCTTCGGTAGAAACTTTGGGGCACTCTTTGAAGTACTTTGTGTTGGTTGAATAGATGAATCTGAGATTGTGTGATGCATATCGTATAATCATGCCCACGGATACTTGAGGTGACATTTGAATATCTAGGTGACATTAGGGTTTTGGTTGATTTGTGTCTTAAGGTGTTATTCTAGTATGAACTCTATGATAGATCGAATGGAAAGAATAGCTTCATGTTATTTTACTATGAACTCTTGAATAGATCGATCAGAAAGGATAACTTTGAGGTGGTTTCGTACCCTACCATAATCTTTTCGTTTGTTCTCCGCTATTAGTGACTTTGGAGTGAGTCTTTGTTGCATGTTGAGGGATAGTTATATGATCCAGTTATGTTATTATTGTTGAGAGAACTTGCACTAGTGAAAGTATGAACCCTAGGCCTTGTTTCCTAGCATTGCAATACCATTTACGCTCCCTTTTACCACTTGTTACCTTGCTGTTTTTATATTTTCAGATTACAAATACCTATATCTACCATCCATATTGCACTTGTATCACCATCTCTTCACCGAATTAGTGCACCTATACAAGCTACCATTGTATTGGGTGTGTTGGGGACACAAGAGACTCTTTGTTATTTGGTTGCAGGGTTGTTTGAGAGAGACCATCTTCATCCTACGCCTCCCACGGATAGATAAACCTTAGGTCATCCACTTGAGGGCAATTTGCCACTATCCTACAAACCTCTGCACTTGGAGGCTCAACAACGTCTACAAGAAGAAGGTTGTGTAGTAGACATCAAAATTAAAATCCTTTCCAGGACTTTTTGGACCTGGGATGAGCAAGGCCATCATGTAGTTTGATTCTTTGGTGCAGACATTTGGAGGCATGTTGTAAGGGATAACAAGCACTGGACACATGCTATATGTGGCGCTCTAGTGGCCAAATGGGTTAAATCCATCTGAATATAAGCCAAGTCTAATGTTTCTCGAGTCAGCAGCAAACTTTTTGTGTTTACGATTGAAGCTTTTCCACTCACTACCATGAGATGGATGGCTCATTACATTCTGATTTCCATACTCCTGGTTCCTAGAATGCCACATTACATCCTCTCTTGTTTCAGCATCATGAAACAACCTCTGCAATCTTGGTATAATTGGAAAATGTTTCAGAACATTATGAGGAATCCTCTTCACAGCATCGCCATCTTTCCATCTTGATGATTTGCATTTTTGGCATTCACTTAAGTTGGCATAATCCTTCCGAAACAAAACACGATTATTCTTACAAACATGGATCATATCATATCCAATTCTAACTGCATGAAATAAATTCTTCATTCTACTGTAGGTGTGTGGCAGCTCAGACGCATCTGGGAAAGATTTGCGGAAAGCAGCCAACATCACATCGAATGATTTGTTGGTCATCCACTCAGATGTCTTCACCTGAAGAAAGGTGACCATAGTTGAGAATACCGACAGCTTATTTCCTGGGGTGACAGCCACGTTGCATTGTTCCAACATGCGGGCCCACCGTTTTTCTTCTGCAGGTGAAAGTTCATGAAATGCACGAGCATTTCATAGCATTGTTTCAATGTTGGTCAAACTCACTAGCTCCGCCACCACCACCTCCTCCTCCTCTTCCACCTGAGCATCAGGTAGATCAAGATGGTGATCTGCTGCTTCCACGTAGTCAATAACATTGACGTTCATAGCTTCACCACGATGAACCCACCTAGTATATGTGACCAACATCCCATACAAGTGTAGATGATTTTGCGCAGTTGACTGGGGTCTTGTAACTGAATTCATACAACTGCTACGCGGGCAGAGCACATCTGATTTCGGACCACCATACTCAGCTCTGATAAAGTTCATGAAGTTTTCAACCCCCTCGACATATGCAGCGGAGAATCTTCAAGCAGAAGTTATCCAAGTCATGTCCATCTGTTAGACATCAAAATTAGTTCTTCTACTATATATTACAAGAAAAGCATATGTGCTTTTTTATGAAGTCCAAAAAAAACACCTTGGTCGATGTCTAAATCTATGGCAAGATATTTGGACGAGCAAACCTAAGTAACAAAATATATGTAAAGCTAATTCAGCAAACAAATTTGAGTGCTAAATTATAGCAGGTTGTTTCAGTAGTCAATGAGGCCGAGCACACAACCATCAAACTATCGAAGGCCATCACAGCAACAAAAATCGAGTATAAAATGGTGTAGAGCTATTTCACCTAACAGATTGGCTACTAGACCATGGCAATCTACGTCACAATAAATATATGGCAGGATATTTCAGCAACTACTCGGCCTTGGCATGCCATCTCAGCTAAGAAGATTGAGTGTAGAACAGGGCAAGGAAGCTTCTTAAGCAGAGAATATTGACTGTAAACTACTTCGGCAAACAGTGAGATTAATAGCGTCTATCAGCTAACATTCAGCGCTACACCAACATGCACGGGGCCTTAGTCTAGAATGCGCTTACCGTGGGAGATGCTGACCGTCGTGCGTCTCCACATGAATGTCGCTAGCGGTGGTGGCGCTGACCGTCGTGCGCCTCCACAAGAACGTCGCCAGTGGTGGCGGCGCGGCTAGAGGATGGCAGTCTATGAGAGTGTACTGTGGGAGCGAGAGGATTGCCGTGCGTCCCCTCGACGAACCACGGCGCCAACGTATCAGCGCGGTGAGATGGCGAAGCGAAT
>NC_041383.1:169862039-169946421 GCF_002162155.2 Triticum dicoccoides
GGGAGTTTGGCGCATGGTCGGTTTCTCCAAGTGCAGTCCCATGTGTCAGTGAAGAGGCAAGCCAAAGTGTGTTCCGTTTGTGTGAGCCGTGTGCAGGACCGAACGTGTGTGGGGTGCAATACGACCGCGACACGGGTGCTGTGAGTGTACTGCCTTTTTTCCTTTTAAACTAGGTGCTTCACCCCCTCAAAAAAAACTTGGTGCTTTGCGCGATCCATCGATACTACTACTAGTAATCTGGCAATCCCGACTAAAATGGCATGGCCGGGTCTTTTCCCGCGCGATATGCCGGGAGGTTGGCTTGGTTGGGTTTTTTAGGACGAGTAATGCTACACCTATGTAATCCCAGTTACGTAATTAACGTAATGTGAAACGTGTGAGCTGTTGATTGTAGATTGTGGGGAGGGAGGGGCCCACCACCATGAAAATCAGGGGAGGAGAGAGAGAGAGGCAATTTACGTTAACTCTTTCGTAGGTTCCCGTAGATGTAGAAAGATGTGAAATGCGTGAATGTGTAGTGGACATACTATTGGAGTGCCTAAGATAAATTGTGTATGTATAGACCCTATGTGTTTATTTACTTCGCATGTTAGCTTTTTCTCGGTTAAATAAAAAACAGAGTTGGTGATGATGGTGTGCCTGTCATCCTGCAATATAGGTCATCCGATCTATATCTAACGGATAGGAAGGAAACTATGACAATTTACCCGCACTCCTCTCTACATTTGTAGATAAGGCCTTCCCTTGTTCATCATTTTCTCCCACAAGATCTTGATGTTCCGTGCAATGCACGAGCATCTTGCTAGTACTCCTACAATATACTATATTATTGTGAAAGTTCATATACATCGGTCGAGATTAATGCAAACACGACAGATTTTCATTACATTTCGAACTTTTATAGGATAGAAAAATAAAAGAAACCCGACCCTAAACCTATTCTACGGCGGCGACCGACGTCCTCCATCTGCGATCTCTAGTACGAGGGCGGGGTTCAAGACCCGTGAAGTGAAGGTGCGGTCTCCGGCAAGGAAGAGTAGAACACGGGATACTGACCGGCCAGTTGGCACACCATGCCCTCCCGCCTCCCATGCCCTACTCATCCTCGGAGGAGTCCCCAACCTCGACGGGTCGTACGTTGGACGGCGGCAAGTAGGATGCGTGGCTGACGGTGCTCTCGTCGTCGGCCGCCAGCGTGGCCACCGCTTGTGCGGCCGCCTCCGCGTCCGGCTACGCCGCTATTGCTTCGCCAGAGGCGACTTGAGCGAGGGCGGCGACCTCGAGCTTCATCCCCGAAGACAAGCTCTCCCACAGAGCATTCGTGGTTGCGATCATGGCGGATGTGGTGCCAGGTAGGAGGACGATGCGCTATGGTGTGGTGGTTAGCTGGGTGTTGCCGCTTTAAGTAGCGCATTCCGGTGAGGCCAAGCATCCGGGTGCGTCATTTAGTCGCCGGAGTTGGTTCCTCGGGCACCGAGCCTCTTAACGACGGCATACAGACGGACGACATGAATGCGGGCAGCTGGCGCCGGCTGAGAATGCATCGTGCGACGGTGCGAGGGACGAGGGTTTTTGGTGTGCCAGGGTAGTCAGCTGCAGTCGTGGCAACGTTGGAGATGCCCTTTGCTCACATGCGATCCCCGCATGTCATCGAAAAGGCAAGACGACCCGACATGGTCTCAGGTCCTAGGGATGCAGTTGGCCGCGCTACACCACTCCGTGGACGCGTCGCAGCGCCCCGTGCATCCTCGACGAGCCGGATGTTGGGGTGTGTTTGGATTGTGGCCAAAGTGCATCTTACCAAAATTTTGGTCATGACCCAAAGATTGGTCTTTGTTTGGATGGTTGCCATTTTTTGGCATGCCAATGAACTCTAGCCAACTCTAGTTCATTTTTCTTGCCAATGTCGGCCAAATCATGGGCAACCAAAACCTGGACCAAATTTTTGGCTAGCCAATGCTTTGATGGGGCAACCTTGGGCATAAACCAAACATACTGTTGGTCGTGCCACAGCGCTAAAGCCACCCTCGGCACACTGAAACAGACTGTGTCCAGTGACGATGAGTGTGTCGCTCACCGCGGTTGCCGTGTCCAAAGGCAGTGCTGGAGTTGCACCATGTTGCTGGCCCCCACGACCCACATGAACGGTTGCTGGTGGCGAGGAGGTCATGGGCCAGCTCCTCCATTGGACTAGTCTGTGCTACATCGTCTCGATAGGTGTGCCCCACATGTCGGTTTCCCTATTTTCACGGCCATATTCGAGCATCAGTGCTCCGCATTGCGCATTAGGCCTTTCACTATGTAGGCCAAGCGAGACAACTTATTGTTTATTTGAGCCGTTCAAGTATAATCATGTGGCGTTTGCTGATACGTCTCCAACGTATCTATAATTTTTGATTGTTCCATGCTATTATATTACCCGTTTTGGATGTTTATGGGCTTTACTTTACACTTTTATATAATTTTTGGGACTAACCTACTAACTGGAGGCCCAGCCCGAATTGCTATTTTTTTTGCCTATTTCAGTGTTTCGAAGAAAAGGAATATCAAACAGAGTCCAAACGGAATGAAACCTTCGGGATCGATCTTTTTGGAACAAACGGAATCCAGGAGACTTGGAGTGGACGTCAAGAAGCAGCTGAGACGGCCAGGAGGTCAGAGGGCGCGCCCTAGTGGGGTGGGCGCGCCCCCCACCCTCGTGGGCCCCTCATGGCTCCCATGACCTACCTCCTTCGCCTATATATATCCACGTACCCTGAAAACATCCAGGAGCACCACGAAAATCTATTTCCACCGCCGCAACCTTCTGTATCCGCGAGATCCCATCTTGGAGCCTTCACCGGTGCTCCGCCGGAGGGGGAATCGATCACGGAGGGCCTCTACATCATCTCCAAGCCTCTCTGAAGAGTTGTGAGTAGTTTACCATAGACCTTCGGGTCCATAGTTATTAACTAGATGGCTTCTTCTCTCTCTTTGAATCTCAATACAAAGTTCTCCTCGATCTTCTTGGAGATCTATTCGATGTAACTCTTTTTGCGGTGTGTTTGTCGAGATCCAATGAATTGTGGATTTCTGATCAAGTTTATCTATGAGAAATACTTGAATCTCCTCTGAATTCTTTTATGTGTGATTGGTTATCTTTGCAGGTCTCTTCGGATTATCTGTTTGGTTTGGCCTACTAGATTGATCTTTCTTGCAATGGGAGAAGTTCTTAGCTTTGGGTTCAATCTTGCGGTGTCCTTTTCCAGTGACAGTAGGGGCAGCAAGGCACATATTGTATTATTGCCATCGGGGATAAAAAGATGGGGTTTATATCATATTGCATGAATTTATCCCTCTACATCATGTCATCTTTCTTAATGCGTTACTCTGTTCTTCATGAACTTAATACTCTAGATGCAGGCAGGAGTCGGTCGATGTGTGGAGTAATAGTAGTAGATGCAGAATCGTTTCGATCTACTTGTCACAGACGTGATGCCTATATACATGATCATGCCTAGATAATCTCATAACTATGCACTTTTCTATCAATTGCTCGGCAGTAATTTGTCCACCCATCGTAATACTTATGCTATCTTGAGAGAAGCCACTAGTGAAACCTATGGCCCCCGGGTCTATCTTTTATCATATAAGTTTCCCATCTACTTTTATTTGCATCTTTACTTTCCAATCTATATCATAAAAATACCAAAAATATTTATCTTATCTTATTATCTCTATCAGATCTCACTTTCGCGAGTTATCGTGAAGGGATTGACAACCCCTTTATCGCGTTGCTTGTGAGGTTCTTGTTTGTTTGTGTAGGTACGAGGGACTTTGGAGGAGCCTCCTACTGGATTGATACCTTACTTCTCAAAAACTGAGGGAAAGCAGTGCTCAAGTGGTAGCAAGAAGGATTTTTGGCGCCGTTGCCGGGGAGGTTTTCGCTCAAGTCAAGACATACCAAGTACCCATCACAAACTCATCTCCCTCACATTACATTATTTGCCATTTGCCTCTCATTTTCCTCTCCCCCACTTCACCCTTGTTTTTTTATTCGCCCTTTCTTTTCCGTTTGCCTCTTTTTTGCTTGCTCCTCGTATTTATTGCCGCTATGTATGAAACCGGGGAGGTTATCGTTGATAAGAACATTAGTAATAACATGGAATATTTTGATGCTTTTGTTGATCCTGTTGAAGAACCACCCATCTTACATACTAAAAAGTTTCGTATCGGTAGTGGTAATATTATTGGAAAAGGGGTTATTCAAGATTTCTTTACTTGTGCCGATGCTTTACCCTCTATGGGTGGATCTATTCTTCATAGAGCTAGTAGTCTTACAGATGCTATCGCCATGCTTATAGTTGAACTTGAAAGACAATTTATGCATATGCATCCTTGCATTCAAAGGATTTTCCTAGAATTTTCCAATATTGAGCATTCTCCTGTTAAGCATGCAGCTACTATCTTTTTGGCTCATGTGTTTATATTTATAATAAAAGAAGCCAAATAAATTTTTGCGCACTATAGGGTGGACGCTTGCCGTCCTCCCATAGAGGCAATCATCTTCGATCAAGAGGAAATAAGGCGTTTTCAATCCTTAGATTAAGTTGCTTTTATTGAAAACCTTAGAAAAAAGGTTCCTACCAATGTTCTAGTTGATAGAATTTCCAAACTTAATAGTGATTGTGCTATTCGAAACAATGAGTTAGGATATTCCCTTGAGTATAGGCTCATGACTTTCTGCCAAAAGAATGCTTATAATGTGAATTAGTTGTGCAATACGAAGGGCCAAAGGAGGAACCCGTACCTTCCGAGGTTGATCTTGGGGACTTTTGTCCAATTAAATTTAGCCCTTTTGATTACTTTTGCTTGCCTCAAAGAAAACTTGCTGTTGAACGTAGAAAATATGAGATGAGTTTTCGTGATCTATCTTATTATTATGGCAATACTTAGATCTATTCTCGCTTTTATGCCTAGCTAGGGGCGTTAAACGATGGCGCTTGTTGGGAGGCAACCCAATTTTATTTTTGTTTATTGCTTTTTGCTTCTGTTTAGGAAAAAATATTTCATCTAGCCTCTGTTTAGATGTGGTTTTATGTTTTAATTAGTGTTTGTGCCAAGTAGAACCTATAGGATAACCTACGGTGATAGTTAATTTGATTCTGCTGAAAAACAGAAACTTTTGCACGCACGAGAATAATTTTAATAAATCACAAAAACGTGATTTTTAGTTGATTCTTTCTGCAGTAGATCAATAGACAAATTTCCCAGAACTTCCTATTTTTTAGGATTTTTAGAGTTCCATAAGTATTCGGAAGTTACATATTGCTACAGACTGTTCTGTTTTTGACAGATTCTGTTTTTCGTGTGTTGTTTGCTTATTTTGATGCATCTATGGCTAGTATCGGGGGTATGAACCATAGAGAAGTTGGAATACAGTAGGTTTAACACCAATATAAATAAAGAATTAGTTCATTACAGTACCTTATGTGGTGGTTTTTCTTTCTTGCACTAACAGAGCTCATGAGATTTCCTGTTGAGTTTTGTGTTGTGAAGTTTTCAAGTTTTGGGTAAAGATTTGATGGACTATGGAATAAGGAGTGGCAAGAGCCTAAGCTTGGGGATGCCCATGGCACCCCAAGATATTCAAGGACAACCAAAATCCTAAGCTTGGGGATGCCCCAGAAGGCATCCCCTCTTTCGTCTTCGTCTATCGGTAACTTTACTTGGAGCTATATTTTTATTCGCCAAATGATATGTGTTTTTCTTGGAGCGTATTGTATGATATGAGTCTTTGCTTTTTAGTTTACCACAATCATCATTGCTGTACACACCTTTTGGGAGAGACACACATGATTTGGAATTTATTAGAATACTCTATGTGCTTCACTTATATCTTTTGAGCTAGACAATTTTTGCTCTAGTGCTTCACTTATATCTTTTTAGAGCACAGCGGTGGCTTAATTTTGTAGAAATTGTTGATCTCTCATGCTGCACTTATATTATTTTGAGAGTCTTTTAGAACAACATGGTATTTTCTATGGTTATAAAATTGGTCCTAGAATGATGGGCATCCAAGTTGGGTATAATAAAAACTATCATAGAAAGTGCATTAAACACTATGATCAATTTGATGCTTGATGATTGTTTTGAGATATAAAGGTGGTAATGTTAGAGTCATGCTAGTTGGGTAATTCTGAAATTGAGAAATACTTGTGTTGAAGTTGGCAAGTCCCGTAGCATGCACGTAAGGTAAAAGTTGTGTGACAAATTTGTTGCATGGGGTGCTCTTTTAATTGTCTTCCTTATGTGTGGAGGTCGGGATCGCGTGATGGTTAACTCCTACCAACCCTTCCCCTAGGAGCATGCATAGTAGTACTTTGCTTCGAGGGCAAGTAAACTTTTGCAATAAGTATATGAGTTCTTTATGACTAATGTGAGTCCATGGATTATACGCACTCTCACCCTTCCACCATTGCTAGCCTCTATTATGCCGCGCAACTTTCGCCGGTATCATGCACCCATTATTTACCTTCCTCAAAACAGCCACCATACCTGCCTATTATGGCATTTCCATAGCCATTCCGAGATATATTGCCATGCAACTTTCCACCTTTCCGTTTATTATGACACGCCCCATCATTGTCATATTGCCCTTTGCATGATCATGTAGTTGCCATTGTATTTGTGGCAAGGCCACCTCCATATTTTTTCATACATGTCACTCTTGGTTCATTGCATATCCCGATACACCGCCGGAGGCATTCACGTAGAGTCATATTTTGTTCTAAGTATTGAGTTGTAATTCTTGAGTTGTAAATCAATAAAAGTGTGATGATCTTCATTATTAGAACATTATCCCAAGTGAGTAAAGGATGATGAAGACTATGATTCCCCCACAAGTCGGGATGAGACTTTAAACTTTATAAAAAAAGAGGCCAAAGAAGCCCATATAAAAAAGGGGGCCAAAGAAGCCCACCAAATAAAAAGAAAAAAAAAGTAAGAAAAAAAGAAAAAAATGAGAGAAAAGAGAGAAGGGACAATGCTACTAACTTTTTTCCACACTTGTGCTTCAAAGTAGCACCATGATCTTCATGATAGAGAGTCTCCTATGTTATCACTTTCATATACTAGTTGGAATTTTTCATTATAGAACTTGGCTTGTATATTCCAATGATGTGCTTCCTTAAAATGCCCTAGGTCTTCGTGAGCAAGCAAGTTGGATGCACACCCACTTAGTTTATTTTGTTGAGCTTTCATATATTTATAGCTCTAGTGCATCCGTTGCATGGCAATCCCTACTCACTCACATTGATATCTATTAATGGGCATCTCCATAGCCCGTTGATACGCCTAGTTGATGTGAGACTATCTTCTCCCTTTTTGTCTTCACAACCACCACCCTATTCCACATATAGTGCTATGTCCATGGCTTGCGCTCATGTATTGTGTAAGAGTTGAAAAAGCTGAAGCGCGTTAAAAAGTATGAACCAATTTCTTGGCTGAAACCGGGGTTGTGCATGATGGGAGTATTTTGTGTGATGAAAATGAAGCATGGCCTAACTATATGATTTTGTAGGGATGAGCTTTCTTTGGCTATGCTATTTTGATAAGACATGATTACTTGTTAGTATGCTTGAAGTATTACTATTGTTTATGTTTTATGAGCTTTTATCTTGAATCATTTGGATCTGAACATTCATGCCACAATAAAGAAAATTACATTAAGAATTATGCTAGGTAGCATTCCACATCAAAATTTCTATTTTTATCATTTACCTACTCGAGGACGAGCAGGAACTAAGCTTGGGGATGCTTGATACGTATCCAACGTATCTATAATTTTTAATTGTTCCATGCTATTATATTACCCGTTTTGGATGTTTATGGGCTTTACTTTCCACTTTTATATCATTTTTGGGACTAACCTACTAACTGGAGGCCCAACCCGAATTGCTGTTTTTTTTGCCTATTTCAGTGTTTCAAAGAAAATGAGTATCAAACGGAGTCCAAGTGGAATGAAACCTTCGGGAGCGATCTTTTTGGAACAAACGCAACCCAGGAGACTTGGAGTGGACGTCAAGAAGCGGCCCAGGCGGCCATGAGGCGGGAGGGCGCGCCTACCACCCTCATGGGCCCCTCATGGCTCCCCTGACCTACCTCCTTCGCCTATATATATCCACGTACCATGAAAACATCCAGGAGCACCACGAAAAACTATTTCCATCGCCGCAACCTTCTATATTCGTGAGATCCCATCTTGGAGCCTTCGCCGGCGCTCCGCCGGAGGGGGAATCGATCATGGAGGGCCTCTACATCATCTCCAAGGCCTCTCCGATGAGTTGTGAGTAGTTTACCACAGACCTTCGGGTCCATAGTTATTAGCTACATGGCTTCTTCTCTCTTTTTGAATCTCAATACAAAGTTCTCCTCGATCTTCTTGGAGATCTATTCGATGTAACTCTTTTTGCGGTGTGTTTGTCGAGATCCGATGAATTTTGGGTTTATGATCAAGTTTATCTATGAGAAATATTTGAATCTCCTCTCAATTCTTTTATGTGTGATTGGTTATCTTTGCAACTCTCTTCGAATTATCACTTTGGTTTGGCCTACAAGATTGACCTTTTTCTTGCAATGGGATAAGTGCTTAGCTTTGGGTTCAATCTTGTGGTGTCCTTTCCCAGTGACAGCAGGGGCAGCAAGGCACGTATTGTATTGTTGCCATCGGGGATAAAAAGATGGGGTTTATATCATATTGCATGAATTTATCCCTCTACATCATGTCATCCTTCTTAATGCGTTACTATGTTCTTCATGAACTTGATACTCTAGATGCAGGCAGGAGTCGGTCGATGTGTGGAGTAATAGTAGTAGATGCAGAATCGTTTCGATCTACTTGTCACGGACGTGATGCCTATATACATGATCATGCCTAGATAATCTCATAACTCTGCACTTTTCTATCAATTGCTCGGCAGTAATTTGTTCACCCATCGTAATACTTATGCTATCTTGAGAGAAGCCACTAGTGAAACCTATGGCCCCTGGGTCTATCTTTTATCTTATAAGTTTCCCATCGTAAATGGTGATGGTTTTCCTTTGAAGAGGAAATGGTGATGCAGCAAAGTAGCGTAAGTATTTCCCTCAGTTTTGAGAACCAAGGTATCAATCCAGTAGGAGGCTACACACAAGTCCCTCGTACCTACACAAACAAACAAGAACCTTGCAACCAACGCAAAAAAGGGGTTGTCAATCCCTTCACAGTAACTTGCGAGAGTGAGATCTAATAGAGATAATAAGATAAAATAAATATTTTTGGTATTTTTATGATATAGATTGGAAAGTAAAAGATGCAAATAAAAGTAGATGGGAAACTTATATGATAAAAGATAGAGCCGGGGGCCATAGGTTTCACTAGTGGCTTCGCTCAAGATAGCATAAGTATTACGGTGGGTGAACAAATTACTGTCAAGCAATTGATAGAGAAGTGCATAGTTATGAGAATATCTAGGCATGATCATGTATATAGGCATCACGTCTGCAACAAGTAGATCGAAACGATTCTGCATCTACTACTATTACTCCACACATTGATCGACTCATGCCTGCATCTAGAGTATTAAGTTCATAAGAACAGAGTGACGCATTAAGAAAGATGACATGATGTAGAGGGATAAACTCATGCAATATGATATAAACCCCATCTTTTTATCCTTGATGGCAACAATACAATACGTGCCTTTCTGCCCCTGCTGTCACTGGGAAAGGACACTACAAGATTGAACCCAAAGTTAAGCACTTCTCCCATTGTAAGAAAGATCAATCTAGTAGGCCGAACCAAACTGATAATTCGAAGAGACTTGCAAAGATAACCAATCACACATAAAAGAATTCATAAGAGATTCAAATATTTCTCATAGATAAACTTGATCGTAAACCCACAATTCATCGGATCTCGACAAACACACCGCTAAAAGAGTTACATCGAATAGATCTCCAAGAAGATCAAGGAGAACTTTGTATTGAGATTCAAAGAGAGAGAAGAAGCCATCTAGCTAATAACTATGGACCCGAAGGTCTATGGTACTCACAACTCATCGGAGAGGCCTTGGAGATGATGTAGAGGCCCTCTGTGGTTGATTCCCCCTCTGGCGGAGCACCGACGAAGGCTCCAAGATGGGATCTCGCAGATACAGAAGGTTGCGGCGGTGGAAATAGTTTTTCGTGGTGCTCCTGGATGTTTTCGGGGTACGTAGATATATATAGGCGAAGGAGGTAGGTCAGGGGAGCCATGAGGGGCCCACGGGGGTTGGGGGCGCGCCGGGCAGCCTCGTGGCCGCCTCGTTTACTTCTTTACGTCCACTCCAAGTCTCCTGGATTGCGTTTTTTCCAAAAAGATCTCTCCCAAAGGTTTCATTCCGTTTGGACTCTGTCGTGGAATTGTCACATCAGATGTCCTAGTGAAAGGACTTAATCGTGGAGCCATCGCAACTAGGAAGGTTGAAGGGGTTAATTGGGATAAGAGACACGAGAGGTTTATACTAGTTCGGCCCCTTACGATGAAGGTAAGGCCTACGTCTAGTTGGGTTGGTATTGCTTGATGTTTCGATGACCAGGGAGCGAGATACGCTATGCCCGGTTCTCGATGAGTTGTTTCTTACCCTTAACCACCAGCGGGTCACCCCCTTATATACACGGGTTGGCGCCCTGCGGCTTACAGAGTCCCGGCCGACTTATAATAGTGTCTGGCTCGGTGACTAGTTAAATCTACCTTACAATACAAGTCATGCCATTGTGGCAGTTTACTACAACGGGCCTCCAGTCGCTGGTGGGCTTTAGGCCCTCCATTGAACCACCATCTTCATGTTGGGTCTTGGGCTTCTTTCTGGTAAGTCCTCCTTTGCGTAACCCGGCCCCTCCTGGGCGGCTTACACAAATAGTTATATCCCCAACATTGGGCCCCAGATTGATTTGAAACGCCATCTTGATCAAACTTGACATGCTTCCTTCCGGGTTAAATTTAAACGGGAACCTCTTTTTTTTGTCGTAGGCTTCAATTTACGTAATGGCACCCAAAGCTCCTAAAGCTCCCGTGACCTGCAACTGGGTTAAGTCCACTATTACAGAGAGCATCTTGGCTGATTTCGTGAAATCCGGCCATCTGCCCAAGAAGGAGATCATGTCTTATCGCGCTCCTAACCCGTCAGAGGAGAAGCCTCTCCCCAAAAAAGGGGAGGTAATCATGTTTACCAATCACACGAACCGGGGCTTTGCTCCGCCCGGTTCAAAATTCTTCAGGGATGTTTTGCATTTCTTTGATCTCAAACCCCAAGATATCGGACCCAATTCCGTGTCAAACATCTGCAACTTCCAAGTCTTCTACGAAGTGTATCTTAGAGAAGAGCCCAATATACTTTTATTCAGAGAGTTGTTTTACTTAAACCGGCAGAACGAACGTGCCAACGGGCCCAGTCTTGAACTCGGTGGCATCTCAATTCAGCGGCGAAGAGACTGCCTTTTCCCTTATGCTGAACTGACGAGTCATCCAAAAGATTGGAACCAGACGTGGTTCTACTGCCAGGATACCTCTCAGGCTGAGGAAAACCCTCTGCCCGGCTTCCGCGCTCTACGCCTTGAGTCCAACCACCCGCTGCCGGATAAATTAACTGCTGTTGAACGTCTACCACTCGCTCCCATCATTAGAAGAATCAAGGCTCTTCTGGGAAATGGCTTGGACGGCATCGACTTAGTCCGAGTCTGGATTACCTGGCGAGTGCTTCCATTAAGCTGCCGACCCGGCTTAATGTGCACGTACTACGGTGAAAAGGACGACCCAATGTGTCATAGCCCCGATGACTTACCAGAAGACGTGGTGGAAGCCATGGCCCAATCGTTGTTGAAAGAAGGCACGGTGATAAGTAATGTCTTTGGCTTACTATCCTTCCACAAGAAGAACCCGGCCCCTGCTGTGAGTCACCAACCTCTGATGAATACTCTTTAATATATTATGTCTTGCCTTTACTCATAATCTCTTATTATTTTTCACAGGCCAATGATAACTTCTAGAAGGTCAAATATAACCATGAAGCAGCCAAACAAGCCAGAGCGGCCAAAAGAGCTGAAAGGAAAGCCGCCAAAGCAGGAACTTCAAGAAAAAAGAAACCAAGTGCTTTAGATTTACTCAAATTGGATGACACTTCTGATGATGAAGAAGAGGTAATCCTTTAACTCTCCTGACTCCTTTGTCATTATTTTATTAACACTCTATCTTTTCAGGAGGATACGGGAAACATCCAAGCAGTGGACGAAGAGGTAACTATAATATCCTCCAACTCAGAGCCTTTGCCAAAGCAAAAACTCCAAAGGGTGACCCGGAAAGTAAGATTTTCACATCCTCTTGCTTATCAAGATCCTCAATTTCTTTTGAAGCAACAACAGTTTGAAAGCGGGAGGCAGACCCAGAACAGCAAGGATGTAGAACTTTCCTCCAGTTTACCTGACGCAACCAGGAAGCGTCGGACTGAGGTTATCTCCAATTTACGTTGTCATTTTCCTTTGGCGGGTTTATTTCGCCAACCTCTCAATTCATCTGACTCCAATTATCAGGATACCTCTCCTTCCTCCGGCAAGTCTATGCAATCTAACATGTCGGCTTTCAAAACTGCCCCCGGGTAATATATTTTTGCTTACCTTATGTTATTTCTCTTACTCATGCTTTTGTACTCATCCTTCTGTTTTTGTTTATAGCATGCAAGCGAAACCCAGTAAGAAGGCAAGAAAAAGTAAGCCGTCCTGAGACCCGGTCGTGACTGAACCGGAGCTTGGCGCGACTGCTCCTGATAGTTCTACCCACCAGCCGCCGCCTGAACCGACCCATGACATTCCAGCACCAACCTCTGATCTGCCCATCGAAGATACTCTCAACAGTTCTGATAACCCGGAAGCTCCTAGCCCGGTCAAGACATGATGTGTCCACTGATGCATTAGCAAAATTTGATCAAGGCACAGATTCTAATATTTTAATGCTGGGTACAATTGCACTCAAAATACAGTCATCGGAACCTAAGCCGGACGAGGTTAAACCTAATTTTAGGACTCCGCCGCGTCAGGTTATGCTTGGATCATTATCATTCCAAGTTTGATCGGAGTTGAGGCGTCCAGGAGCAACCCATCACGTCATGTGCGTTCAAATTCCTGATGTGATATACGTGGAGTTAAATCAAGGCACTAACGTACAAGACAAATCAACATGGATCAGGAAGCCAGATTATGTGTCGTGTCCTATTATGCAAGTAGTACTAGTTGGTACGTGAGAGTTTTTTTTCTTTAAGGTTTAAAATAGGAAGCCAAGTTGAATTAGGAAAGTAATACTAGTTTAGGACGGTTTGGGGTCAGGTTGACGTCGCCTATAAAACAGGCCGGCTTCGGCCAACGTAAGGGGGAGTTTTTTTGGTTTTGGTCGTCAGATTTTGTATCACTCGGGAGTTGAATAAAAAAAGTCAGAAAACGTCCTGTGATGGGGGACACCAAATATCGTCTTTGTTGCTGATCCGTGAGGATTTTGTTGCTGCTGTGCGTGGAGTCGATTCAATCTACTTGACGCAAGTTTTCGATCTTACGGTCTTGCATCTTCGCTCGACCGGAATTTCTTGTTGCTGCTAGTATCGTGAAAGATCAGGTCGACGAACGACTCGCCATCTAGTCGAGTCTTTATCAAGTGGTATTCAGAGCTAAGGTTGTTCACGGTATTGTGTTGATCAAGATGTCGACCTCGGTCAACAAGGAAGACGAGGTTGTTGCTAATTCTCAGGAAATTGTACGTCCAGTGTACGCGGATGATATTCCTCAAAATATTCGGGATGGTTTTGACCACACATGCAACTACATCA
This sequence comes from Triticum dicoccoides, assembly GCF_002162155.2. Lineage (NCBI taxonomy): Eukaryota > Viridiplantae > Streptophyta > Magnoliopsida > Poales > Poaceae > Triticum > Triticum dicoccoides. The sequence continues at coordinate 169,875,911 of NC_041383.1, forward strand.
AGCAATGTCATGATGCGCTCGGCAAAAGGATAGATGTCCTGATCACTCGGTTTGATGGTTTGGCAGACATCATCAATATGCCGACATCGAATTCTGCACCACCACAGACTGCTCCAGCTGCTCCACTACATTATGCACCACCAGCTCGCGATGGACATACCGGCGTGCATGATCGCCGTTTGGCGGCACACCCTCATGTTGGAGATGATGGTTTCGATGATGGCATTGACCATGCGGGGTACGCGCCACGACCACGACACTATGAGCCTCGTCCCGAAACATCCGTTCGTGGTGGAGTGCATGACCGAGTTGGTCAAGCTGTGCGTGTGCCTTTGGATGATGGAATTGGGCGCATAAAAATTTCAATCCCTTCATTCTCCGGCAAGTGCGAACCAGAAGGCTATTTGGAGTGGGAGATGCGTGTTGATCAAATTTTTGATGCCCATCATTATAGCGAGGAGAAGAAAGTTCAACTTGCTGGAATTGAGTTCACCGGATACGCGCTAATTTGGTGGAATCAAATTTGTCGTTCAAGACATCGGCCGACGACTTGGCGAGGTATGAAAGAATTCATGAGGCGACGTTTTGTTCCTGAGCACTATAAAAGAGATATGTACAACAAGTTGCAGCGGCTCTCTCAAGGTAATATGAGTGTTGATGAATATTACAAGGAGATGGAATTGCTTATGATACGTACAGGGACAACGGAGGATCCGGAGGCAACTATGGCTCGTTTCTTTAACGGGCTAAATATCGAGGTGCAGGATCGTGTTGAGATGGTGGTCTACTACAACATACAAGATCTTGTGCACCAAGCTGTGCGTGCGGAACAACAGATTAAGCGAAGCCAAGTCAACATTGTTCCCACTACCACTTTGAACACATGGCGACGCTCGCAGTATAAGAGTGAGGATGTCGGTCCTAACTCCAGGGCGACATCATCAAATCGCTCTCATGGTTCCGTGCAAAAGGATGCTTCAAAATCAGGACTGTCGATGGTTGATTCTAGTGCACAGTCGACCGGACGCACTAGTGTCATAGAGTGTTTCAAGTGTGGAGGAAGGGGACATATGAAGCATGAATGTCCTAATGAGAAAAGAGTGTTGCTCACGAGAGATGTCTATGCATCCGCTAGTGATGAAGAGGCAGTTTCTGACACTTCTGGTGAAAAATCTGAAGATGTTGAAGATGTGGTTGTGAGTTTTGAAGCTGCTGAATCATATCCGTCTTTGATGGTGCAACGGGTGCAAGAAGATCGCATTGAGGATAAGGGGCAGCGATGGAATATTTTTCAAACTCAATGCAAAATCAACAACACTAATTGTAATTTGATCATAGATGGAGGAAGCTACACCAACGCGGTTAGCAAGGACTTGGTGGATGCTTTAGCTTTGCCTACCTGGAAGCACCCACAACCCCACTGCATCGAATGGTTATATCAGTCGGGGAAACTGAAAGTTACTCACAAGGTGCGTCTCAATTTTTCGGTTGGTAACTATACTGATATAGTGATTTGTGATGTATTGCCGATGGATGCATGTCACTTATTGTTGGGGAGACCGTGGCAATATGACCGTCATGCCACACATGAGGGACGGTCCAATACATACTCTTTTTGGAAAGCAGGAAGACGACATGTTCTGCGATCTATGTTTATGGCAGAAATCATGGTGGACACAACTGCTTCACTGAAGAAGTCTATGAAATCTACCGCAAAACCGAGGACGGTTTTGTTTCAAGGAGGAGGGGATGATGTGTCCACTGATGCATTAGCAAAATTTGATCAAGGCATAGATTCTAATATTTTAATGGTGGGTACAATTGCACTCAAAATACAGTCATCGGAACCTAAGCCGGACGAGGTTAAACCTAATTTTAGGACTCCGCCGCGTCAGGTTATGCTTGGATCATTATCATTCCAAGTTTGATCGGAGTTGAGGCGTCCAGGAGCAACCCATCACGTCATGTGCGTTCAAATTCTTGATGTGATATACGTGGAGTTAAATCAAGGCACTAACTTACAAGACAAATCAACATGGATCAGGAAGCCAGATTATGTGTCGTGTCCTATTATGCAAGTAGTACTAGTTGGTACGTGAGAGTTTTTTTTCTTTAAGGTTTAAAATAGGAAGCCAAGTTGAATTAGGAAAGTAATACTAGTTTAGGACGGTTTGGGGTCAGGTTGACGTCGCCTATAAAACAGGTCGGCTTCGGCCAACGTAAGGGGGAGTTTTTTTGGTTTTGGTCGTCAGATTTTGTATCGCTCAGGAGTTGAATAAAAAAAGTCAGAAAACGTCCTGTGATGGGGGACACCAAATATCGTCTTTGTTGCTGATCCGTGAGGATTTTGTTGCTGCTGTGCGTGGAGTCAATTCAATCTACTTGACGCAAGTTTTCGATCTTACGGTCTTGCATCTTCGCTCGACCGGAATTTCTTGTTGCTGCTAGTATCGTGAAAGATCAGGCCGACGAACGACTCGCCATCTAGTCGAGTCTTTATCAAGACAACTGACCCAGACGTTGAGATTCTGAAGACTCACTTTGTTGAGCCGGGGCAACCCATTGTTCTTGCCAAGTGCTCTGCTAAGGAGTAACTTCTGGAACACCAAAAGGCCAAGCTGGATATTGCTGATTATACCCATTTAAGTATTGGAGATATAGTCTCTGGCTATCTCAATCAAGTACATAGTAGTCGTGACCTGGAAATTGGCATGGTGAAGCAAATACAGCAAAAATCTGAGGTACAACTTATGCCTCTCTTCTGAATCATAATTACTGTATCAGCCCCCGAGTCTATTGCTTATGAATCAATATGTTGTAGACTTTAGAAAATTGCTTAACACTGATTCATCCGTCTTTTGAAAAAAAATCTAACCCGGTTATTACATGATACTTTAAACTTGCAATACACATTAGCCCCCAAGTGTCAAGTATCTTTGCTTGCAAAGTGCTTGAGACTTAATTTCCATGAGCCGGCAAAATAAAAAATTCTTCAGCACACATTAGTCCCCAAGTGTCAAGTATCTTTGCTTGCAAAGTGCTTGAGACTTAATGTTATTTTATCATGATTCTAATCATAACCCGGTCTTAATGCAGACCACCATAAATCAATTTGAGTTGGAGATGACTGACCTGAAGAGCCGCCTGGCCGCCTAAGAACTTGAAATTCAAAAGGCCAACTCTAGGTTTGAATTTAGTATCTCTGAACAAGAAATACTGAAGCAGAATTTTGAGTCAGAGAAGAAAATCTGGGTTGATGAAAAGGCTTCCCTGGTAACCCAGGCTGAGACAGCAGAGGCATTACTTGCAGAAGCAACGTCGGAGCTATCCGGCTTAAAACACCAGATATCCCAAATGGTCTCGGCAATCTTTGGTAAGTTACCCACATAAACTTTAAACCTTGCAAACCTCCTTTCAATGATTACTTCAAACGTCAGCTCTGGCTCACCTTATGTTTTAATAATGCAGGCCCTAGGAGCACAAACCTCAAGAAGAAAACGTTGATCAAGCTGAAGACAGTCTATACTCTTGTAGAACAGCTCTACACCGGGTCACAACGTGCTTTGGCCGTTGTATCTTTATCAAATGACGTTCCTCACCTTCTGCAAGACGTGCTGAAACGGCTTGCTTTACTACCTCAACGGGTCCAAGAGCTAAGGCGGGCGTCCGCAAGAGCCGGGGCTATATCCGCGTTGAGCCGGGCAAAAGCATGGCTTCCAGAACTTGACCCGGCCAACCTCGCTCTTGGATACCCAAGTTTGAAGGAAGACAGAACTGAATTTGACGACCATAATTTCACCGCCTGTGTCAAAGACATACGCCCCGTGGCTACTCTTATCGGGAACGATACTGATCTCACCAAATGTCAACCGGGCTATGACAGCGAGAACTAAAGAATCCCAACCCCTTCTTATGATGAAGTCAGCCAGATCCCTCCAATTCGTAAGCATACCTTTGCCCCTGAAGTGGACCCAGTCGGTTTAATTGATGATGAAGCCGAGTTTGAAGCTTTGAGCGGCATTGACTGGGCCTCATCAACTTTCCAGGACAAAACAATCGACGGAGGCACGGAGAAGGATAACTCGGAGCCTTCAAGCCCCCCAAAGGAGTGAGCCGCCGGGCGTCTTATGACTTGCAAAACAATGCTTCATTATTCAGACTCGGGGAGTCTTGTAATAGAGTAGAAAAAACCTCTCAATTTTGTCATGCCTTCGCGCATGTTTATGACGCTTTAATACTTTCGTAAGCCGCCATCATTATATACTTCTAGCTTATATTGATCTTTTATTTCCTTGACATGAAATTTACCTATCTTATCCTGCATATAAAATAAATAAGAATTCCTTTGGCGATTTATCGCATCAGGGGTCACATAAAATTTGACAACCCAGAATACGAACCAAAACATCATATAAAGGCCAGGTTAGGATTATATTTGTTTAAACATAATCATAATGATATACCTGCGGTCTCTTTGATGATCTCTCCTGCTTATGCGAGTAAGTCTGACTTCTGAAGGTTGGCACATATAATACCCCACCTGGTACTTAACAACCTAGGGTGATTTATACTAAGCCGGAAAAGCAAAAAACAACCATCTCACAGTGTTGCCAAGAAAGTCTCGAGATAATCAAATAACTATGCTTATCAAAGATGATAGATAATATAAAGGCCTCTGATTCGAATATGATTAGTAAACCGTTCCAAAGGGGTTAAGCTAAGATTCGAATTCGATCATATAGCCCCAAATGGCCTTGGCGATGCCAATCAAGTGGGTATCGATAGCTATGTCCTCTTTGGTTCGAATACGACTATGTTTGAACAGGAAGCCCCCAAGTGAGCATAAAAATTGTTTAATGACGCTGATTCGAATACGATCCATGTCAGACCCAAAGGGGTTAAGCTATGATTCAAATATGATCAAGAAGCCCCCAAGTGGGTTTGGTAGTATGCCAATCAAGTGGGTATCGATAGCTATGTTCTCTTTGGTTCGAATACGACCTATGTTTGAATAGGAAGCCCCCAAGTGACCATGGCTAGATTCAGATATGATCATAAGCCAGACTAAAGGTAAAGCCGGATTCAGATATAATCCGCTCCATGTTGGTTGTTTCCACCATCTGATAAAAAAGACATATAAACTTTTAAGGGTGAAAAAAGGACAGAGGTCCTGCTTTATTGCTTTATATAATATGTACATCATCAAAATATATACATCTTGAGAGCCGGTGGCTTAAGTATAGTAAGGCCGAAGATGGGCTATATTCCACGACCGGTGGGTTTCCTCCTCCGACTTACGTGAGTCCTTATGCTCTCGAATGTCAATGAGGTAGTATGACCCGTTGTTCAGATTCTTGCTGACCACAAAGGGTCCTTCCCAAGGAGGGGATAGCTTGTGCATATCAGACTGATCCTGGATGAGCCGGAGCACTAAGTCACCTTCCTGAAAGGTTCTGCTTCTGACCCGGCGGCTGTGATAGCGACGAAGGTCTTGCTGGTAAATTGCTGAGCGGGCTATTGCCAAGTCTCGCTCCTCATCCAACAAGTCAAGTGCCTCCTGGCGAGCTTTTTCATTATCAGCTTCAACGTAAGCCGCCACACGGGGTGAATCGTGCCGGATGTCACTTGGCAGGACTGCCTCTACTCCATAGACCATGAAGAAAGGTGTATAACCTGTGGATCTATTAGGCGTAGTGTTGATGCTCCACGGGACAGAAGGTAACTCCTCCACCCAACAACCCGGAGTCCGCTGTAAGGGGACCAAGAGCCATGGTTTGATACCCCTCGGGATCTCCTGATTAGCTCTTTCTGCTTGACCATTGGATTGAGGATGAGCAACAGCCGAAATGTCAAGCCGGATATGTTCTCATTGACAGAACTCTTCCATGGCACCTTTGGAGAGATTAGTGCCATTATCAGTTATGATGCTGTGTGGAAAACCAAAACAAAATATCACCTTTTTGATGAACTGAACTGCTGTGGCTGCATCACACTGACTGGCCGGCTCTGCCTCAACCCACTTTGTGAATTTGTCCACTGCCACCAGGAGGTGTGTCTTTTTATCCTTAGACCTCTCGAAAGGTCCTACCATGTCAAGCCCCTAGACTGCAAACGGACAAGTAATTGGAATCATCCTCAACTCTTGAGCTGGCACATGAGCTCGTCGTGAGAATTTTTGACATCTGTCACATTTGCTGACAAGATCCTCTGCATCAGCATGGGCCGTTAGCCAATAAAAACCATGATGGAAAGCCTTGGCCACAAGGGATTTTGAGCCAGCATGATGACTACAATCTCCTTCATGGATCTCTCGAAGTATCTCTTGACCCTCCGTAGGCGACACACAATGCTGGAATGCCCCTGTGACACTGAGGTGATGTAACTCGCCATTAACAATTGTCATGGATTTGGACCGCCTGACGATTTGTCTTGCCAAAGTCTCATCCTCAGGCAACTCTCCCCGGGTCATATAAGCCAAGTATGGCAATGTCCAATCCGGGATGACGTGAAGCGCGGCCACCAACTGTACCTCCGAGTCCGGCACTGCCAGTTCTTCCTCTGTAGGTATCTTGATAGAAGGGTTATGCAAAACATCGAGAAAGGTGTTAGGAGGCACCGGCTTACGTTGAGATCCCAATCGGCTTAACGCATCAGCCGCCTCATTCTTTCTTCGATCAACGTGCTCCACTTGATACCCTTTGAAGTGCCCAGCCACATCATCTACTTCACAATGGTAAGCTTCCATAAGGGGATCCTTAGAGTCCCACTTGCCTGACACCTGTTGAGCCATGAGATCGAAGTCGCCCAAGCATCTTACCTGGCTCAAATTCATCTCTTTGGCCATCCAGAGACCATGGAGCAAGGCCTCGTACTCAGCTGCATTGTTAGTATAGGGGAACATAAGCCGGAGCACATAATGAAAATTTTCACCTCGAGGAGAGGTTAAAACAACTCCAGCCCCCGAGCCTTCTAACTGCCTAGACCCATCGAAGTGGATTGTCCAATATGTATTATCTGGCTTCTCCTCAGGTGCCTGCAACTCTGTCCAATCATTGATAAAGTCCACCAAGGCTTGAGACTTAATGGCAGTACATGGCATATACTTCAAACCATAAGGCCCAAGCTCAATAGCCCATTTGGCGATTCTTCCTGTGGCCTCCCTGTTCTGAATGATGTCTCCCAAAGGGGCAGAACTTACCACCGTTATAGGATGACTTCGGAAGTACTGCTTCAGCTTCCGGTTTGCCATGAACACGCCATAAACAAGTTTCTGCCAATGTGGATGTCTTTGTTTAGACTCAATGAGCACCTTGCTGATGTAGTAAACCAGCCATTGAAGTGGATGCTCCTTGCCTGCCTCCTTACGCTCCACCACGATGGCAACATTGACAGCTCGTGAGTTAGCAGCCACATACAACAGCAGCGGTTCTCTATCAATGGGAGCCACAAGGATCGGTGGCTCAGACAACTGCCTCTTTAAATCTTCAAAGGCAGTGTTAGCAGCATCACTCCAGACAAAGGTGTCTGTCTTCTTCATCATTTGATACAGCGGCAGGGCCTTCTCACCTAACCGGCTTATGAACCGGCTCAAAGAAGCAACACGACCCGCCAGTCACTAAACATCATTGATGCACGCCGGTTTAGCCAGAGAGGTAATTGCCTTGATCTCCTCCAGATTAGCTTCAATGCCCCTGTTTGAAACCAAGAAACCCAAAAGCTTGCCTGCGGATACACCAAATACACACTTCTCTGGGTTAAGCATCATTTTATAAACCCGGAGATTATCAAAGGTCTCCTTTAGATCAGATATCAAGGTTTCTTTCTCCTTGGACTTCACCACTATATCATCCACATAAGCATGAACGTTGCGCCCAATTTGATCATGGAGACAGTTCTGCACACATCGCTGATAAGTCGCCTGAGCACTCTTTAGCCCAAACGGCATAGATACATAACAGAAGGCTCCAAATGGAGTGATAAAAGATGTCTTCTCCTGGTCCTTAACTACCATCTTGATCTGATGATAACTAGAGTAAGCATCCAAAAAGCTTAAACGCTCACAACCCGTCGTAGCATCAATGATCATATCAATACGGGGGAGAGCAAAGAGATCAGTCGGACAAGCTTTATTTAAGTCTGTGTAATCCACACACATCCGCCAGGTGCGGTTCTTCTTGAGCACGAGCACCGGGTTAGCCAACCACTCCGGGTGAAAAACTTCAACAATAAACCCGGCGGCCAAGAGTCGGGCGACTTCATCTCCAATAGTGTGTCGCCTCTCTTCGTTGAATCATCGAAGAAACTGCCTGACTGGCTTATACTTTGGATCAATATTAAGGGTGTGCTCAGCGAGTTCTCTTGTTACACCTGGCATGTCAGAAGGTTTCCATGCAAAGATGTCCCGGTTCTCACGGATGAACTCGATGAGCGCGCCTTCCTATTTCGGATCCAAATTAGCACTGATACTGAATTGCTTAGACGAATCACCCGGGTTGAAATACACAAGCTTGGTTTCAGCAGCCGATTTAAACTTCATCGCCGGGTCATACTCGGTGGTTGGCTTTTTCAGAGAGGTCATATCTGCAGGGTCAACATTGTTTTGATAAAACTTCAGTTCCTCCGCTGCGCAAACAGACTCAGCATAAGTCGCGTCGCCCTCCTCACATTCCAGAGCTACCTTCCGACTTCCATGCACGGTGATGGTACCTTTGTGACCCGGCATCTTAAGCTGTAAGTAAACATAGCACGGTTGTGCCATGAACTTGGCATAAGCCGGCCGCCCAAACAGAGCATGATATGAACTCCTGATTTTGACCACTTCAAAGGTTAATTTTTCAGCTCTGGAGTCATACTCGTCTCCAAAGGCCACTTCCAGTTCGATCTTACCAACTGGGTACACCGACTTGCCAGGGACCACTCCATGAAAAACGGTGTTGGACGTCTTCAAATTCTTATCAGTTAACCCCATGCGTTGGAAGGTCTCGTAATAGAGGATATCGATGCTGCTACCTCCATCATGAGTACCTTACTGAATTTATAGCCACCAACCTGAGGTGCTACTACCAAGGCTAACTGACCCGGATTATCAACCCGGATGGGGTGATCCTCCCTGCTCCACACAATGGGTTGTTCTGACCATCTTAAATAACGAGGAACCGCCGGCTCAATAGAATTTATAGCCCTCTTATGAACCTTCTGGTCACGTTTGCACAAGCTAGTGGTAAACACATGATACTGCCCACCATTCAGCTACTTCGGATGGCTTTGATAACCCGATTGATGCTGCTATTGTTCCCCTTGACCAGATTGTTGTTGATTATGACCACCCTGATGTCCCTGAAAGCCGAAACTGGAACCGCCACCCGGGCCATGAGAACCGCCAGCTCCTGAGCCGCCGCCCGACCCATGATTGCCACCAAATGTGTTAGAATTCTTAAAAGCCTTCATGATCGCACAGTCTTTCCATAAGTGGGTGGCGGGTCGTTCCCGGGTGCTGTGTTTTGGGCATGGCTCATTGAGTAACTTCTCAAGAGATGGGCTGACCCGCCATATTGGGCGGCTTGCCCTTACGCCTCCGTGCATTGGCATTGGCTACAAACTCCGGGTTACCCTCGGCCTTACGCTTGTTGCCGCTTTGATTCGTCGAGTTATGATGCTGTCCTTTTCCCTTACCGTTTTTCGTTCCCTCCCCTGTCTTTTCCTCATCAGACGTGGGGTCCTTGGTACTATCAGAATCGGCATATTTAACTAAAGCAGCCATCAACATACCCATATCGTTGCAATCACGCTTAAGATGCCCCAGCTTCTGTCTCAGTGGCTCAAAGTGACAATTCTTTTCCAACATAAGGACTACAGAGCTAGCATCCATCTTGTCAGATGAATGTATTATCTCCTTAACCCGGCGCACCCAGTGAGTCGTGGACTCACCCTCCTCCTGCTTACAATTCGTCAAATCCACAATCAACATGGATTGCTTGCAAGTGTCCTTGAAGTTCTGGATGAAGCAGGCTTTTAGCTCTGCCCGCGAATCAATGGAATTGGGGGGCAGGCCCTTTAACCAGGACCGGGCCATTCCATCTAACATCATTGTAAAATACTTAGCCATTGCTGCATCACTGACCTCCAACAACTCCATGGCCATCTCATAGCTCTCGATCCGCACTCCTGGCTGTAAGTCGGCTATGTAATTCGACACCTTTCGAGGCCCCTTGAAGTCCTTCGGAAGGCGTACATTGCGTAGAGCTGGCATCAAACAAGGGACGCCGCCGGTTCTAGTGGCCACCCCCGTCTCAACGGAAGCCATTGGATACTCCGGGTAATCTTGATGAGCCGTCTGTTGAGCCGCCTGCTGAGCCGCCCGCTCGTCCTCCTGACGTACCCGATCTTGCACCGGGTTATAGCCACCGGGCGCATTCCGGCGCTGGGCATTGCTCGACAAAGCTTCTGACTCCATGTGCCTGCTGTAACTCGAGCTCCGATTTTGACGAGGTGGTGCTAACCAAGGCGGAGGAGTTGAGTGAATCCTGTCCCGACTATAAGAATAAGTCTCTTGCTGAGCCAGGGCCGTCTGGACAAGTTCCTTGATCCTTCGGGTCTCCACCGCTGTTAGATCATCACCGTCCACTGGGAGAGCCGCCAGACGCGCTGATGCTGCAATTAAATTCTCCATGGGGTTGGAAAAGTGACCCGACGGTACCGGCACATAACAAGGCGGCGCCATGTTTCCACGAGGAGTTACCATCTCCCGAGGCTGAACCGGTCCTCCTGTTCCGGCTGTCATAAACTTATTTGCATCTGGCGGGTTACTTGGGCCGGCTCCGGGTGTAGCAAACAGAACCCGAGGGTCGTAAGTCGGAGGCAAACGGGACTGAGTTTTCTGGTGCCTCCTTCTCATCACCTCATTAGATGCGTGCAGGCTCATCGTAAGCTAGAAAGCCTCTGACTGGAGCTGCTGCGCCCGTGCATCCAAAGCCGCCCATTCCGTGGCTAACCTGGTATCCTTAGCCGCTAAGGTCTCCTTGGCCCTAGCTATTTCTTCACGCACCCACACCACCTCTGCATCATGCTCATCTTTATTCGCAGGAATAACTGTGGTGGTTAACAGGGACATAAGATTATCCATGAGATCTATCAGCACTTGAGCCGGCGGGTGCACAGGGCCTCCTGCCCCGGCTGCCCCTATCCTGGACGTAATTGCTGCAGCGGCTGTAGAATTTTGGCCGGGCTGAGTCCCAGCCATGAAAACTCCTACCCAATTTGGCGACTCACAGGGGTCCGGAATACTGGAGCCATCAGAACAGCCCCCAAGCATGCCATCTTGCACTTGATACAGCGAATCTGTTGAGCCGGCGGACGAATCACCGTCAGAGAGAACGGCCATCTCACCACCACCTTCAGATCCTTCAGAAAGTTCTTCTGCGTGGATGCAACCCACAAAAACACGCTTCGCGCCGGGTTGAGCTTGGGCGGGTTTCGCATGCTGAGCCGTCTCGACGAGGTCGGTGCAGTTGTCCGGCTCAAGGCCCGGCTCACCAATCCGGCCGATGAAGACGTGGATTCCGCCGAAGGGGACCCGGTATCCATACTCAATTGAGCCGCCGTCGGGGCCCCAGCCTTCGTCGTCGATGTAGATTTTGCCGCGACGACTCTTGGTCATCCGGCCTACTATGTATCCCTTGAGCCCCTCGAAGTTGCCCTTCAAGAACTCAAATCCACCGTGCGCTGGCCCCACGGTGGGCGCCAACTGTCGTGGAATTGTCACGTCAGATGTCCTAGTGAAAGGACTTAATCGTGGAGCCATTGCAACTAGGAAGCTTGAAGGGGTTAATTGGGACAAGAGACACGAGAGGTTTATACTAGTTCGGCCCCTTACGATGAAGGTAAGGCCTACATCTAGTTGGGTTGGTATTGCTTGATGTTTCGATGACCACGGAGCGAGATACGCTATGCCCGGTTCTCGATGAGTTGTTTCTTACCCTTAACCACCAGCGGGTCACCCCCTTATATACACGGGTTGGTGCCCTGCGGCTTACAAAGTCCTGGCCGGCTTATAACAGTGTCCGGCTCAGTGACTAGTTAAATCTACCTTACAATACAAGTCATGCCATTGTGTTGGTTTACTACAACGGGCCTCCAGTCGCCGGTGGGCTTTAGGCCCTCCATTGAACCGCCATCTTCATGCTGGGTCTTGGGCTTCTTTCTGGTAAGTCCTCATTTGCGTAACCCGGCCACTCCTGGGTGGCTTACACAAATAGTTATATCCCCAACAGACTCCGTTTGATATTCCTTTCCTTCGAAACACTGAAATAGGCAAAAAAATAGCAATTCGGGCTGGGCCTCCGGTTAGTAGGTTAGTCCCAAAAATGATATAAAAGTGTAGAGTAAAGCCCATAAACATCCAAAACGGGTAATATAATAGCATGGAACAATCAAAAATTATAGATACGTTGGAGACGTATCAAGCATCCCCAAGCTTAATTCCTGCTCGTCCTCGAGTAGGTAAATGATAAAAACAGAATTTTTGATGTGGGATGCTACCTAGCATAATTATCAATGTAATTTTCTTTATTGTGGCATGATTGTTCAGATCCAAATGATTCGAGATAAAAGCTTATAAAACATAAAAATAGTAATACTTCAAGCATACTAACAAATAATCATGTCTTATCAAAATAGCCTAGCCAAAGAAAGCTCATCCCTACAGAATCATATAGTTAGGCCATGCTTCATTTTCATCACACAAAATACTCCCATCATGCGCAACCCTGGTTTCAGCCAAGCAATTGGTTCATACTTTTTAACGCGCTTCAGCTTTTTCAACTCTTACACAATACATGAGCGCAAGCCATGGACATAGCACTATATGTGTAATAGGGTGGTGGTTGTGAAAACAAAAAGGGAGAAGATAGTCTCACATAAACTAGGCGTATCAACGGGCTATGGAGATGCTCATTAATAGATATCAATGTGAGTGAGTAGGGATTGCCATGCAACAGATGCACTAGAGCTATAAATATATGAAAGCTCAACAAAAGAAACTAAGTGGGTGTGCATCCAACTTGCTTGCTCATGAAGACCTAGGGCATTTTGAGGAAGCACATCATTGGAATATACAAGCCAAGTTCTATAATGAAAAATTCCCACTAGTATATGAAAGTGACAACATAGGAGACTCTCTATCATGAAGATCATGGTGCTACTTTGAAGCACAAGTGTGGAAAAAAGATAGTAGCATTGTCCCTTCTCTCTTTTCTCTCATTTATATTTTCCCCTTTTTTTCTTTCTTTTTTCTTTTTCCCCTTTTTTTATTTGGTGGGCTTCTTTGGCCTCTTTTTTTATTGGGTTTCTTTGGCCTCTTTAATTTTTATAAAGTCCGAAGTCTCATCCCGACTTGTGGGGGAATCATAGTATTCATCATCCTTTCCTCTCTTGGGACAATGTTCCAATAATTGAGATCATCACACTTTTATTGATTTACAACTCAAAAATTACAACTCAATACTTAGAACAAAATATGACTCAACATGAATGCCTCCGGCGGTGTACCGAGATATGCAATGAACCAAGAGTGACATGTATGAAAAATTATGGAGGTGGCCTTGCAACAAATACGATGTCAACTAAATGATCATGCAAAGAGCAATATGACAATGATGGGGCATGTCATAATAAACGGAATGGTGGAAAGTTGCATCGCATTATATCTCGGAATGGCTATGGAAATGCCATAATAGGTAGGTATGGTGGCTGCTTTGAGCAAGGTAAATAATGGGTGCATGATACCGGCGAAAGTTGCGCGGTATAATAAAGGCTAGCAATGTGGAAGGGTGAGTGTGTCTATAATCCATGGACTGACATTAGTCATAAAGAACTCATATACTTATTGCAAAAATCTACTTGCCCTCAAAGCAAAGTACTACTATGCATGCTCCTAGGGGAAGGTCTGGTAGGAGTTAACCATCGCGCGATCCCGACCTCCACACATAAGGAAGACAATTAAAAGAGCACCCCATGCAACAAATTTGTCACATAACTTTTACCATATGTGCATGCTACGGGACTTGCCAACTTCAACACAAGTATATCTCAATTTCATAATTACCCAACTAGCATGACTCTAACATTACCACCTTTATATCTCAGAACAATCATCAAGCATCAAATTGATTATAGTGTTTAATGCACTTTTCTATGATAGTTTTTATTATACCCAACTTGGATGCTCATCATTCTAGGACAAAATTTATAACCATAGCAAATACCATGTTATTCTAAAAGACTCTAAAAATAATATAAGTGAAGCATGAGAGATCAACAATTTCTACAAAATCTAGCCACCGTCGTGCTCTAAAAGATATAAGTGAAGCACTTGAGCAAAACAATCTAACTCAAAAGATATAAGTGAAGCACATAGACTGTTCTAATAAATTCCAAATCATGTGTGTCTCTCTCAAAAGGTGTGTACAGCAAGGATGATTGTGGTAAAAAAATAAAGACTCATATCATACAAGACGCTCCAAGCAAAACACATATCATGTGGTGAATAAAAATATAGCTCCAAGTAAAGTTACCGATAGACGAAGACGAAAGAGGGGATGCCTTCCGGGGCATCCCCAAGCTTAGGCTTTTGGTTATCCTTGAATATCTTGGGGTGCCATTGGCATCCCCAAGCTTAGGCTCTTGCCACTCCTTATTCCATAGTCCATGAAATCTTTTACCCAAAACTTGAAAACTTTACAACACAAAACTCAACAGGAAATCTCATAAGCTCCGTTAGTGCAAGAAAGAAAAACCACCACATAAGGTACTGTAATGAACTCATTCTTTATTTATATTGGTGTTAAACCTACTGTATTCCAACTTCTCTATGGTTCATACCCCCCGATACTAGCCATAGATGCATCAAAATAAGCAAACAACACACGAAAAACAGAATCTGTCAAAAACAGAATAGTCTGTAGCAATCTGTAACTTTAGAATACTTATGGAACTCCAAAACGCCTACCAAAATAGGAAGTCCTGGGAAATTTGTCTGCTGGTCTACTTCAAAAAGAATAAATGCAAAATCACATTTCTGTGATTTATTAAAATTATTCTCGTGCATGCAAAAGTTTCTGTTTTTCAGCAGAATCAAATTAACTATCACCGTAGGTTATCCTATAGGTTCTACTTGGCACAAACACTAACTAAAACATAAAACCACATCTAAACAGAATCTAGATGAAATATTTATTACTAAACAGAAGCAAAAATCAAGAAACAAAAATAAAATTGGGTTGCCTCCCAACAAGCGCTATCGTTTAACGCCCCTAGCTAGGCATAAAAGCGAGGATAGATCTACGTATTGCCATCTTTGGTATTCAATTCATAAGTGGCTCACATAATAGATTCATAAGGTAATTTGACTTTCTTTCTAGGGAAGTGTTCCATGCCTTTCCTCAATGGAAATTGTAATCTAATATTCCCTTCCTTCATATCAATAATTGCACCATCGTTCTAAGGAATGGTCTACCAAGAATAATAGGACATGAAAGATTGCAATCTATATCAAGAACGATAAAATCTACGGGCACATAATTCCTATTTGCAACAATAAGAACATCATTGATCCTTACCATAGGTTTCTTAATGGTGGAAACCGCAAGGTGCAAATTTAAAGAGCAGTCGTCAAATTCATGGAAACCTAGCACATCACATAAAGTTTTCGGAATCGTGGAAACACTAGCACCCAAATCTCACAAAGCATAGCATTCATGATATTTAATTTTAATTTTAATTGTAGGTTCCCACTCATCATAAAGTTTTCTAGGGATAGAAACTTCCAACTCAAGTTTTTCCTCATAAGATTGCACCAAAGCATCAACAATATGTTTGGTAAAAGCTTTATTTTGACTATAAGCATAAGGAGAATTCAACACGAATTGCAACAAGGAAATACAATCTATTAAAGAACAATTATCATAATTAAATTCCTTGAAATCCATAATAGTAGGTTCAATGCTACGTAAAGTTTTGACCTCTCCAATCCCACTTTTACCAAATTTAGCATCAAGATCTAAAAACTCTGAATCATTGGGACGCCTTTTAACTAAAGTTGACTCATCTCCAGTCCCATCATTATCAAGATTCATATTGCAAAACAAAGACTTAATAGGAGACACATCAATAACTTTTAGATCTTCATCATTATTTTCATGGAAACTAGAAGAACACGCTTTTATAAAGCAATCTTTCTTAGCACGCATCCTAGCGGTTCTTTCTTTGCACTCGTCAATGGAAATTCTCATGGCTTTGATAGACCCATTGATATCATGCTTAGGTGGGATAGATCTAAATTTCAATGAATCAACATCAAGAGAAAGTCTATCAACGTTCCTAGCCAATTCATCAACTTTAAGCAATTTTTCTTGAAGCAAAGCATTGCAATTCTTTTGAGAGATCATAAATTCTTTAACACTATTCTCAAAATCAGAGGGCATCTTATTAAAATTTCCATAAGAATTGTTGTAGGAATTACCATAATTATTAGAGGAATTACTAGGAAACGGCCTAGGATTAAAGTTTCCTCTATATGCGTTGTTACCAAAATTATTCCTACCAACAAAATTCACATCCATAGATCATTATTATTCTCAATCAAAGTAGACAAAGGCATATCCTTAGGATCAATAGGAGCACTCTTAGTAGCAAACAATTTCATAAGTTCATACATCTTTCCACTCAAAACATTAACTTCTTCTATCGCATGAACCTTTTTACTAGTAGATCTTTCGGTGTGCCATTGAGAATAATTAACCATAATGTTATCAAGGAGTTTAGTAGCTTCTCCTAAAGTGATTTCCATAAAAGTGCCTCCCGTGGCCGAATCTAAAAGATTTCTAGAAGCAAAATTCAATCCGGCATAAATTTTTTCTATGATCATCCATAAATTCAAACCATGAGTAGGGCAATTGTGAATCATTAATTTCATTCTTTCCCAAGATTGGGAAACATGCCCATGATCAAGTTGTTTAAAATTCATAATATCGTTTCTAAGGGAGATGATCTTAGCGGGAGGAAAATACTTAGAGATAAAACCATCTTTGCACTTATTCCATGAATCAATACTATTTTTAGGCAAAGATGAAAACCAAGTTTTAGCACGATCTCTAAGTGAAAACGGAAATAACTTCAATTTAACAATATCATTATCCGTATCTTTCTTCTTTTTCATATCACACAAATCAACAAAGTGGTTTAGATGAGTAGCGGCATCTTCACTAGGAAGGCCGGAGAATTGATCTTTCATAACAAGATTCAACAAAGCAACATTGATTTCACAAGATTCAGTCTCATTAAGAGGAGCAATCGGAGTGCTAAGGAAATCATTATTATTGGTATTGGAAAAGTCACACAATTTGGTATTATCTTGAGCCATCGTGACAAGCAATCCAACACACAAGCACACAAAAGGCAAGAGAAAAAGAGAGGCAAATGGGAAAGAGAGGGCGAATAAAACGACAAGGGTGAAGTGGGGGAGAGGAAAATGAGAGGCAAATGGCAAATAATGTAATGCGAGGGGGATGAGTTTGTGATGGGTAATTGGTATGTCTTGACTTGAGCGAAGACCTCCCCGGCAACGGCGCCAGAAATCCTTCTTGCTACCTCTTGAGCACTGCGTTGGTTTTCCCTTGAAGAGGAAAGGGTGATGCAGCAAAGTAGCATAAGTATTTCCCTCAATTTTTGAGAACCAAGGTATCAATCCAGTAGGAGGCTCCTCAAAAGTCCCACGCACCTAGACAAACAAACAAGAACCTTGCAACCAACGCGATAAAGGGGTTGCCAATCCCTTCACGGTAACTTGCAAAAGTGAGATCTAATAGAGATAATAAGATAAGATAAATATTTTTGGTATTTTTATGATATAAATTGGAAAGTAAAAGATGCAAATAAAAGTAGATGGGAAACTTATATTATAAAAGATGGACCCGGGGGCCATAAGTTTCACTAGTGGCTTCTCTCAAGATAGCATAAGTATTACGGTGGGTGAACAAATTACTGCTGAGAAATTGATAGAAAAGTGCATAGTTATGAGAATATCTAGGCATGATCATGTATATAGGCATCACGTCCGCAACAAGTAGATCGAAACGATTCTGCATCTACTACTATTACTCCACACATCAACTGACTCCTGCTTGCATCTAGAGTATTAAGTTCAGAAGAACAGAGCAACGCATTAAGAAAGATGACATGATGTAGAGGGATAAACTCATGCAATATGATATAAACCCCATCTTTTTATCCTCGATGGAAACAATACAATACATGCCTTGCTACCCTGCTGTCAGTGGGAAAGGACACCGCAAGATTGAACCTAAAGCTAAGCACTTCTCCCAATGCAAGAAAGATCAATCTAGTAGGCCAAACCAAACTGATATTCGATGAGACTTGTAAAGATAACCAATCACACATAAAAGAATTCAGAGAAGATGCAATTATTTCTCATAGATAAACTTGATCATAACCCACAATTCACCAGATCTCGACAAACACACCACAAAAAGAGTTACATCGAATAGATCTCCAAGAAGGTCGAGGAGAACTTTGTATTGAGATTCAAAGAGAGAGAAGAAGCCATCTAGCTAATAACTATGGACCCGAAGGTCTGCGGTAAACTACTCACAACTCATCGGAGAGGCCTTGGAGATGATGTAGAGGCCCTCCATGGTCGATTCCCCCTCCGGCGGAGCGCCGGCGAAGGCTCCAAGATGGGATCTCGCAGATACAGAAGGTTTTGGCGGTGGAAATAGTTTTTCGTGGTGCTCCTAGATGTTTTCGAGGTACGTAGATATATATGGGCGAAGGAGGTAGGTCAGGGGAGCCACGAGGGCCCCACGAGGGTGGGGGGCGCGCCTGCCGCCCTAGGGCGCACCGGGCACCCTCGTAGCCACCTTGTTTACTTCCTAACGTCCACTCCAAGTCTCCTGGATTGTGTTTGTTCCAAAAAGATCGCTCCCGAAGGTTTCATTCCGTTTGGACTCCGTTTGATATTCCTTTCCTTCGAAACACTGAAATGGGCAAAAAAACAACAATTCGGGCTAGGCCTCCGGTTAGTAGGTTAGTGCCAAAAATGATATAAAAGTGTAGAGTAAAGCCCATAAACATCCAAAACGGGTAATATAATAGCATGGAACAATCAAAAATTATAGATACGTTGGAGACGTATCAGAGCGCGCGCATGCCGCTACCATCAAGGCTCTCCTGCAGGCGGAACCAGATGTCGTGGATGTGAACTGGGCGGCGGAGGCGAAGCACGCGGATGCCGCTGCCATCGAGGCCCTCCTGCAGGCGGAGCCGGACGTCCTAGACTTGAACCGGGCGGCAGAGGCTCAACTCGACGCGGAGCGCGTGGATGCTGATGTCATCGAGGCCCTCCTGAAGGCAGAACCGGACGTCCTGGACTTGAACCGGGCGGCGGAGGCTCGACTCGACGCGGAGCGCGCGGATGTTGCTGCCATCGAGGCCCTCCTACAAGCGGAACCGGACATCCTCGACTTGAACCGGGCGGTGCTCTTGTCCGTGCAGAGCGCCCGCACGCTCCGCGTGAACGAGTAGCTGGAGGCCGAGGACAACCACGGTGCAGAGACACGCGTCGGCAGCTACGGCTGGTTCGCGCCGACAACCAAAGACGACGAGGCCATCTCGTTCGGTGAGCAGTGATTGTTTTTCTTTATGTTGTTGTTTTTATGGATCTTTTGCTGTGTAAGAACATATATTGTTATGCAAGTCGCTTGACTTTCATCATTTGGGTCAGTCTACCATTTCAGGCGGTTGGATGAATATCCTACGTCTCCTAACCCTTCTTCCTCACCTCTTCTTCTTCCCCAACAGATCACCGCACGGGCCGTACGGATCCTCCCCAACATGCGCTTGGATAAACATACTCTATGAACGAAAATTATGTGTCAGCGGTAGGATGGTTGAGTTTGGTTTGTTTACATGCGACAACACATGTCAGTGAAGGTGCGTTCCCTTGGTTGGGTTTGTGGCGTGCAGGAGCGACTGTGTGAGGGTGCGGTGTGACCGCGGCATGCAGGAGCGACTGTGTGAGGGTGCAGTGAGACCACGACAGTCGTGCGCAAGACCTCCTTTTCATTTTGAAAACTTTAGGCAAGCTTGGCAAAAATGTGTGGCGAAGTATGGCAATGCAAGGCCTGGACCCAAACAGGATAAGTATGTACATACTAGGAGTACTAGTGTTAAAAAAGAAAGGTGGGGTTTCCCTTCACTAGGAGTATGTTGCATGTCTGAGTGTATCTGATATATCTAGTACAGAGTGCTCCTGGAGCTGTATCTGAGGTCAGTGTCGCAGGCATCTGGCCTCGCATATGCATATGAGCTTAAGGGTGTGCTTGGGCGAATGGATATGTGTGTGTGCTAGCTAGCTATCTTGCTAGCTAGCATGCATGCGTGAGAGAGAATGGCCAAGAGGCCATAGTGGCGCTTGTGGCCGTGAGCCTCCCCTGGATGGATGGATGCTCATATGTATGGTGTGGCTAGCTTACTATCTAAGCTAAGTGGTGGCATGGGCAAGGCATGGTGGGGTGTCATGCTTGTCCCCTCGGTCACTTCATAAATAGTGCCAAGGGACAAGTGACACTATACATGATGGCTAGGGTGACACGCGAACAGTGCTCAGGTACAGCCGTCTCGTCGGTGTCTTGTCGGTGCCGGGTCGGGCTGCAGTCGATAGCCGACTGGTTGGTGCAGTCGGCAGCCGGCAGCCGGCCGGGCAGAGCAGTCAGACGGGGAGCCTGCAGGAGCAGCCGGGCAGTCGGACTGAGGGGCTTTGCTAGCCCCGATGTCTTGGATTATTGTCTCGCCGTCTTCAGGGTACCCGTCGCCAATTACTCTGACAGTAGCCCCCAAGCCTCCGGGCAACTTGGCAAAGTTGGGCGGAGGTTTTTTGGCGGGTGTTCATGAAAATGATCATGCAAAAGACAATGTTAGTCCACACAGATATATCAAATGTTTGCTTTTAGTATTGCAAGTTTTATGTAGAGGGTGCCGACTTGGTTTCGTCCGAGCCCCCTTAATCTTTTTCGTGTTCCCTCCGCTTCTTGGCTTGTGCTCTCGCTCGCCGGACAGCCGCTCTGTGGTCTGTTGCTGAGAGTGGGCCGTGAAGCGGAGTGTATAGTACTCAGAGTCTGGGAGCAGATACTCATAAAGGAAACGGTTGGGTCGCCCGAAGCGTTTTTCTTCCTGGACGTTTTTCGCATGGGTGGCCTCCAACATTCACTCTTGCCAGCCGGACAGCCTCTCTGCGGTCTGTGATTGAGAGTGGGCCTTTGGTACCGCGCACGCTACTAAGCCGTGTGCGGGAACTTACGTCTCAGGCCAAGCGGCCAGCCCCCGGGCCAACTCTGGCTGGCTCCAGGGCGAACAGTGATGCAACTGTAACAAAATGCGGAGATAGCCCCTCGAGCATCGCTCGAGGTTATCCATGCTTGCGTGGTGCAAAAATATGCGGGTGAGAAGCTCACATTGATTTTCATGTAGCTGAGGCGAAGTTTGCCGAAGACAGCCGGCGCGGCTCAGCGCTCACAAAGTGCGCTGGCGCATCCGTTGGGTGTAGCCTTTGAGCCCCTGGGTGCTCGAAGGGGGGTCCCGGCCGATCAGGCTCGACCGGCCAGGCGGCGAGGCGTCTTGCAACACACTTTTTCTTCTTTTTCTTTTCTGTCGGCTGCTGGCAGCCGGACGAAACTCTTCTCTCGTCTCTTGCTTTTGTTTTTTGCAATCTTTCATGGGGGCGCGTCAGCGCACCCACTGGGTGTAGCCCCTGAGATTCGGGCCGACTCCTGAGCAGTCGGGCCAGATCTCCCGGCAACTACTTTGTCTTCTTCCTCGCGGGGGTGCGTCAGCACACCCACTGGGTGTAGCCCCCGAGATTCGGGCCGACTGTTGAGCAGTCGGGCCTGATCTCCCGGTAACTACTTTGTCTTCTTTTTTCGCGGGGGCACGTCAGCGCACCCGCTGGGTGTAGCCCTCGAGATTCGGGCCGACTGCTAAGCAGTCGGGCCGGATCTCCCGGCAACTACTTTGTCTTCTTCTTCGCGGGTGTCGGTGTCAAAACCGGCGGATCTCGGGTAGGGGGTCCCAAACTGTGTGTCTAGGCGGATGGTAACAGGGGACAAGGGACACGATGTTTTTACCCAGGTTCGGGCCCTCTCGATGGAGGTAAAACCCTACTCCTGCTTGATTAATATTGATGATATGGGTAGTACAAGAGTTAATCTACCACGAGATCAGAGAGGCTAAACCCTAGAAGCTAGCCTATGGTATGATTGTTCTTCGTCCTATGGACTAAAACTCTCCGGTTTATATAGACACCGGAGAGGGCTAGGGTTACACAGAGTCGGTTACAATGGGAGGAGATCTTCATATCGTATTGCCAAGCTTGCCTTCCACGCCAAGGAAAGTCCTATCCGGACATGGGACGAAGTCTTCAATCTTGTATCTTCATAGTCCGGGAGTCCGGCCAAAGGTCATAGTCCGGCCATCCGGACACCCCCTAATCCAGGACTCCCTCAGTAGCCCCTGAACCAGGCTTCAATGACGATGAGTTCAGCGCGCAAATTGTCTTCGGCATTGCAAGGCGGGTTCCTCCTCCGAATACTTCATAGAAGATGTTGAACACAAGGATAGTGTCCGACTCTGCAAAATAAGTTCCACATGCCACCGTAGAGAGAATAATATCTGCACAAATCCAATCTGCTAACATATTCCGCAGCGTGACATCACGCCACGGCCAAGCCTTTATTCTAATCATTTTACTGTTCCACCTCAGCGCGTTTAGCGAGGCGGTTTCCTTGGCACGTCTTGTCAAAGCAGAGATCGTGTCCCCTTATTCTGGGATTCTCATCAATACGGGCGTGGGTAACCCAACCGCACCATTAATCGCGGCGCTTGGGAGATAAGCAAGTTTTATTAGGCCGGTGGGGACTCGTAGTTTCGGCCGCCCATATAAGGGGATAAGGATCTACCCTTTCCATTTACGCCTTCTTCCTCCTTTGCTTATCCGTCCCTGCGCACTCGAGCTCCAATGCCCAAGCCCGCACTTCCCACCTCAACCTTCTCCCATCATGTCCGGAGCGAGAGGTAGATGGATGGCCTCCTCTGTCTCGGAGGGGCAAATCAAAAAGTTGAGGAAGGTCGGATACTTGTCTGACGACATCGCGCACCGGCTTCCGGATGAGGGGCAACTCATCCCCACCCCTAGGCCCCATGAGAGGGTTGTATTTCTCACCCATTTCCTCCGCGGACTGGTTTTCCTCTTCACCCGTTCGTCCGGGGGCTCATGTTCTACTATGGCCTGGACTTCCCGATCTGGCCCCGAACTTCATCCTCAACATCTTGGCGTTTATCGTCGTGTGTGAGGCCTTCCTCCGCATCCAGCCCCACTTTGGCCTATGGCTGAAGATCTTCAGCGTCAAGCCGAAGGTCGTGGGCGGCCGCCAAGCGGAGTGCGGAGGCGCCATGGAGGGCAAGGTAGCCAACGTCACATGGCTCGAGGGCGCCTTCGTAGAGACCATCAAAGGGTGGCAATCGGGGTGGTTCTATATCACCGAGCCGCGTGACCCTGAATGGGCAGCGGCCCCCGAATTCCGATCTGGCATCCCCACACAGCTCACATCTTGGAAAGAGACGGGCCTGTTGTGGGGTAATTCGGCAGAAGTGACCGAACTTCAAACCTGCATCAAGGACCTGATTGGCAGGAAGGTTAAACTTGTCATCGTAGTCCAGGTCATGCTCTTCCATCGGATTCTCCCGTGTCAACGACGGGCTTTCAACTTGTGGGAGTTCGACCCGGCCCAGCACCAGACTCTGTCCCGGCTCTTCGACACAAAGCATGAGGATGCCTGGAAGGTGCTATTCAAGAGCTCCGAGGTCTCCCCTCCCGTCACCGAGGATCGCGGATTCTGTGCCAAGCGCCAAGCCAGCGCGGTGAGCTTAATTTTCCCATTACGGGGTACTTGTTTTACATAGTTTGACTCTATGCGGGATCTAAACTCCCATCCCTTTCAACAGGACTGGCAGAAGAAGGCCGGGCAGATCAACTGTCTGGCTCCTTTGCCCGAAGACCCAGCGGATGCTCGTTTGACCAAGCTGCTGGTTCCGGCACCTCATGTGGTGTCGGATAAGAAGGCCAAGAAGAAGGCCACGGGGACTCGAAAGAGCTCCCGGCGCCTGGTGGTGTCGGATTCATCACCCGACAACCCCGAAGCACCCTCCGCCTCTGAGGACGAGGAGGAGGAAGAAGAAGAAGCCTCTCCCCCTCCAACGGGGGGAGGAAAGAAAAGGAAAGCCACCCCAACTCGGGAGGCCGGAGGGTCCAAAAAGGGGAAAACCCTTCTACCGGACTACGCCTCCGATGCCGAAGACGACGGGGAGGAATGGCCATCCAGGGTCAAGCCCCTGGCAAAATCGCAAGTGTCCGGATACCAGAATAACTTATGGCGCTCCTCTATTATTTGGTATTTTCTAACACCGAATTCAATTATGCAGTCCGCCCAAGGCTCAGCTCGGCGATTCGTCAAGCGGCTCCCTGAATTCGTTGGATGTGAATAGCGCTTCACTTCCGACGGCCTCCTCCCCTCTCCCTACGGACAACGCCGAGGTGGAGTCCCAAAAGGGACCGAACCAGGAGGAGGTGGTCCTAGAGGCGCCGCAAGGCGACCTCCCGGACTCCAGGCCCAAAGGGGGTAAAGCCCCAGAGGGATCTAAGTCCAGCCCTGGGCCGGACATTGCTCCGGAACCATCAATGGTTCCAGAGTCCGACAGGCGGCGCCTTCGTAAGAAGGGCAAGCCTACGACACCAGCGACCTCCGTCCACCCGGAGGCGCTAGACAATTTGCTGGAGATGCTTAATGGCGCCTCCATCGACGAAGAACACCGCACTGTTATGAGTGCGGTGATTCAGAAGGTTCAGTCCGCCAAGAGCGGGCTGACAGAAGCCTATACAAGTCTGTTAACAAGCTTTGAGGTATGTATTCAAAACATATAAAAATGTTACCGCATAGACAGTAGCCCCTGATGCTCAGTTTGGCGTTCGGAAAGAAAAGCCGAGCTAAGGATCTAAAAAGATATACGCATGAGTCTAACATAATTAGGTCAATATGGGAATGCAGGCTGTGCTGCTGACCTCTGCCGCACTGACTGCAGAGGTCAATGCATTGAAGGAGAGCCTCGAGCGGTCCGAGAACAAGCTCGGCCATGCCAAGAAGCAGCTCGAGGACAAGGAGGGTATGTAATACCGCATGTAAATGTATATAGAAATACCTGGTTGTAAATAATGACAGGACCAACGTGAATGTTGCAGGGGCCACGACCGAGGTGGCGACCCTGAAGGAAGCGGTGTCCAAGGCCGAAAACAGTGCGGCCTTGGAGCGCCCTGAGCGAGAGAAGCAGGAGGCGCGGGTGGCGGAGGTGCGGCAAGAGCTCCAAGCTCTCGTGGAAAAACACGAGAGTTTGGAGCATGACTCGAAGACTTGAGAGTCCGAGCTCGCCTTGGCTCTTGAGAGTGCCAAAACCGCTAAGGCCGAAGCCCAGAAGGCCCTCCAGGAGATCGAGGCGATAAAGAAAATAGCGATGGGTAAGGCATTCTTTATGCAAAGCAAGAATATAAAAGTAAATTATCTGTTACTTACCCGAATCCGGAGCTCTCCAGGAGCGTTTGCCGATCTGCCCCGTAGTGTGTCTGATGCTGCCACATTCTACCAGGCCGAGGAGGGGAGCTCGACGGAAGAGGTGTTCTGGTCTCAATATGCTGAGGCCGGACATCCGGTGCCCCTGAGCGACCAGCTGAAGCAGCTGGTCGAGCTCCACAAGGTTGCCGAACAGGCCATGAAGGCCCTCATAGTTCGGCTGTGGCCTAGAGAAGCCATGCCTGGGAGCTACTTCGGTTTGGTGCGGCGGCTGGTGGACGCTTGTCCGTGGATTGAAGTCATCAAGCGCTCCGTCTGTATTGAAGGTGCCCGTCGGGCCCTTGCCCGTGCTAAAGTGCACTGGGGGAAGCTGGACGCTGAGAAGCTTTTGACGGACGCGCCACCGCCGAGCAAGCAGTATCGCACGCCCGAGATGTATTATAAGGGCGTCCTAAAGGGTGCCCGCCTTATAGTGGGTGAATGCTCCAAAGATGTAATTTTTTAGTAGACTCGCATCTGTTATCCTGTACGCTGAAAACTTTGTTCATATGCGTTAAGCAACGCTTGTTAATTTAAAATATTACCTTCTGTGCGGCCGTTTATCAAATCTGAGAGATGCAAGTCGTCGGCTTCTACCCCCATGCCACGAGTGCTGGGGTGTTCGGGATAAACCTGAGCGCTCTTGTTCCCATTCTTGGGTCCATCTAGGGAGGCGCTCAGCACAACAAACCAGGACATCGGACTTATAATGCTTTAACACTCTCACTTAGCCATAGAATTCTATAATTTTAAATTTCGGCGAAGCCCCTAGTATTTGGAAGACCGAGTTCGGGGCGCTATCCACGCCTAGGCAGGATAAGTCCGGCTCCTCGCTCTAAGCGGCATAAGTCTTTAAGGACTCGAAAAACCTCGCGAACAGCGACCGGTCTCTCGCACTATCATGACGGTCAGTTTTAGCTTTCTCTACTGAGGTGTTAACCCAGCTCAACTGGGGCACAATCGCAGTAGTTCTCCCAGCGCTACCTTAGCCAACATTGCGGAACGTAAGGTACCAAAACATGGGAGCCGGGCAAACCCAACTATTGACCCAAGACATGATTCGGAGCCGATGCATATAGTGCTATAAGTTCGGGGTGCCGCACTCATGAGAGTGTTCGGTCTTCTCACACCATGTTATGGGGTGCTTAAGCCCCTGGTGTATTGGCCGTACCAAAGTGTACGGTCGCGTAATTTCATGACTGAACATATTTGTATAAAAATAGATGAATACAATAATAGATAAGAGCTATGTATTGTTTACTAAAAAGGGTTGCTATGAAAGCAGAACGATACAAATAGTGCGGTAAGCAAGAGATGGGATTATTTGACATGTCCCCCCTCCAGGGGCAAGCTGCGGGACTTTAAGTAAAACAGGTATTTAGCTCGTTATAGAGACCACCTTGAAATTTGACGTGGCTTGTTCTCTCCCTGGCTGTTGCATCGTGTGCTCGGCGAGTGTGTTGCCGGACAGGCATTTCGAATAGTTGGGTCCTGAAAGTATAAAAAAAGAAACGGCGGAATAGGGAGCCCCTTAGTGTGGTTTAGCCGCATTCTGGGCGTGCCGTAGTTGTGCCCCTCCCCTTATGCCCATGGTATTTCCAAAGCGTAATTATGTACGCGTGGTACCGATATCACCATCTGGCGAGGGCTGGGGCTGGGGCCGCACTGCTATGCTTGCTCGGAACGTGCCAGCCGGCTTTGTTGTAGGTTACTTCGGGCGCACTTGACGTTGTCCGGTCGTTTAACACCCGGATTGGAGAGTTGCCTTGAGAGGCTGCTTTGTACTTCCGCCGCCAAGGCCGCTATGTGCTCCTCCGTTCAGAGAGAGCGTTCGTTGTTTCCATTTACCGTAATGACTCCGCGAGGACCTGGCATCTTGAGCTTGAGATATGCGTAGTGCGGCACCGCATTGAATTTTGCGAATGCAGTTCGCCCGAGCAGGGCGTGATAGCCACTGCGGAATGGGATTATATCGAAGAATAACCTTCCCTTCGGAAATTATCCGGGGATCCGAAGACCACTTCAAGTGTAACCGAGCCTGTACAGCTGGCTTCTACACCTGGTATGACGCCTTTAAAGGTTGTCTTTGTGGGTTTAATCCTTGATGGATCTATACCCATTTTTCGCACTGTATCCTGATAAAGCAGGTTCAGGCTGCTACCGCCGTCCATGAGGACTCTAGTGAGATGAAATTCGTCAATGATTGGGTCTAGGACCAGTGCGGTGAATCTGCCATGACGAATGCTAGTGGGGTGGTCCCTTCGATCGAAAGTGATCGGGCAGGAGGACCATGGGTTGAACTTTGGGGCGACTGGCTCCAACGCATAGACGTCCTTTAGAGCATGCTTCTGCTCCCTTTTGGGGATATGGGTTGCGTATATCATGTTCACCGTCCGCACTTGCGGGGGGAAGCCCTTCTGTCCTCTGTTGTTCGGCGGCCGGGGCTCCTCCTCGTCATCGCTATGCAGCCCCTTGTCTCTGGTTTCGGCACTTAACTTGCGTGTCTGCTTGAACACCCAACAATCCCTGTTGGTGTGGTTGGCTGGTTGTTCAGGGGTGCCGTGTATCTAACACGAGCGATCGAGTATCCGGTCTAAACTGGATGGGCCCGGAGGGTTTCTTTTGAATGGCTACTTCTGTTGACCGGGTTTAGAGCCTCTGAATCCGGCATTGACTTCCATATCCTCAGTATTGTCGCCGTTAATGCGGCGCTTGTGATTGTTGCAACGTGACCTGCCATTGTTGTCCTTGGTATCCAAATTCCCAGGGCTCTTGGTTATGTTATTGCTACGAGCTAGCCAGCTGTCTTCTCCCGCGCAAAAGCGGGTCATGAGTGTCGTGAGGGCTGCCATGGATTTCGGCTTTTCCTGTCCTAGGTGCCGGGTAAGCCATTCGTCTCGGATGTTGTGCCTGAAGGCTGCAAGGGCCTTGGCATCCGGACAGTCGACTATTTGATTTTTCTTGGTTAGGAACCGTGTCCAGAATTGTCTGGCCGATTCCTCTGGCTGCTGGATTATGTGGCTTAGGTCATCGGCGTCTGGTGGTTGCACATAAGTGCCCTGGAAGTTGTCAAGGAATGCGGATTCCAGGTCCTCCCAGCAACTAATTGACTCTGCTGGCAGGTTGTTAAGCCAATGCCGAGCTGGTCCTTTAAGCTTGAGCGGGAGGTATTTGATGGCGTGTAGATCATCACCACAGGCCATGTGGATATGAAGGAGATAATCCTCGATCCATACTGCAGGATCAGTTGTGCCATCGTATGATTCGATGTTTACGGGTTTAAAACCCTCGGGGATTTGATGATCCATTACTTCGTCTGTGAAGCATAGTGGGTGTGCGGCGCCCCTGTACTGGGCTATATCGCGATGTAGCTCGGATGAGCTTTGTCTGTTATATTCGGCCTGGCCGTATTTATCATATTCGGCGTGACGGTTATCGTCACGTGATGTGGGGCGCCCATGCGATCCGTAGATTGATCTTGTTTGCCTTGCCTTATCCTCCAATATGTCTCGCAAGTCTGTTGCGTTTCCCCGTGCTCTGGTATTCTTAGAGCGGCGCCGGGGTGCGGCTTGGATTGAGGGCCGAAGGGCCTCTCTGTCGTGGCCACGGGGTGGCCGATCGGGCGCATCGTACGCTGGTGATGTAGGTTTAGTTGCTTCCTCCTCTAGTTGGGGTAGCAGCCTGCGCTTTGGGTAACTCTTGGAGGGCCGTTCGAGTTTATACTCTTCGGCCGCCAAGACTTCAGTCCATCTGTCGGCTAGCAAGTCTTGGTCAGCTCTGAGCTGCTGCTGTTTTTTCTTGAGGCTGCTCGCCGTGGCCATAAGCCTGCGTTTGAAAAGCTCTTGTTCGACGGGATCTTCTAGCACGACGAACTCGTCATCGTCGAGGCTTGCCTCGTCTTCGGAGGGAGGCATATAATTGTCGTCCTCGACCTCTTTGTCCGCCGCTCTCTCATGAGGGTTGGCTCCTTCGTCCTCCTGCGCTGAATCCTGCTGGAGGGGGTTGTCTTTGGCACTGTCCGAGGTGTTGACATCTCCGGTGCCGGACTCGCCGTTTTTGCTTTGGCGGGATTTAGAGCGGCGCTGCTGACCTCGGCACTTGGGTTGCTTCTTGGAGGGGTCGTCCTTCGTTTTCTCATCGCCATCCCCTGCTTTGGGGGTGTCCACCATGTATATGTCATATGACGAGGTGGCCTTCCAGTGCCCTATAGGTGCTGGTTCTTGGTCGTCTCCTTCATCGGCGTCCATACCGTCGATGTCTTCGGAGTCGAAGTCGAGCATGTCGGTTAGATCGTCGACAGTGGCTACAAAGTGGGTGGTGGGTGGGTTTCGAATTTCTTCGTCGTCCGCATCCCAACCATGCTGGCCATAGTTCGGCCAGGGCTCTCCTGACAAAGAGAGAGACTTTAGTGAATTCAGGATATCGCCAAAGGACGACTGCTGAAAGACGTCCGCGGCGGTGAACTCCATGATCGGAGCCCAATCGGGTTCGATCGGAAGGGGTGCGGAAGATTCGGAGTCCGGAACGGAGCCCGGCACCTTGGAGTCACGGGCCTTACAAAGGACTAGGCTGGTATTCGACTCTATCGCCGTAGAGATTGCGGCTCCTGGGGTGGCGTCCAACCGACCGTCCCCGACTGGCGCAGTCGGCTCCGAGCTAATGGTCGGAGCGGACACCTGAGCGGCGCTCGGGGCGCTGTCCGGCGGCAGAGCTAGATCATGCCCATCGTGACAGTGCGACGCGCTCGGCTGTGGCTCGAATCCGTCGAAGATCAAGTCCCCGCGGATGTTGGCCGTGTAGTTTAGGCTTCCAAATCTGACCTGATGGCCAGGGGCGTAGCTTTCGATCTGCTCCAGATGGCCAAGCAAATTGGCCCGCAGTGCGAAGCCGCCGAATACGAAGATCTGTCCGGGGAGAAAAGTCTCACCCTGGACCGCGTCGTGGTTGACGATCGAAGAAGCCATCGGGCCTAAGGGTGACAACACAGAGGAACTCTCAATGAAAGCACCAATATCGGTGTCAAAACCGGCGGATCTCAGGTAGGGGGTCCCGAACTGTGCGTCTAGGCAGATGGTAACAGGAGACAAGGGACACGATGTTTTTACCCAAGTTCGGGCCCTCTCGATGGAGGTAAAACCCTACTCCTGCTTGATTAATATTGATGATATGGGTAGTACAAGAGTTGATCTACCACGAGATCAGAGAGGCTAAACCCTAGAAGCTAGCCTATGGTATGATTGTTCTTCGTCCTATGGACTAAAACTCTCCGGTTTATATAGACACGGGAGAGGGCTAGGGTTACACAGAGTCGGTTACAATGGGAGGAGATCTTCATATCGTATCGCCAAGCTTGCCTTCCACGCCAAGGAAAGTCCTATCCGGACACGGGACGAAGTCTTCAATCTTGTATCTTCATAGTCCGGGAGTCCGGCCAAAGGTCATAGTCCGGCCATCCGGACACCCCCTAATCCAGGACTCCCTCAGCGGGGGCGTGTCAGCGCACGTGCTGGGTGTAGCCCCCGAGATTCGGGCCGACTGCTGAGCAGTCGGGCCAGATCTTCCGGCAACTACTTTGTCTTCTTCTTTTTCTTCTTCAACCGGCTGGGCGGGCGAACCCCGACACAACAGTTGGACTCTTTACAGCCGGCCAGGCAGCTAGCGGTCGGACGCACATCTGGCAGTCAGACGTACGTTTCTTTGATTTTCTCTGCAGGCTGTGGGCAGCCGGACGGCTTTCCACTCGTGGCCGTGTTGATGGAGCAGTCTACCCACATCTCTCTTTCTTTTTTCAGAGTCGGCGTACTGCGCTGACCCGGCCGGCCTCCCTCTTATCTCTTTTTCTCCTTTTTTCGAGGTTGGCGTACCATAGCTTTATAGAAGAGAGAAAGTATTTACAAGAGATTACACGGTCGGTTGAGAGCACACAGGGTCCCACAACCAAACCCTCCACTCATCTAAACTCTACCCTACTACTCGCACCACATTGAAACTCCCGTGGCTCCCGCTCTAGACCACAAGGCCAACTCTTGTCAAATCAAGTCGACCGTACCACCTTCATTCCTAATGTCATTACGCCCAAAGACCCTTCTGTTGCATTGTTTCCAGAGATTCCAGCAGATCGATATGACCACCGAGTCAAAGCCCCTCCTTAGCCTTTTCGGGATATGCTTCCTCGCATCCTCCCACCAATCATCTACGGTGGAATGGTGTGTCGGGCAAAGATCTATATTGATGTTCATTTTGAGAAAGCAGCTATGCCACACCTGCCTCGCAAACACACACTGCATCGTGATATGATCAACCGTATCCTCCTGCTCGCAAAGGTAGCATGGCTATCTTTGGTCCTGTAATCCATGTCGAAAGCGTCGGTCAGCCGTCCAGAGTCTGTATTGTACCGCTAGCCACATGAAAAGCTTGCACACAAGCGGTGCCCAACACTTCCATATGCCAGCATAGGCTTGAAACCGGATACCTCCCATGCAAAGCATCGTGTAAGCTGAGGACGCCGTGTACACGCCTTCACGGTTCCATGACCAGATAGGTTTGTCCTCAGAACCCGGCTCCAGATGGATCTCAATCAGGATGTCCCACAGCCGAACGAACTGGGCCAGTTCATCCGTGTCTAACTGTCCAGCGATGTCATTGGTCCAAGCATGCAATCGCAGTGCATCCTGCACACTCCTGCGATTCACCACTTGCGTTCGGACCCGTTTGTAAATAAGTGGTGCCAACTCACCGATCGTAGCCCCACCGATCCACCGATCCTTCCAGAACATGACCTTGGAACCCTCGCCAACCTGCCATTTCACAAGGCTAGCAAACGCTGCGCTTGCTTGCTTGTCAGGAGTCCAGTTTAGGCCCTGCCACGGCCGCGTGGCGTCAGTCCTGGACAGCCATTCCCACCTCATCCGGAGCACGATCCCTTGCTTGTGTAAGTCGATGACCCCCAGTCCACCGAGCACCTTTGGCCTGCACACACGTTTCCAAGACACTAAACACCTGCCACCATGGATTTCCTCAGAACCAGCCCAGAAGAATGCACGGCATCCTTTGTCCAACCGCTCCAATGCCCATTTAGGTGCCTCGGCAACAATCAGATGGTGAGTCGGCCTAGCCCTCATGACCTGATTGACCAGAATCAGCCTCCCTGGCCGGGTCACAAAACCCCTGTGCCAACTCGGAACAATGTGCAGAGCAGCATCCACAACAAGTTGCCATTCCGAATGCTTCACTTGCTTGATGCTGAGCTGTAGACCCAAATATTTGCAGGGAAAGGTTTCCATCTTCCAAGGTAAAGCCTCCTTCACAAGTTGTTCACCACTTTCCTCTGCCCTAATCATAATAGCAGCAGACTTGCTATAATTGATTCTCAATCCCGAGGCTTCTCCAAAGACCGCAAGCGCTTCTTTAACAAAACACAGATCAGCCACCGTGGGTTTGATGAAGAAAACAACATCGTCTGCGTAGAGGGATAACCTTTGCAGTGGGGTGCAACCATTCATGCTGCTCAACACCTCGGAGTCATGTGCTCTTATCACAATCTCAGTTAGCACATCCATGGCAATGACGAACAAAAGAGGCGATATAGATTCACCTTGCCTCAGGCCCTTTGCATGCATGAACTTCGGTCCGGCCGATCCGTTAACCACAATCCTAGAGCTAGCTGAGGTAAGAAGGGTACCAATCCATGAAATCCAGTGCTCCGAGAAACCCTTAGCCCTTAGAATCTCAAAGAGAAAAGGCCAAGAGAGCGAATCAAATGCCCTTGATATATCAAGCTTCAAGAGCACGCCTTTGGCCTTCCTCTTGTGCAATTTTCGGGCCATTTGCCGGACCAACAGGAAATTGTCATGAATGTTCCTTCCTTTTATGAACACTGACTGATTGATATGCACAAGCTCCCCCATTCTCGGCCTTAATCGGGTAGCCAGTAACTTAGATGCGATCTTGGCCAAGCTGTGTACAAGGCTGATTGGTCGGAAGTCATTGATGCCACGAGCCTCCGGAAATTTAGGGATGAGGGTTATGATCGCCTGATTAAGCCGCCCAAAACCATTGCCATTGCCCAGAAAGAATTTTTGTAGCGCTGCAATGAGATCTCCTTTGATGATCTCCCATGCCGATTGAAAAAACAGACCAATAAAGCCACCGGGTCCCGCTGCCCGATCCGATGGCATCTCCTTCACCACCTGCCATATTTCCTCCTCGGAAAAGATAAGCTCCTGATCCATAAGATCCACCGACTGGATCCCCAAGGCCTCCAGATCAAGCGAGTGCTCGCGGGCCACATCTTTTCCCAATAACTCTCTATAAGCGTTGAAGAAGGCCCTCTCCTTGCCCTGCTGATCTGCAATAACCTGACCGTCAACGTGAAGAGCTGGGATGAAGTTCTTCATCCTCCGTCCGTTAGCCACCAGGTGGAAAAGCTGTGAGTTTGCGTCCCCTTCCTGAAGCCAGGTGATCCTCGATCATTGCCGAGCAATCGTTCTCTGCAACGAAGCCAAGCCCAGCACCAGCTCCTTCAGATTGCTCCTCAACCGACGCTCCTCCTCATATAGCATCCTGTCCTCTTGTGCACTGTCAAACCGCATAATAACCAAGTTTGCTACTACTATCTGAAGCTTGATGTTGCCCACTCTCTTCTGTCCCCAGGCATCCAGCGCTCTCGCCGTGTTCCTAAGAAGCACATCCAATCTGTGAAACGGGTCCAAAATGTCATTATCACAGGTCCACGCCTCCTTTACCACATCCAGGAAGCCATCGAGTTTTGTCCAAAATTTCTCAAACTTGAACCTCCTCTTGCAATGTAACCGTTCCTCCATAGCTAGATATAGCGGACAGTGATCCGAGGATGAGGTGGATAGTGCTTGCATTAGACATTCCGGGTGATCCAATTCCCAATCAATTGACACAAATGATCTGTCAATTTTGGTAAGAGTAGGCACCTCATGCTCACTACACCAGGTGAATCTGCGGCCATGTAAAAAAGCTCCTTGATTGCATTGTCATCCACAAAACGTTTGAACCTGCCCATCATCCTGTGATCAAGGCGAGCATTGCTCTTGTCCTGGGCGTAGAGGATCATGTTGAAGTCACCAATGACGACCCAGGGCCCTGGACAAAGATGTCGTCTAGCAGTGAGCTCCTCTAAGAAGATGATCTTCTCGGCGTCCCCCTGAGGCCCATACACCACCGTCAGCCACCACGCCGGCCCTTCGACCGGGGTGACATAACCCGTGATAAAGTTTTTGTCATTGACAAAATTTGTCAATTGCACCTTGGTGGAGTCCCACGCCACGAAAATACCTCCACGTGTGTTAGCAGCAGGAAGATAAAAGAAACCATCATACGCCGGCCCAAGGCATTGCATTATTACAAACTGATCGACCACCTCCAACTTAGTCTCTAAGATACACATGATGGCAGGATGGATCGTAGCTACAAACTCCCTAAGAGAATTCCGTTTCGCAGGGCTATTGAGTCCCCTAACGTTCCAGCACACCAGCTCCATAGCGTTGTACCACATAGGAAAGGATGGTCTCTTTTTCTCTTCGGTCGGGCAGCTGGACATTTTTTCCTTAGCCAGCCGGCTGGGCACATAGCCCTTGACTTCTCTCTTTTTTACCAGTCGGCTAGCAGGTAGTCGGCCTCTTCTGCACAAGCAGCCGGCCACAGTGACCAGACGTCCATTTTTTTCTTTCTTCTTATCGGGAACCCGGCCGTAGCACGCGGCTGGAAAGGGAGCCTAGCAACCGGCGCAGGGGAGGCCGGCTGCGGAGGCCGAGTTGCGCGCGAGGCCGGGACGGGAGGTGGCGAGGAGGGCCGGCACGGGAAGACGGCGGGTGCGCGTCGCAGCCGGGAGGCGGAGCAGGCGGCCACGGGCGCGGGGGAGCCGGCTGTGCGCGTGTTCGCCGGCTGGAGCAGGGCCGACTGGCCGTAGTAGGCGGCGCGGGGCACAGCCGACGCGAGGCGCAGCCGTCAAGGTGACGGTGAGGCCGCAAGCGTGCGACCATGCGGCCGCAGGCAGTGGAGAGCAGCAGCGGGGCGGGGAGGCTCGGGTGCGGCCGGCCGTGGCGCGAGCCGGCTAGCGCGGGGCGGCGACCCGGCAGGCGCGCGGAGGCCTGGAGCCAGCGAGGCGGATGCTGGGTAGGCCGGAGCCGGCCGCGGCGCTGGCAGAGCCGGGCGGGGCCGGGTGCTGGAGAGGCCGGAGCCGTGCGCGCGAGGTGGAGTGGCGCGTGAAGCGGGGAGCCGGCGCGGGGGGCAGAGCACCCAGGCTCGTGGAGGAGGCGGGGGTGGTGCAGCCGACCGTCAGGTGCGGGGCGCGGGGACGGGTCCCGCGTGCTCGGAGCCGGCCAGCGAGCAGCCGGCAGGCAAGGCGCGAGGGCGGGCGGAGCCGGACCCAGCAGCGGCGGCGAGCTGGTCGCGGGAGAGACGCAGGCAGCGGACTGCCTGGAGCCGCGCGGCGCGGGCAGAAGGAGCCAGGCGCGGGGCGAGAGGAGACGGACCCGGCGCTGGAGCGCGAGCGCGTCCGGCCAGGCGCACGCGACGGGGTGGCGACGAGGAGGGCCTCCGCGGCCGGGGCTAGTCGTGGGCCGAGCGGAGTCTGACCATTATCCGGCCGTTAGTCTGACAAATGTATATGCAGTGTCCGACATGTATCTGGGATGTGTATGACTGTTGTTTGACTATCATCTGGCTACCATACGTGGATTATCCGGCTAGTGTGCTATCATTGTATGGCTTGTGGATAGGCAACGATGTAAAAGTACCCCAACTACCCTAACTTGCATGGAATGTGATGATTTAGTACCAAACTTGCAAAATGCAACTCCATCATACCCCAACTTGCACTGGATGTGATGATTTAGTCCCCGGCCTATCACAGCTCAACAAGTGGCAACCATGTGGCTGGACCGGTCTTCGCCCGCACTTTTGCAAGAAACACCTATCTTCTTTAATTAACCCGCAGTATTGGATGTTAAGTGTAGTTAACTGCATATCTCCCTGTGGCTGGCGCTGGGCCACCGGACCTGCCGACCATGATGCAGGAGCTCTGGGACGACGCGCTCACCCCCAACGCCACGCTCCGGTGGCTCATTGACGTATGGTTCTCCCGTCGGTACACCCGCTTCAAGAAGCGCTCGGCTGACTACCACAGCCGCGCCGCCGACCTTGTCCACGGTCTCCGCGGCACGACCGTCCCGAGGAGGCATCCCTTCACTAGAGAAATGACTACAGGACTCCATTCTTAGGGAGATGAGGGATGGGCATGAGCTAGTTATGGCAGCTAATGAAACATTACTGATATTGCGTGCAAGTAATGTCCAGCTTCAGCAAATTCTTTAGTCTTGACACAACGAAAGATAGATTAGTATTTGTCACTCCTGAGCACTTGCTCAGGCTCAACTCTCTTAAAGAGACACAAGAAATTCCAATGTATTTTAGTCCATCAGCCATGAACTTGCTGCCTTCCAATTTCAGGGTCTGCAATTTAGGAAGCATTTGGAAGCATCTTTCCATAGATGGAGTAACCTGCCAAAAAGAAGAATGTAAAACAAACTGGAGAAGGTCAGGTTATGCCCAGATGATGCTACTACAATTAGATACTTACATTACAGCAGTACGACAGATTCAATTCCCAGAGATTTGGCACTGCCTCCACAACTGATGAAACTCCCGCATGAGTGACATTCCGACAGGTTGACATATCGAGCACCTGCAAGAGTAGAAGTGTTATTTTCAAGTTTATTGGCCACAATACTTGGGAAACTTTGTTGAGTGCCTACACATGTTCTTATGTAACTACTTGTTCTACATCGACATGTATGGATGTGCCAAACATTCTATATTAACTGCAAATGCAGCGCTAGTATCCTAGCGACATTACATTATAAAATCTACACAAAGAGTTGATGAACCTAATAGTGATCAAATGAAGGTGACATGACACACAACACTAACACACGAGACAAAATGGTCTAGTTTGATGATTACCCGTAGTGATTTGCTGCATTCATTCTCAAGACCACTAAGGGCATCATCATCTATTCCAACACATCCCACCAGTGCCAATACCTTAAGATTGGGTAGCTTCATGATGGCTGGAAGGCAGTCTTTGGAGATCTGCAATGCAAGATAAGTATTTATTAGTCCAACGAAATTAGTGTGTTTGTCTATTTGGCACCTCAACAGAAAGTAGCCTATTACTTATTCCCATCCTCAAAAGGTAGTTTTTACTGCAGTAGTCCAATTCTTTGACAGAAAAAATCAAGTCACTGCGATAGTCCAATTCCATGAGCATTTCTTGCAAAAGAAAATATAAACAGAGTTGCTAAAAACATCAAACCGTTGTGCTAATATCTCCTACAAAGATCGAAAGGGAAAACTGCCAAACCGTATGGAGAAATTCACGTGAGAGACATGTACATCTAAACTTTCCAAGAAAGCACCAAAATCAACTTTTTTTTCTCATTAATTAAAGTGTTTCTCGAATCAGGAAACGCATGAACGGGGAATCCCAAGCCATAACTCCTTTCATCCAAGAAATGGAATAGGGCGTGATGGAGAGAGATCAAGAAGAAGCATGGCTCACCATGGTGTAGGAAAGATGCAGGGTCCTGAGTTTCTTGCACTTGAGGGCGAGGAGCTGGACCCCCAAATCCGTGATCCCGAGGCACCAGTTGAGCGTGAGCTCCCGCAGGTCCGGGCAGCCGACGACGATGCAGCCGAGCCCCATGTCCGTCATGGGCTTGCTGCGCGAAAGGCAGAGCCTCTGCAGGCCCCGCGCCCGCGCCAACTCCCCGGCCGCCGCGTCCACGAGGTCGACCCCATTGGAGTGGTCGAGATTGGCGAGGCCGGGGCAGGCAGCGACGAGTGCGGCGAGGCCGGGCGCCCCGAAGCCGCGGGAGCGGGAGAGGTCGATGTCGCGGAGGGAAGGCACGGGCACGGAGGAGAGGGCGGCGAGGGCCGCGCCGGGCACGAGCGGGCAGAGGGTGAGATCGAGGCGGGCGGCGGTGGGGTAACGGGCGAGCGCGGCGCGGAGGAGGTCGGCGCGGTACGGGCGGAGCACGCGGCGGTGGCGCGACTCGGCGGCGTGGGAGGCGTTGAGTCGAGCGCAAAAGACTTGAGCGCACGTGGGTCGGCGGCCGCCACCCGGTCCAGGACCAAGAAGAGGAGCGCGGGTTAGTTACACAAGACGACAGGGTGTTTTTGGCAAAAGTGAGAGCAACGACCGGTCAAGCCACCTGGCTGCCACTTGTCGAGCTGTGATTGGCCGGGGACTAAATCATCACATCCAATGCAAGTTGGGGTATGATAGAGTTGCATTTTACAAGTTTGGGACTAAATCATCACATTCCGTGTAAGTTAGGGTACCTGGAGTGCTTTTACCTCATAGGCAACGTATCTGGGATGTGTTTGGCCAATGGTTTGACCATTGTTTGACTCGCATCTAGCTAGCTAGCATAGATGATATATGAAGCAGAGAACACCCGTTCTGGCCAAAGCAAAGCGCAGCGCGGAGGGGAGCAGACACGAGCGGCACGCGGACGGACGCGGCCGACGAAGCAAGGCCTCGCACGCGGCGCGCACGAACGGTCGGCCGCCGTCGCAACGGTGGTGGTGAAGAAGGCGAGGCCGACGACGAGGGCGCGCCGCCCCTCGCGGCCACTCCGGGGGCATGTCGATGTCGAGCCCCCGACCGCTATCAGAGAGACGGCTTGACGCCACGGCGGTGAAGATGAAGATGGTCCCGCCCGGACAGCAAAACCAGCAGCAGCGCGGTAGCATAGTACCGCCCCACTGTGGGCGCAAATGTCGTGGTATTCTCACGGGGGGGTGCAAGACGACATATGCCACAAGGTGGCTTCGTGTGAGGGCAAGACTGCTGCTGATAGGCCCGGGAGCGGGTATGCGAGTAGCACGCGGTGGTTTACCCAGCTTCGGAGCTCTATGGAGAGATAATACTCCTACTGCTGCATGTCTGAGTGTATCTGATATATCTAGTACAAAGTGCTCCTGGAGCTGTATCTGAGGTTAGTGTCGCAGGCATCTGGCCTCGTATATGCATATGAGCTCAAGGGTGTGCTTGGCCGAATGGATATGTGTGTGTGATAGCTAGCTATCTTGCTAGCTAGCATGCATGCGTGAGAGAGAATAGCCAAGAGGCCATAGCGCGCCTCCACTAGAAAAGAGCATGAACATACCTGCGGCAATACGGAGCTCCTCCTTCTTGACGGCAAGCTGCTCCTTGAGCTCCCGGTATTTGCCCAGGAGACGGTTGAAGGCGCCGACCCGGTAGGCGCCGAGTTGCTGAAGAAAGCGGTAATCGGAACAAAGACAACATTCTAAAAGATTCGGCCCAACTACCACGTAGTTGGCCCGAACCTCGGGGGCTACACCCAGTGGGTGCGCTGGTGCGCCCCCACGAAGAAGAAGTTGCAAAGCAAAAAAAGAGGCTTACCGGCACGTCGCGCTCCAGGTCACGCGTTCGCTCGACCTCGGCCTGGGCGAAGGCGTCGAGCCGGTCCGTCTGGCCGCGCAGACGGCGGCTGACGGCGTCCATCGCTGCCTCCTCCTGGGTCTGAGGTCTGAAGACCACGACGCCCCCGCTCCGTGCCCGCTGCGGCGCGGCGGCCTGACCCCCTCCTTGCCGGGGCACCAAAGCGTGCTCCCCACTGGCCGCTCTCGACGCGGCCGGCACCTCCTCCGACGCCCTCTCCGGCGCCGTCGACGACCCGGACGCCGGGACATCCTGCATCACCGCCACCGGTCCCGACGCCGTAATGGCCTGCTGCGCCACCACCGACCCAGCTGCCGCGGTGGCCTGCGGCACTGCCACCCGCAGCGCCTCCTCCAACACCGGCGGCGTCCCATGCGCCGCCATTCGCAGCGCCTCCTCCAAGACGGCGCCACCGCCGCTTCCATCGGCCCTCGCCCGCTCAACAACGTCGACCCACGGCGGGGTCTCGTCCTCCACCTCCACGACCTCCTGGTCGAGGATCACCACCTCAGCCCGGCCCTCACGGTCGCGCTCCCTCACCGACGGCAGCTCGAAGACCTTCACCGCCACCATTGAGCCCTCCGACATCTTGCGCCAGGCCGGCTCCACGCCGGCTCGCGCCCATGCCGCCGTCGCGTCGGTCCAAGCCCGAATCGACGCTGCCTCCAGCTCCGCCTCGGCCCTGTTCCTGTCCCGCCAGGCCAGACCCTCGGCGTCGGTCGGGTCCATGCCGAGGTCCAAGTCGGCTCGTCCCTCCTCCTCAACCTGGTCGACAAGGTCGGACCAGCTCCTGCGGAACACGGTCCCCTCGGCGGCCGCGGCGTCCGCCGCCGCCCTCGCCAATGTGATCGGCGACCTAAAGAAGAAGGTAGAATGAGCAAAAAACAAAGCTAGCTCGACCGTTCGGACGCATACAGGAGAAGAAGCTTACCCCGTCAGGACCAGGACCGGGGCCGGCCTCCCATGCCTGGTGCCGCGCTTCCTCTTGGCCGGCCTCCCGCTCCTGGCCGGGTCTGCTGCGCGCTTCGGGGCCTGGGGCCGCGACACGACGCTGTCTTTTTCGTGTGGGCGGCTCGGCGCCGCCCAACGTGACGACCCGGCTCCACCAGCGTCGTCGCCTCCACCGCCCAGCGCCCTGCCGCTGTCAACAACTCGAGAAACACAAAGAAAAAAGACAAGACTTACCCGCGCGACGCCCAGCATCGGCTTCGGCCTCGGCCTCCTCCTCCCCGCCGTGGGCCGCGGGCTCCTCCAGCGCCGCCCGCTCCACCTGCGATGGAGCCCGGGCGTAAGGATGCCGGATTGCATTCAGAAGCACCTCCCGTGTTGCGTCAGGACAGACGAGGAGATGCGCAGCAGCAAAGTAAGGTGACCAAACACTCACCAGTGGCACCGGATTCGACTCGCTGTACGGCACCTTGCCGAACCGCCGGTCCTTCTCAAGGTTGGCCTTGGAGATGTCGTTCACTCGGCGCGTGATCTGCTCCGCCTTCAGGCGCGTCGATCCCATGCGGTTGGGATCTTGAAGACCGGCATTTCGCCGATGAGGTAGGAGCGCCTCTACAGCGGGAGAACCCGGCGCATGATGAATGCGGCGATGAGGTCGTTGCCGGTGAGCCCCTCCCGCGTCCTCATCACTGCCATCCGCTCGCAGAGATTGAGAATCTCCTGCGACGGGCGCCTGGGAGAGTAGCCCCAGTTCATCTTCGCCCGCGGCAGCGCGATGGCGAAGGCCGGAAGATTGATGCGGTCCGCACCCAAGTTGCGGACATAGAAGAAGGAGTTCTGCCATTTCTTGGCAGAATCCTCCAG
Source organism: Triticum dicoccoides (assembly GCF_002162155.2). Lineage (NCBI taxonomy): Eukaryota > Viridiplantae > Streptophyta > Magnoliopsida > Poales > Poaceae > Triticum > Triticum dicoccoides. Next base: position 169,917,947 of record NC_041383.1, read on the forward strand.
CGGGTTCTTGGGGCAGTCCGACCCCGACCGCTTCGAGATGACGGCGGCGCCGCAGTCGGCGAACTCTCCGGCCGTCGGACCCTGCTGCTTCAGGGAGAAGAAGCGTGCCCAGAGGTCGATTGTAGGCTCGACCCCCAAATACCCCTCGCAGAGGGTGACAAAGCCCAAAAGCTGGACGACATCGCCGCGCCGAGATGGTGAGGCTGGAGGCCGAAGAACTCCAGGAACGTGCGGAAGAAGGCGCTCACCGGCAACCCAAATCCGTGCTTGAAATGCGTGAGGAAGACCACGCGCTCCGTCTCCTCGGGTTGTGGCCTCTGCTCGCCGCGCGGCAGACGGACGGCGACATACGTCTCCCGCGGCAAGTGCCGCGACGCGCGAAGATGGGCGATGTCCTCAACGATGACGTTCGAGCCCATCCAAGAGCCCGACGGCAGCGCCATCAATGAAAGCAAGAGAGGAAGAAGGAACATGGACGACGGCAAGGTTCCGCTCAGAGCAACGGGCGTCACAGCGCAACGGTTGCAAGAAGCAGAGCAAGAGAAAAGGGGCAGGAGGGCGCGAGTGATAATAATGTCCGCCGCCCCCCTTGCTCCCAATTTATAACCCTCGGTTTGAACGTGGGGGAGTGGGATTGTCTGCGCTCGCCCTTTCCACTACCTGCAATAAGAGCGCACGTACGCTCGCAATAACTGCCCGGGGAAGAGCAACCGGCCCCCGGACGCCGCAATAAATCCGTGCGCATGGACCAAGGGCGCAGGAAGGCAGGCCTCTGCCCGTCTTCCAGTCCCGTCATGCACGTGTCCTGTCAGGCCCCTCTGACTTCCGGGCACCACGTGGCGCCCGCGCGAAGCCCGAGGGATTGCCCCAAGATTCGATGAACTCCTCGGTTCCTGTCCCCGCCAGGGCACCGCGATCCGGTTTCCTAGAAAACCGGCACACAGTGGGTGTTGCCGGACCCAGCACTCGCAGAATCCGCCTTGCTTAAGCGGGAAACTGTGAAGGCCCACTCATCCGAAGACAGCGGACCTTCATAGCTTTGGGGACTACTGTCGACGGGATGAACCCCGGGCAGGCAACGGAACCCGGATCCTTTTCAAAAACAACGGGGTCGGCGTCGCTCCTCAAGCCGGCACGCGCTTGGCCGGGTCGCTCGACCCGGCCAAACCCCGCAACCCGGCCAAACTCTCTGACCCGACAAGACACGTCTACTCGGCCTCAACAACTAGTACAAGACAGCCGAACCCGGCACAACCAAGGTGTAACGCCCCGGATACAACTTTCCATATTCGTAACTCCAACTCTTGCCTTTTCCGGAGATGCGATATGATATTTCCTTCGTGGTTGGGTTTTTGTCTTTTGTTTTACATTTTATTCTTGTCATGCATTTCATCATCGCATCATTTGCATTGCATCGGCACTCGTTGCCATCTTTATTTTTTTTAACTTGCATCCGCTCGTAGTTGCCGCGTCCCCCCCTTGCTTTTGTTGACCGCCCCGAAACCAACCGTGTTTTCGTTTCCCTTTTGTCCGACCACCTAACCTCTCTTGCCAGCTCGCAGCCCCCTCGCGCGCGCTTCCGAAACTCCCCCGAACCCGACCCGGACTGTCATGACCAATGGGTCCGGATCATCTCCAAACATCTACAAAACATCTACGTTTTGTTAATTGGGCTCCCTAAGTATTTTATTTGCGACCGTCCGATTACGATCGTAGGGATGAGGTAGCCCCTAACCTAATCCACCTAATGTATATATATTGTCCAACCCTAAATCTCAGGGGAGCTGTCCCATCCTCCCAGCCGCCGCCGCCGCACCCATTTCCCACCTCGGGATCCTCTCATTCCCCCTGCACCAACCATCAGCCACACCCAGATCCAATCCATCCATCCCATCGACCCATCTCGAGTTAACGACCGCCGACGCTCAAACCCCGCAGGAGCCCGAGCTCCACCTCCTCGCCCCCCATCCCCGTCTCCTGGATCCCAGCACGCCCGAGCTCTCAGCTGCTCCTTGCGCCAACCACCACCGGAGCGCAGCCGCCCTTCCGCCGCCGTCGAGCGCCGGCTGTGCCCGACCTCGACCTCCAGGCCGCCCGCTCCTCTGCTTCAAGGACCTCCTCGTCCCCAACCAAGAGCGCCATCCGGTCCTGAGCACCGCGCCATGGCCCCGTCGTCAAGGCTGCTCGCATCCCCTCTATCCCGTCGCCTGGATCGAGCGCCGCAAGTTCCCTGTCTCCAGCGCCGCCGCACCTTGGAGCAAACTTGGTGGCATCGTCCTCCTCTGAATCCCGCTGTCTTCTCTCTGCTCTCTGGCTCACTTCATCTCTCTTCCTTTGTGGTTCTATAGAGACCTCCCCATGGATCCTCGTGGCTGAGCTCTCCCCGTCGCTAGTTGCCTCGCCGACCCGCCGCTTCTCGCGCCTACCGACCCCACCATCTCGCCTTCGCCCACTGCCATCCTCTTCCTGGAGGTCCACCGTCGCGCCCTTGTTTTGCCCGAGCGAGACGAGCAGCGCTCGACCCCGCGTTGACCACGCCCTGCCCCGCTTCAATCTACGCCAGGCCCAGCGCACCTCAGCCGCATCCACCAACCGGGCCTTGGCCCATGGGTGAGCTGCCCCCCCCCTTCCTGTTGGGCCCGTGATTCAGATTCGGCCCGACTAATGTTTTTTCCCGTGCTGCGATTTTAACATTATCCAGTGTATTACAGTTTTGCAGAAAACCCCTCATATATCATACATTTAATAACTCACAAACCGTGCATCAGATTAAAATGATTCAAACATGTAAAATGCTTAGAATTTTGTGTAGATTAATAATTTGCCACTTTCATCCATGTTAAATATGTTTAAAATGTTGTTTGCACTTAGTTTGCTAAATGCCATGTTAAAATGATTTATTTCATAACTAAATAACCGTAGCTCCAATTTTAATAAACTTTATATGTAAATAGGGTGGAAAAATGCCTAGTTTAACATGGTGGACTTTATTTTCCTGTTTAACAACAATAAAATATGTCTTAGGGCAGAACAGGACCAAATTCATATTATGCTCATGGGGATTTTCCGGAATTGTTGTTTGTTGTTCCGGCCTCATTTAAACTTGCGTAGATAGGTAGTTTTATTATGCCTCACCTCTTGCCATGTTTAACTACATTTAATATTGTTGTGTAGCTTATAACGAGATCAAACTAAATAATTGCTTGTGGTGTTTAGTCAATATGCAACTCGTTGCATATTGAGCTCCACTTAACTTGTAGTATTGTTTGTTGCACTTTGCCATGCCATGCCTCATTAAAGCGAACATGCATCATACTTGTTTGGGCATCATGCCATGTTTATGCTTGTGCATTTACCATGTTGTTTGTTTGTTTCCGGTGTTGCTTCTTAGTTCCGGTAATGTTGCGATTGTGAGGATACGTTCGACTACTCCTGTTCGTCTTCTTCATGGACTCGTTCTTCTTCCTTGCGGGATTTCAGGCAAGATGACCGCTACCCTGGATCTCACTACTATCATTGCTATGCTAGTTGCTTCATTCTATCACTATGCTGCGCTACCTATCACTTGTTCTTCAAGCCTCCCAAATTGCCATGAACCTCTAACCTTTGACACCCTTCCTAGCAAACCGTTGCTTGGCTATGTTACCGCTTTGCTCAGCCCCTCTTATAGCGTTGTTAGTTGCAGGTGAAGTTGAAGATTGCTCCATGGTGGACAGGATTATGTTGGGATATCACAATATCTCTTATTTAATTAATGCATCTATATACTTGGTAAAGGGTGGAAGGCTCGGCCTTATGCCTGGTGTTTTGTTCCACTCTTGCCGCCCCTAGTTTCCATCATACCGGTGTTATGTTCCCGGATTTTGCGTTCCTTACGCGGTTGGGTGATTTATGGGACCCCCTTGACAGTTCGCTTTGAATAAAACTCCTCCAGCAAGGCCCAACCTTGGTTTTACCATTTGCCTCACCTAGCCCTTTTCCCCTTGGGTTTTCGGAGCCCGAGGGTCATCTTTATTTACCCCCCGGGCCAGTGCTCCTCCGAGTGTTGGTCCAAACTAGAGCATCATGCGGGACCATTCCTTGGCAACTTGGATTCGTCGGCTCCTGTACGCTTCGCTTATCCGGTGTGCCCTGAGAACAAGATATGTGCAGCTCCTATCGGGATTTGTCGGCACATCGGGCGGCTTTGCTGGTCTTGTTTTACCATTGTCTAAATGTCTTGTAAACTGGGATTTCGAGTCTGATCGGGTCTTCCTGGGAGAAGGTATATCCTTCGTTGATCGTGAGAGCTTGTGATGGGATAAGTTGGGACACCCCTGCAGGGTATAAACTTTCGAAAGCCGTGCCCGCGGTTATGGGCAGATGGGAATTTGTTAATGTCCGGTTGTAGATAACTTGACACCAGATACGAATTAAAACACATCAACCGTGTGTGTAGCCGTGATGGTCTCTTTTCGGCGGAGTCCGGGAAGTGAACACGGTTTTTGGGTTATGATTGATGTAAGTAGGAGTTCAGGATCACTTCTTGATCATTGCTAGCTTCACGATCGTTCCTTTTGCTCTCTTCTCGCTCTTATTTGCGTATGTTAGCCATAATATATGCTTAGTCGTTGTTGCAACCTCACCACTTTACCGCTTCCTTTCTCATTAAGCTTTGCTAGTCTTGATACCCATGGTAATGGGATTGCTGAGTCCTCGTGGCTCACAGATTACTACAATAACAGTTGCAGGTATAGGTTATATGATGATCTTGACGTGAGAGCGATGTGTGCTTGTTTGGAGTTCTTCTTCTGCTTCTTCTTCAATCAGGGGATAGGTTCCAGGTCGGCAGCCTGGGCTAGCAGGGTGGATGTCGTTTGAGTTTCTGTTTGTGTTCATCCGTAGTCGGATGTTGCTCTTATGTATTGTGATGTTGTATTCATGTGGCATTGTATGCCTTTTGTATGTATCCCCATCTATTATGAAATGTTGAGGTAATGATATCCACCTTGCAAAAGCGTTTCAATATGCGGTTCTATCCTTGGTGGGACCTTCGAGTCTCTTTAGGATAGTATCGCATATTGGGCGTGACAAGTTGGTATCAGAGCCTCGACCGACCATAGGAGCCCCCTTGATTGTTGCCCGTTGTTGAGTCTAGAAGAAAACTATTTTGAGTCTTAGGATTATATATATCGGAGAGTAGGATTCTTTTTAGTCCTCAGCCCCTTCGTCACTCTGGTGAGGTCTCTTGACGTAGATGTTTTGACTTTCCTCTCCTCAAATTTCACTAATTTTTTTTAGGATCACACGGGTATCTTGGAATCGTTTCGATGGTTTTGTGATGAGAACATTGTTCTTGGTGCCTCCTGTCTATTATGTGGCATTGACCCGGGGAGTTGAGCTCCGAGGTGTTGTCGTCACAATTTTATTGTTGCAGTTCTGGAATACCTGAGTTTTGCCGACATCGAAAATCTCTTTTATGCAGTTGTTGGTGAGATAACCTCGACGTCACCCAGTACTGGGGAGTTCGGGAGTATTGCCATAGCTCGTATAACGGATGCTTTTCGAAGGTTGAGGTACACGATTTCCGGAGTTTTCTTGGTTATGTGTTGACGGATGGATACAACTGGATGTAGGGATTGTTAGTTTGGGTGAGATATATTGCTTCCCCTGTATCCCCAACACCAGATTGCATAACCAGAAAGTTTCGGGAGTTCTATAGGTGGGAATTCAAGTAGCTCTTAGAATATCTTTCCGACAGATGCATGATATGGGATTGGGTAAATCTCTATCATATGTATTTGTTCCGGCTTATTCTACAAGCCAAATCCTTTGTTTTGTTTTATTTGTGGTATTCGAGTTGCTTCGAAGTCAAATGTTGAATCCATACCTTTCCTAAACGGTGTTCTCATATTGCTATGTTAATACTAATCCTTCTTGATCATCGAGGTCGTCATGTTAATTCTTTTTCAACCGGTGTGCTTCTCTTCAAGTGGTTCCGATCATTTTCAACATCCGCAAGATCAACTCTAAGTTTTCTCACCGGTGTTTGTTTCATCCATTCCAAGTTGTCTTTGTTTTCCCCGCCCTCCCACCCTTTTCTTCAAGGACTCGGATTTCTTAATCGGGTATCCATTTGATTGATGAGAAGTCTCTCTATTCTTTTCCGTCAATGCTCTTATCCGGTGATTCTCAGGAAGATACTAACGGAGCTTCAAGTTCATCATCCTTCATTGTTGTTTCTTCTCCGGTGGATCCATTTCAAGCTTTCAGTGTTGATCATATTCCTTTCCTCGTTCCTAATGCTTTCTCATGTCGATGCACCTCTTAATCACTCACCTCTTACTATTCATTTGTTCCGGAGTGTTGAAGATATCTCAGAAGATTGGTGTCTCCATTCTTAATCCGTTCAAGCTATTTGGAGATTGTTATCTCATTCAAGCCATTTAATTCAACCGGTGCAATTTCTCTTTAAAATCATTTTCCAACGGTGTTTTATTTTGAGTGGACCCTAACCCACAGGTCTTTTCCCAGGATCTTATCTGACTCTTCTAATTTTCCCGGAGCCATTCACAAATTCTTTTCAAGTGTGACGTAAGAATGAATTTCATCAGTCAGATGTTTTCCAAGATCGATTTCAAATTATTTTTCCTTGTTGGCTCAACCTCTTTGTTTTTCATTCTCCCGGAGTATCTCCAAAAATTCAGGGTGGTTCTCGTCATCATTCTCAACATGTGAAGACCGAAGAAGTGTTTCCTCTAAATCTTGGTCCATTCTCTTGAAGATTCATGGTTCTAGCTTCATGCCATCCTCATAATTGTTTTCGATTGTGAGAATTCTTTTCACCCATCCAAAGCATTTCATGAGTTCTTTCCATTTTATTCCTACGAAGGCCATCATTTCGGGCTTATTCATTCTCAGCTTTTAGCTCTCCTTCTCCATATTCTACCGGTGCATCATTCAAGTATTCTCTAATAAGCTCATGATCTCTTTGTTCACTTGTATCTAAATCCCCTCAAGTATCTTCATTCTTTCCGGTCAATTGTGCCTTTGCTACTTTCATTTTCAATTCTTACGGTGGTTCGTCCAACATTCCTCTTTCGTTGTTATCATACCAATTCATTCGTTGTTTCCAAATCCCACCGGTGGTTCCATCTATACCTTCTCAAGTTTGCGCTATATCTTTCTTAATCCTTTTTCAATGGGAATAAGTAGTATGCCAAATCTGTTGCTTGTCATCAATTAAATTTGATGAAGGATAAGCATACAATAAATCTTATTCTTATTTCCTCGAGGTGACTCAATTCTTTTTACGGAGATTATTCATGATGAATAAATTCTTGATTACAAGTGATTCATCTTTCTTTCCGGAGTTGGTCATCATATCACATTCTCGGTTCGAGAGGCTTCATCTTTCTTTTCAGAGTTCCAAGCTCTCTCAGTTATCTCGTCGCGAAGCTCCATCTAAATCATTGCAAGGGTTCACCTTGTGTTTTCAACCTCTCTTTCTTTCTATCATCCTTTTATTACTGGAGTTCTTCATGGAGGCTCTACATGGTGGTTCATCAAGGATTCTTTTCATTCTTCTATTGTTCTTCAACATTTCTCACGAAGTTATGACCCGCCAAGCTATACTCTAAATAAACATGGTGCCCAACACATGTTTTTGTTTTGAGGAGTTCAAGCATTCTTCATCTTGCATCTGAAGTGCAAGTATTCCTACCTTATCTTGTGAGATGGTGATATGTCACTCTTGACAATTTCCTTCATGTTTCATGATTCACATGTTGTCAAGAATGACGTATTTTAAATCCATCAATCTCTTCTTTGGAGTTATCTTGGTATAGATTTCACCTAAAGCCTTCCCTAAGGAATGTTGCTATTTGTGGTGCTTATCAATGTTCCGAGTTTTCTCCTATCCTCTTGGCGAAAGAAGTTTTCATCTCTTGTTTGATCTCAAACAAGCAATTGTTTTTCATTAGTGGTAGAATTTCACCTCAAGTGTTGAGATGTTTCCATAAGCCCACTACAAGCTTATTCTTTTCGTTGTTGGTTTTCCAACAACTTCGTTATAGCATTTCTTGTAAGCGTGTTCTTTCAAGATCTTGTTTCCCTCCGTTCATTCCATTCCATTCTTTCATTTCTTCCGGAGGCATTGTGATGTTGCTCTCTTCGACCAATCATCTCGTTTTCTCAAGATCATGTTCTTTTTCCTTGCTCATCCATTTAACTGGAGTGTCGTGTTTTCATTCGAGTTATCTCATCTTATCAAGTTTCGCCTCCTTCCTCAACCGGAGAGCTGTCTGAAATCTTTCTTACCCCTTGTGCCATTCTTTCAATAGTTCCGGAGGTAGTGTGTTGTTGATTTCATCAAGTATCATCCCATCTTCTCAAGTTCATATTCTATTCCTTCCATTTTAACCGGAGTGCTGTCCGAATTTGATGTTCCTTGTTCCTTGTTTATCTCGTTTCAACCAGAGTGGTCTCAATTCTTTCTTGTCCATTGTACTCGCCATTCATAGCTTTGCAACCTCCAAGGTACACATGGTGTTCCTTGTTTCTATTTTCTACCGCAGTGTTATCGATTGTGTTCAACTCCGTTGTGTTCTTTCTCTCCACTTTTCAACCTCTCAAAGTTCTTTGGTTTCACTCATTTGTCGAAGAAGCAACTTAGTTTACCTCTTATCTTCCTCTTCCTTTTCCCTCCCGTGCCATCCTAGATCTCGGGACGAGATCCTCTCGTAGTGGTGGAGTGTTGTAACGCCCCGGATACAACTTTCCATATTCGTAACTCCAACTCTTGCCTTTTCCGGAGATGCGATATGATATTTCCTTTGTGGTTGGGTTTTTGTCTTTTGTTTTGCATTTTATTATTGTCATGCATTTCATCATCGCATCATTTGCATTGCATCGGCACTCGTTGCCATCTTTATTTTTTTAACTTGCATCCGCTTGTAGTTGCCGCGTCCCCCCCTTGCTTTTGTTGACCGCCCCGAAACCAACCGTGTTTTCGTTTCCCTTTTGTCCGACCACCTAACCTCTCTTGCCAGCTCGCAGCCCCCTCGCGCGCGCGTCCGAAACTCCCCCGAACCCGACCCGGACTGTCATGACCAATGGGTCCAGATCATCTCCAAACATCTACAAAACATCTACATTTTGTTAATTGGGCTCCCTAACTATTTTATTTGCGACCGTCCGATTACGATCGTAGGGATGAGGTAGCCCCTAACCTAATCCACCTAATGTATATATATTGTCCAACCCTAAATCTCAGGGGAGCTGTCCCATCCTCCCAGCCGCCGCCGCCGCACCCATTTCCCACCTCGGGATCCTCTCATTCCCCCTGCACCAACCATCAGCCACACCCAGATCCAATCCATCCATCCCATCGACCCATCTCGAGTTAACGACCGCCGACGCTCAAACCCCGCAGGAGCCCGAGCTCCACCTCCTCGCCCCCCATCCCCGTCTCCTGGATCCCAGCACGCCCGAGCTCTCAGCTGCTCCTTGCGCCAACCACCACCGGAGCGCAGCCGCCCTTCCGCCGCCGTCGAGCGCCGGCTGTGCCCGACCTCGACCTCCAGGCCGCCCGCTCCTCTGCTTCAAGGACCTCCTCGTCCCCAACCAAGAGCGCCATCCGGTCCTGAGCACCGCGCCATGGCCCCGTCGTCAAGGCTGCTCGCATCCCCTCTATCCCGTCGCCTGGATCGAGCGCCGCAAGTTCCCTGTCTCCAGCGCCGCCGCACCTTGGAGCAAACTTGGTGGCATCGTCCTCCTCTGAATCCCGCTGTCTTCTCTCTGCTCTCTGGCTCACTTCATCTCTCTTCCTTTGTGGTTCTACAGAGACCTCCCCATGGATCCTCGTGGCCGAGCTCTCCCCGTCGCTAGTTGCCTCGCCGACCCGCCGCTTCTCGCGCCTACCGACCCCACCATCTCGCCTTCGCCCGTTGCCATCCTCTTCCTGGAGGTTCGCCGTCGCGCCCTTGTTTTGCCCGAGCGAGACGAGCAGCGCTCGACCCCGCGTTGACCACGCCCTGCCCCGCTTCGATCTGCGCCAGGCCCAGCGCACCTCAGCCGCATCCACCAACCGGGCCTTGGCCCATGGGTGAGCTGCCCCCCCTTCCTGTTGGGCCCGTGATTCAGATTCGGCCCGACTAATGTTTTTTCCCGTGCTGTGATTTTAACATTATCCAGTGTATTACAATTTTGCAGAAAACCCCTCATATATCATACATTTAATAACTCACAAACCGTGCATCAGATTAAAATGATTCAAACATGTAAAATGCTTAGAATTTTGTGTAGATTAATAATTTGCCACTTTCGTCCATGTTAAATATGTTTAAAATGTTGTTTGCATTTAATTTGCTAAATGCCATGTTAAAATGATTTATTTCATAACTAAATAACCGTAGCTCCAATTTTAATAAACTTTATATGTAAATGGGGTGGAAAAATGCCTAGTTTAACATAGTGGACTTTATTTTCCTGTTTAACAACAATAAAATATGTTTTAGAGCAGAACAGAACCAAATTCATATTATGCTCATGGGGATTTTCCGGAATTGTTGTTTGTTGTCCCGGCCTCATTTGAACTTGCGTAGATAGGTAGTTTTATTATGCCTCACCTCTTGCCATGTTTAACTACATTTAATATTGTTGAGTAGCTTATAACGAGATCAAACTAGATAATTGCTTGTGGTGTTTCGTCAATATGCAACTCATTGCATATTGAGCTCCACTTAACTTGTAGTATTGTTTGTTGCACTTTGCCATGCCATGCCTCATTAAACCGAACATGCATCATACTTGTTTGTGCATCATGCCATGTTTATGCTTGTGCATTTACCATGTTGTTTGTTTGTTTCCGCTGTCGCTTCTTAGTTCCGGTAATGTTGCGATTGTGAGGATACGTTCGACTACTCCTGTTCGTCTCCTTCATGGACTCGTTCTTCTTCCTTGCGGGATTTCAGGCAAGATGACCGCTACCCTGGATCTCACTACTATCATTGCTATGCTAGTTGCTTCGTTCTATCACTATGCTGCGCTACCTATCACTTGTTCTTCAAGCCTCCCAAATTGCCATGAACCTCTAACCTTTGACACCCTTCCTAGCAAACCATTGCTTGGCTATGTTACCGCTTTGCTCAGCCCCTCTTATAGCGTTGTTAGTTGCAGGTGAAGTTGAAGATTGCTCCATGGTGGACAGGATTATGTTGGGATATCACAATATCTCTTATTTAATTAATGCATCTATATACTTGGTAAAGGGTGGAAGGCTCGGCCTTATGCCTAGTGTTTTGTTCCACTCTTGCTGCCCCTAGTTTCCGTCATACCTGTGTTATGTTCCCGGATTTTGTGTTCCTTACGCGGTTGGGTGATTTATGGGACCCCCTTGACAGTTCGCTTTGAATAAAACTCCTCCAGCAAGGCCCAACCTTGGTTTTACCATTTGCCTCACCTAGCCCTTTTTCTCTTGGGTTTCCGGAGCCTGAGGGTCATCTTTATTTACCCCCCGGGCTAGTGCTCCTCCGAGTGTTGGTCCAAACTAGAGCACCGTGCGGGACCATTCCTTGGCAACTTGGATTTGTAGGTTCATGAACGCTTCGGTTATCCGGTGTGCCCTGAGAACGAGATATGTGCAGCTCCTATCGGGATTTGTCGGCACATCGGGCGGCTTTGCTGGTCTTGTTTTACCATTGTCGAAATGTCTTGTAAACCGGGATTTCGAGTCTGATCGGGTCTTCCTGGGAGAAGGTATATCCTTCGTTGATCGCGAGAGCTTGTGATGGGCTAAGTTGGGACACCCCTGCAGGGTATAAACTTTCAAAAGCCGTGCCCGCGGTTATGGGCAGATGGGAATTTGTTAATGTCCGGTTGTAGATAACTTGACACCAGATACGAATTAAAACGCATCAACCGTGTGTGTAGTCGTGATGGTCTCTTTTCGGCGGAGTCCGGGAAGTGAACATGGTTTTTGGGTTATGATTGACGTAAGTAGGAGTTCAGGATCACTTCTTGATCATTGCTAGCTTCACGACCGTTCCTTTTGCTCTATTCTCGCTCTTATTTGCGTATGTTAGCCACCATATATGCTTAGTCGTTGTTGCAACCTCACCACTTTACCCCTTCCTTTCCCATTAAGCTTTGCTAGTCTTGATACCCATGGTAATGGGATTGCTGAGTCCTCGTGGCTCACAGATTACTACAACAACAGTTGCAGGTACAGGTTATACGATGATCTTGACGCGAGAGCGATGTGTGCTTGTTTGGAGTTCTTCTTTTGCTTCTTCTTCAATCAGGGGATAGGTTCCAGGTCGACAGCCTGGGCTAGCAGGGTGGATGTCGTTTGAGTTTCTGTTTGTGTTCATCCGTAGTCGGATGTTGCTCTTATGTATTGTGATGTTGTATTCATGTGGCATTGTATGCCTTTTGTATGTATCCCATCTATTATGAAATGTTGAGGTAATTATATCCACCTTGCAAAAGTGTTTCAATATGCGGTTCTATCCTTGGTGGGACATTCGAGTCTCTTTAGGATAGTATTGCATATTGGGCGTGACACAAGGCTTCCTCAACAAGCCAGCTCCACCCATGGTGTGCTCCACAATCCAGCCACGGGCCAGCTCCCATCCCATCCAGGCCGTGCAATGGGACGAGTCTTCAGCCACTGATGACCTAGGCAATGGTGCCCCGCCCATGCCTCTGGTCAACCGGGGCGTGGCAATAGTGCCCCTCACCTACCCGCTGACCAGGGTCGGCGTGGCTACAGTGCCACCACCATCACCGCTGACGATAGCAAGCGGCGACCTGACGGAGTGCCACTGTACACGACTTGACTCGACCATGCCCTGTCGATCGACAAGATGGCGCACAGTCCCCCTAGGCATGCGGGGCCCGCACCTAGGGAACCCAGTGAAGCACAGGCCCCCAGCGGGTCCCGGCTCGGGTCCCCGGACGCTGACAACCTGGACCCACCAACTTGTAACATTACCATTGTATCCCTGGGGGGGGGGGGTTGGCCTATAAAACCCCCCAGGAGCCCACGCACACGGGCAAGGTAACAAGAGACATATAACGTAGAAAGGAACTAGCCACCAAACAGCAACATCCACCCGGGGAGAAGGAGCAGCCTAAGCCTTGGCCAGCCTCCCTTCCTCCTCCACACAGCTCTAGGAGCAACATTGTACTGTCCAAACATCAAACTACACTCGGCAGGACTAGGGGTGTTATCTCTCCGGAGATCCCCGAACCTGGGTATGTCTTGCGTCCCGCGCTCGCTCATACCAACCCTGCCTCTGGAGCCCACTAGTGCCCTCGAGCCTCCTCCTTTCTTTAGCCATCCCTTGGCATCTGTCGTGCGCCCACCACGACAGGTTCACCTGAATAAGTTCTGTATATAGACCAAAGCTATTTTGTTTGGTTTTGATGCCTCCTTAATATCTTCTGTTCTGGTACTACTAATGTAAAAACTCAATTTTTCAGCAAGCTATGAAAAAATGGTGGAACCGCCACCTTCTGAAGGTGGCGAGGCAACTATAACTACAATGCCAGCTCTTGCTGCAGTGGGTCAATACCTGTCCAGTAATAGTGCCAAAAGCACGTTCCTACGTAATATTGGGTTGGTTGTTAAGGCAATCTCGTCCAAACTGCCTAATGATCAAGATATGCAAGCTCAAAACAATGTTGTATGTGCGCTTCAGACACAAGTCCATTCCCTAACAGAGACCCTTTGTGAAACAAGGAGAGACATTGTTCGATGTCGTCAAGATATGCATGGTTTTGAAACCAGACTATCAGACATTTTCTATGTTGTTCAGGATCCTAGGAGAAATGAAGGCGAAGGTTATGGTGCTCCATCGGACAATACATCATGAAAATGTAACAGTCATGTCAAATGAACTGAGCTTCTAAACTTCTGGTGGTGCATTTATCTGCTAGACTGTTAACTTTTATGCCAACCTTCCTTTTGTTTTATAGTTGTAATTTGTTTTGGTGCGATACAAAATTTGTTCTCAATGTGTAGCCACCGGCTGAAGAAAACAGCAAGCCATTTTTGTATAATGTAGGGTGTTCCCTATATTTGCACTGGTGGCGATCTTTGACGCCGAGTGGATGTAATCTATGCAATCGCCTTAATAGCCTAGCGTTATTTCGGACTTATTTATTTCCTAGTCTTCTTTTTCCCTGGTTTGCTAGTGGCCGCAACAACCATGGGCCATATACGGACCGTGGTAACCTTGACCCTGCTACAGGCCGTAGGATCCATGGGTCTCCTACGGGCCGTCGATAAATGGGCCTCCAACAGGGCTGTAGAATAGGTGGGCCTCGGGCCGTCGAATAAATGGGTCTTCATGGGTCGTAAACAGGCATAATTGGTATCGACCCAACACGGTAACGGGCCGTTAATAGGCCGGAGGACAGCAAAGCCTTAATTCTGTCACAGGCATAATGGGTCGTTAATGGGCCGGAATATAGGACGGGCTGGAAACGGCGCAACGGGTTAACAGGCCAGAAACGGTCCGACAATTGCCATGGGCCTAATTGGGCCCATTAGGGGAACAGGCCAGTAACGGGCCGGAAGTAATCGAGGGCCGGAAAGGAGCCCAAGAACGTATGGGCCATCAATAGGCCGAAAGCTAACACGGGCTGGAAACGGCCCATGTGAATCATGGGTCGTTATTGGGTGCAAAGAAATTTACTGTTCATTATGGGCTAGAGTCACCGTGGGCCTCTAAAGGGCCTAAAGATACGAAGGCCTCATATGGGACGAAAGACATCGTGGGCCATACATGGGCTGAAAGTGAAATGGGCTGGTGTTATATTCGACGGCCCACATGACATTGTTGGGCTAATTTCCGTTAGGCCCTAACAGGTCGTGAGTTACTGGGTCGTAAAATGGGCTATTTGTGAAGAGACCGTTAACAGGCTTTTCATGGGCCAGCCCGCTAACTTTTGACCAAGTCAAACGGGCCGGCTTTGTAAGCTAAATGGGCCAGTGGTGGGCCGTCGCACGTGTCGACATATCATAGGCGTCTATCTGACCCACTGACGAGCTGACACGTGTTTCATCCGGCTAATCAGAATTTTACACGTGGAAATTTCCCATTGGTCCGGGTTGTTAACGGGTTATCGGATCCAAAACCCGACCCGATAGCTTAAGGGCGTTCCGTTACGGTGGATGCCACATGTCAATCACCCTTGATGAAAGCACTTCTGTGACGCGTGATTTATCGTCATGGAAGTGGATACTTTCGTGATGATAATTTTGGTAATGTCATGGAACACTTCTACGACAGCACAGGTATGACTATCTTGATTCTATCATAAAATCGCCATGAATGTACATGCATGACAAAAAACGCGACCTACTGTGACAAACACGTATCATCATGGAAGTGTATTTTTTTGTAGTGCTTGGTACCCTAGAGCTTGTTCCTCTTGGGTGCTTGGGCACCCTAGACGGTTGGTGGTGTTCGGAGCTTAATCATTATGGTATAAAGCTCCGGGCAAGCGTCGGGGTCTCCAATTAGGTTGTGGAGATCACCCTGAGCAATTTGACGGGTACCGATGACCGTCCGCAAGGGTTGCCAAAGTGCACGGGTTCGGTGACTGCCCTCAAAGGTCCCTTAGTGGAATCACGACATCTTGCATTGTGCGAGGGCGTGAGGAGATTTTGGTGGCCCTAGTGGCTTCCTGAGGAGCATTGTGCCTCCACACCGCTCCAAACAGAGATTAGCATCCGCAAGGGTGTGAACTTCGGGATACATCGTCGTCTCTGTGTGCCTCGGTTATCTCTGACCCGAGCCTTTTACTTATGCAATTTACTTTGTGATAGCCATGGTGTTTCATGTTATATATCTTGCTATCACCTAGTTGTTTATCTTCCCTAGCATGAGTTATTGGTGCACATAGGTGAGCCTAGTTGTTTTAGGTTTTGTGCTTGACAAATTAAACGCTAGTTTTATTTTGCATTTGTTCAAGCATAAACCGTAATTATTTTAAAGCACCTATTCTCCCCCTTTAGGCGACATCCACGATCTTTCAGAGTTGCAGAATAAGTTCCTCCGGTATAGCCCTTTCCGGTCTAGAATTCCAGTTGCCGGCAGCTCCCTCTTTATGTGAAACTTGCAAAATAAGAGAGAAAAGGCATAAGAATTGTATCATAAAGTGAAATAACAATCCGTAATGCAATAAATATCAATATGAAAACATGATGCAAAATGGACGTATCACCCGCATGATATCAGCATGTGTGGGGGCGGGGGAGGGGGATACACTGATTTGAGGATTCTAACACGGACTCTGTTGTCCGCAAAATTCTCCACTCTTAGCGTGCTAACAATGCGAAGTTAAAAAGCTCGATGTCCTTGAAGCCTAAACCACCCATATACTTTGGCACCGTGAGTAAGGCATGCCCCAGTTATACCCAGTGAGGTTTTTCGTTTACCTTGCTTGCTCCCCACTAGAAATTCCTGACTAGGCTTTTTATATTCTCACAAACTCCCTTTAAATTTTGAAAACAATCATTAAGTAGGTTCGAAAAACCTCCATTGATTTTATTAGCGCACCCTTCCCTATTGCACCCAAGATATGTTCAATCCACCCTTGTATTTGTTCCAGACCCTATCCTTCACGCACTTGAACATTCCGTTCTTATTTTCGTCCCACCTGAGAAGGTAGATCAAGCTAGCGATCATTAAGAGTTTTTATTAGAATCTCAAGTGCAATTTTCATTACTTCCCTCATACCTTTTGGGCACCATTTAATAAAATGAATTGAACTCTTGGACAAATCAACAAGTTGCCCGATGCCTCACAATATATTGAGTACCTCCCCAATCTCTGTTGCTCCGCTGTACTAGCCTTTGCAAAAAAGCAAGTTGTCGTCTGCAAATAAGAGATGATTGACCAAGGGTGTTGTGGCGCCACTATGATGCCCGATAGTTTTTCCGAATTTCCTTGCTCCTCAATAGGCAAGACAGACCGCTAGTAAAAGCAAGTACAGGGAAATATGCCAGGCGAATTTTCTATATGACGCTCGTTGCATCGAGTTGTTGTTATTTCACACAGAGCCAACCAACGAGCAATCAAACTGGGCTAGCCCATTTAGTCAAGTTATGTTTCTCCAGTTTTCCTGGTTTTAGGAACTTTCTAGAAGGTTTTGGTTTTCACAAACTGATAGATGTTTTTTTTCATTTTTATTTTTTTCTTCCCTGGATTTTATTGGTTTTCTTTTTGGTTATATCTTATACTTTTTCTTTTTTATAAAAAAAGTTCACATTTTATAATTTTTGTTGTTTTAAATAAAATTCTCGCACTTCTAAAGAACTGTTCGTGTTTTCAAAAAATGTATACTTTTTAGAAAATATTCTAAATTTCTAAAAAAAATTCAGGTTTCCAATTTTTTTCCCACTTTCGAAAATTATTTGCAGTTTTTATAAATATGATATTTCATAAAATGTTCATGTTTTAGGAAAAATAAAATTTGGAAAATAAAAAAAATCGTTTTTCCAAAAAATTGTGTTTTTTCAAAAATGTTCGGAATTCAAAAAAATCTTTATGCTTTCAAAAAATATTCAGAATTTTTATAAACTCCACGTATTCTTTTTTTTTTTGAAGAAAACTCCACGTATTCAAAACCACGGTAGGGACAAACTCAATTACTTCGGTCCCTTCGGTGGTTTTGGTCTGGCCCATGCAGATCCAGTAGGATAGATAAATGAGCCCTCGTTTGGGGATCTGCTGGAACTGGGCGGCCCAACTCGAAGCCCATCGGTCCAGCCCACGCACGCACCACTTTCACCCGCTAAACCCTTCCTCCTTAAAACCCCTTTCTTCCTCTCCCTCGCCGCCACGGCGCCGCTTTCCGTTCCCGCAAAAACCCTAATTCCCCCCTCCCCCCCACCCCACCCGCCGCCATGTCGTCCACGCCGCCGGCCGTCGCGTCCCCCGCCTCCGAGCACACCAAATCCAAGAAAAAGAAGAGCAAATCCAAGGACGCCTCCGCCGACCCCGCCGCCGCCGCCGCCGATACCACGTCGCTGGCGGACGCCGAGGCGAAGACTGATGGGTACATGATCAAGCCCCAGGCCCTGGTCCCGTCCCTGGACACCTCCACCTGGCCGCTCCTCCTCAAGAACTACGACCGCCTCAACGTCCGCACCGGCCACTACACCCCGCTCCCCTCCGGCCACTCGCCGCTCAAGCGCCCCCTCGCCGAGTACCTCCGCTACGGAGTCATCAACCTCGACAAGCCGTCCAACCCCTCCTCCCACGAGGTGGTGGCGTGGATCAAGCGCCTCCTCCGCGTCGAGAAGACCGGCCACAGCGGCACGCTCGACCCCAAGGTCACCGGCAACCTCATCGTCTGCGTCGACCGCGCCACACGCCTCGTCAAGTCGCAGCAGGGCGCAGGTAAGGAGTATGTGTGCATCGCCCGCTTCCACGCCGCCGTTCCAGACACGGCCCGCGTGGCCCGCGCGCTGGAGTCCCTTACCGGGGCTGTGTTCCAGCGGCCTCCGCTCATCTCGGCTGTCAAGCGCCAGCTCAGGGTGCGGACGATTTATGAGAGTAAGCTTCTGGAGCATGACGCCGAGCGCCACCTTGCTGTGTTCTGGATCTCTTGTGAGGCTGGAACCTATGTCCGGACGCTCTGTGTGCACCTTGGGCTGCTCCTTGGCGTCGGTGCACATATGCAGGAGCTTCGCCGTGTCCGGTCAGGTATCCTCGGAGAGCAGGACAACATGGTCACCATGCACGATGTGATGGATGCCATGTGGGCGCTTGACAACCACAAGGATGAGTCTTACATAAGGCGTGTGGTGATGCCACTTGAGGTAATTCTTACTAGCTACAAGAGGCTTGTTGTGAAGGACTCTGCTGTTAATGCTATCTGCTATGGTGCCAAGCTTATGATTCCTGGGTTGCTCCGGTTTGAGAATGACATTGATGTTGGGGAAGAGGTTGTTCTCATGACTACCAAGGGGGAGGCGATTGCCATTGGTATCGCTGAGATGCCTACTGCTGTTATGGCAACTTGCGACCATGGTGCTGTAGCGAAGATCAAGAGGGTTGTGATGGACAGGGACACATACCCAAGGAAGTGGGGACTTGGTCCGGTGGCACTGAAGAAGAAAAAGATGATCGCTGAGGGCCTCCTTGATAAGCATGGGAAGCCAACTGAGAAGACCCCAGCTGAGTGGCTTCGAAATGTGGTACTTCCTACTGGTGGTGATGCCATGATTGCTAGCCTTGCAGCTGCTTCTGAGCCCGAGAAGGTGAAGGTGGAACAACAGGATGTGGTGCCAAGTGAGGAGGTCAAGGAGAAGAAAAAGAGGAAGAGTGATGAGGATGATGTAACTGCTTCTACACCTGCAAAGAAGATGAAGGTGGAGGAGGTCACTGAGGCAGTGGAAGGGGAGAAGAGTGAGAAGAAGAAGAAGAAAAAGAAAGAGAAGGGAGAACCAGGATCAGCTGTTTCGGAGGCAGTGAAGGAGGAGAAGAACAGTCTGTCTGATGAGGAGAAGGGTACCAGCGAGAAGAAAAAGAAGAAGAAGAAGAGCAAGGAAGGCGGTGATGATGTCGCTCCAGAGAGTGCAGAAGTTGAGAAGAGCGAGAAGAAAAAGGACAAGAAGAAGAGCAAGGAAGGCGGTGATGATGTCGCTACAGAGAGTGAAGTTGAGAAGAGTGAGAAGAAAAAGGAGAAGAAAAAGAAGAAGAAAGACGCAGAGGAGGCGGCACAATAGGTAGAGCTAGTAGTTTACATCGGCTGGTAATGTTATTTGGTTGCAATTGTAGGGGAGTTTGAACTACCTGTTTTATTTGCCCTGTACCCCTTGCAACCGTCTATGGTTTTGTAGGCCTAATGTACTATGTTAGGTTACTGCCATTCAACCAAAATGCTATGGTAATTAGAGAGATTTCCCATTAAATTTCTTGGACAATGAAGCTTGTTTGCTATATCTGTTATCAGTTGATGCAATTAATTTTGCTCCCATCTCATTTTAGTAGTCCACTCTACTGAAATATCTGGCTTGCTAATTCCATCAATCTGCTGTTTGCTGATACTTAGCTGAAGTAGAGTTTACCAGCCCTAATATTTTCACCACACTGCTGTGAGAGCATGCTTTCATATGTTGATATATATACTCCCTCTGTTCACTTTTATAAGACCTTGAAGACATTTCAGACAATGTACAAAACAGCCCATTTTGAGTTGTCTAAAATGACTTACAAAAGTGAACGGAGGGAGTACATGCTTGCAACCATCCAGAAACCTATCATCATTCCGTGCACTGAGTCTTAAATTCTATGAGTGGCATATATATGTTTATGGTAGGACCAGAAGATATATGTGTGTTCCTGGCATGATTATTGAAATATTGATTTATCCTGTGTAACACAAGTGGTATATATGTGGTGCATAACAGCCTAGTTCATCATATTATAGTACTCATATTCGGATCGGAGAGAGTGTCATTTGGTTTCAATTGTGGGAGAGTTTCTTGCTCTGTACCAGTTGCGACCGGCTATGGTTTGGTAGTCCTAATGTAGTATCTTTATTATTAGGTTATAATGCCACTCAACTGAAATGAGGCATGCATTGCATTGTCTGTTTCAAGTTAATGAAGTGAAATTTGCTCTCGTCTCACTTTAGTAGTCTGCTGTAGTCAAATGGCTGGCTTGCCAATCTTCAATCTACTGTCTGCTGATATTGTTAACCTTATATAAGTAGAAAAAAGTCTAGTCAGAACATTTCAACCACGTTAATGTGCAAACTTCATTTTCTACGTTCTCAGGCATGTATTCCTGTGTCTGTTATCTGAATTCAATGAATTTTGTTCTCACCTCATCTCAGTTGTCTGCAGTCTACAGTTCTGATATTTCTGTTTCTTTTTTGTCAATATGATCTACCTGCTGTTATTCTGGAGCCAAAGTGAAATTGCTTAGTCCATGTGGATGTGGAAACTTAGTTTCCTATGTTTGAATACATGCTTACATTACCCATGAGTCAATATTTTGGCCCTGAAATCATTGTCTGCACCGAGAATCTTAAATTCTCGGAGTGACATGTTTGATTGAATTTGCCATTTTCACTTGTTTAGTAGATGCAGCTCGGCATGTATTGTGTTCCTCTCGGCTTGTTCATACCAGCATTTGCTTTGCTGTTTAAAGTGCTGTATGTGTGGTGCATAACAGCATACCTGATAAAACTCTGTTATAGATGGCATGACCAGACGAGGCGTATTTTCCTTCGGTATAGATATGTGGCGAACGTCCACTGGGGGGTGAGATCCCAGCGAACGCCCCCATAGCAGTCTGGATTTGACGGTGGCTGATTTTGCCAAACTCCCCGCAAATTAAACAAATTGCCATGGCAGTTTGGTAAAATGCCACCCCCAGCCGTGGCGATCGTTCGACAGGGATTGGCGTCCATTTTCCTTGGCATTGAGCTGGAGAAATAGTTGTCATCTTGCTTCTTCAGCTATTGTGAACTCCTATGCTGCGCAAGTATATGCCTGTATGGAGCCGACGTTTTCTGGTCTGGTTGGTGCGCGCGCTCTGTGCATTGTTTTTATCTATTGCTGTGCGACGTTTTCTGCAATGTTATTTTTTTGGAACCTTTGTTGCTTTTAAGTTCAACTCTTAGTTGTTGCTAGCCTTCGGATTTGCTTCAAAACGACTACGCGATTCCTCACCCAGTTTCTAGCCATCCTTTTTGCCGAGCTTTTGTTGGATCTTCATCTCCATTCTTCATTGGTGATAGTGGCGGTCTTTGACGGAATTGGCAACGACAACGATGTTGAGCCACTTGGGGTGCGTATTCGATTTCAACCAACATTACATGAAATGGAAGTGCTTCTCTGTCCCAAAGAACAATGTGCATGAAAGACCTAGAAAGAAAAGACATGATCAACAAGTTGTACGTTTGACCATTTGACCAACACATAGAGCATGTCTGGTAAAATGACCAATACATGTTGCATACCGGCCAAATGACCAACACAAATAGAACAACAAAAATTTACGAGCTCTTGGAGTGCCGCACCATTTAAAGTTGCGGTACTTGTTGGTGGCCTCTTGATGAATGGTGAATCATCGAAAATGAACAACTTCTAGTTGCCGTTATGGATCACTCCCGCGATAAGGATTATAGTGCTTTTGCTCATGGAACCAAACATGCATACTTGTCCAAAAGGTACCGCCCCTTTGCTCCGTGGCATAAATTAGATCAATGGTTGTGGCCAATCACACATCAACCAACAATTCATCATCTTTCATGTTGATTCCCCTCCCCCTCCCCCTCCACCCTCCCCCCTCATCTTTTTTGGGTCGACACCTCGGCGGTCAGAAGTCGTCCGGATCACCATCTGGCTATTGGTTGGTGTGCGTCTGTTGGGTGTCCGACATCTGGGTGTGCGTCGGCTAGGTGTCCGACATCAGAGTGTGCGTTTGCTGGATGTCCGGCTTCGGCTAGGAGTCGTCAAACAACTTGCATGTCTTCATGGCCGGCGTTGTCGTGAATGATGTTCATCAGTGCCTCCTCATCCGTCACCGCACTTGGTTGAGACACTCCGGCAAATAGAGACCGTGCACCAAAGGGTGAGGGAGACACATCCGACATTCACGAACGGACAAGCGCAAACGACTGTGACTCACTGAGGCTCTGTGAAGGTGTAGTCCCTGTTAAGGTCAATGCTGATGACACTTGATGGCCGATGGTGACGGTAACGTCGGCTAGGGCGGTGATTGCATGACCGATACCAGCCGTGTGAATCACTTTTTGCGGAGGAGGTGTTGGGTGACAATCGTCGTCATACGTTCTCCCTCTTCTTCTGTTTGTGGTGGTGGGTGTTGTGTGTCGATGTATTGTCCTTGCGTGCGGCCACCGCCAACTGGTCCTCCCGCTCCGGCGTGACGACGGTCGTCTCGATCGTCTCCATTGCAGCGGTGGACGACAAACGGGCGAGAATTGGGTGGTGGGCAGCAACGAACAGAGCGGGGCAAGCGGGAAATGGCAGGCCTTCATGCGGAGGCAGTGGTGGATTTGTCCAAATGCATAGACTCCACCTTTGCTTTGGCTGGGTACGGGGTGTCAAATGCGTACGTGACAGATGTTCGGACTCCTAACAGACGGCTTTTGGTTTATGAAATTTCAGACGGCTGGATGAAGCTGCAAACGTTTGATGCACGACATTGGATGGCCAAAAACATGCGGATAACACGGTGCAAAACATTTACGAGGGATTTGATGAACCAACGTTGGAGTTGCCCTAACTGCCGTTGGAAGTTGGAGCAAGTACGCTTTCTGTCCCTTTCCGAGGGATTGTAAATACCCATGACCCGAGCGTGCGCCTAGAACCACGTCTTGGTGAGATGGAGGTGCGTGGGCAGATACAATATTTATGGTTATGAATTTAGTTCATGATTCCGATATTCCTAGGCGTTTTAAGTTGAAAACTAGATCAGGCTGGCGTGTGGCTCTGGTACACGAGTCGTATATTTTTGCACGTGTTTCCCTGCCGTGCCCGTGTGCACCAGTACCACTCATTTTTCACCGGAAAATGTTCATTTTAAACCCTGAACTCGTAGACGTTCGGCGAAACGAACCTTCAAGTCAAAATCCCGGTCGATTGCACTCTGAACTATGCAATCCCGGTCTAAATCAAACCCTGACAAATGTCAACCGGGATTTGTCTAGCTGGTGGGCCAAGGAGCACCCGTCCTCCGCGCTGGGCCAGCCCATTTATATTTTTGTTTGCTAAAAAAATTATCTTTCGCGGTTGGTGGACAGCGAGCAGGAGCAGGAGCAGGATGTGGAGGACAGCGAGAAGGAGCAGGTGGTGGTGGATGTGGAGGACGACAGCGAGGGGGAGGTGGCGCCTGCCGACGACGACGTGTACGTGGTGGCGCCGGTGATCCCGCAGCTCGGCGACAGGAGCATGCCAATCGAGGCGGAGACTTACATCCGCGTCGGCATTCGCCACTCCGACCGCATCAAGAAGATGAAGGACATGCAGAAGTGAAGATAGAGAAGTTAAGTTTCTAGTTCAGTGTCTAGTTCATTATGCACTGAGAAATGCAGTTAAGTTTGTACTCAGGACTGGAGAAATGCAGTTAAGTTTCTATGTTAAGTTTGTATGTGAGGTACTGGACAAATGCAGTTATGTATGCACTGTCAGAGTTTTTAGTTAAGTACTGAACAAATGCAGTGATCAAATGTACTGAAGATGTTCAAGCATAAATGTTTTCAACTCTGTTGTCCTCTTTGTTTTAATCCAAAAAATTATAGTAGCAGAAATTGTGCCTCAAATTAACAGAAGCAGAAATTTAGGACAAGTGTGGCACAAATTTAGCTCAGTATCACAAATTTTGTAATCAAATGGATGGCCCTTTCTTAGCATTTAGTGCCTCCTTGTATGCAGCAAGATTGAACACAAAATGTTGTGGAACTCTAGGTTGAGAGCTTGGTTGTGAGCTCTGTTGAGAGCTTGGCTGTGAGCTTTGTTGAGATGTAGGTTCATTGATCCTTAGGGTTTCTGGTTTTCTTCTAACTTCCAACTTCTTTGGCCTAGGTTGCACAGCCATTGCCTTGCCTTTTATATCAGTAGCCTGCAAACAAGTTTTTCATTAGTATAAACAAAAAAGCAACCAAGTTTTCATTAGTAGAAACAAAAAGCAACCAATTTTTCATTAGTACTAACAAGTGTCATCTTAACCTGCTTTTCAAACACAACTTTC
This sequence comes from Triticum dicoccoides, assembly GCF_002162155.2. Lineage (NCBI taxonomy): Eukaryota > Viridiplantae > Streptophyta > Magnoliopsida > Poales > Poaceae > Triticum > Triticum dicoccoides. The sequence continues at coordinate 169,942,669 of NC_041383.1, forward strand.
TGTGTCTGAAGAGCATCAAAAGCCTCTTTGTCTTGCTTCTTTTGTTTTGCAACTTCTCTGACCAAATGAGCATTTCCATGATGTTTAGCTCCATCATTGTTCTTACAGCTTGATCTATTATGTCCTTGCCTTTTGCAAGAACTACAAGTGATCTTGCCACCTACTTTGCTCATCTTAGTACCCTTAGGTTTTTCTCCTTCCTCTCTCCTTCTTTCTGTTTTAGGCCTTCCAGGCAAGCTAATGTGACCAGGTGGTTGTGGCTTTGGATTTGTTGAAATAGGCCAACTCTCCTCACCCTCCAAAGGTTGTAAGCAATGATCATATATATTGTTGTACACTTCTATGGAGTAGCAAGGAGCAATATAATCATCAATTTTCTGTCCTGTTTTATAGATAGCACTAATGGCATGGCAGCGGGGTAAACCTGACAGCTGCCAATATCTACACGAGCAAGTCCAGAGCTGCAAGTTAACAGTAAATTTGAATTTCTCATGCTCTTGCACTTCAAATCCATCTTTCCCATTCCACAGCACATGGCAGAAACCTGATCTCCTTATGTTTTGCTTCAGTTTTTTGAAAATGTTGGGACATATAGTTCCTTTCCAGTTAACTGACTTCCCTCTATTTTCTTGTACCCTCACCATAATTTTGCACCTGATCCACTCAAGCATTGAGACAATAGCAAGGTACCTAGCTAACAGGATGTAGTTGTTGAAAGATTCACACATGTTGTTATCAACTGAATCACAATTAGACCCCAGCTTCATGTAGGCCCTACTCCAATGTACTGGATCAGTGTTCATCATATCTTTTGCACCCTCAACAGTAAATTGTGCTAGCCTGGCCCTGTTGTAGTTGAAAATCACTTTGTTTGGTGATTTTGCACATCTCCAAAACCTTTTTTGAAGATCATGGTCTGGGTGTTTTTTCTTCCAATTAGCATATATGTGTCTTGCACACATTCTATGCTCAGCTTTAGAAAAAATGTCCTCCATTGCCCCTATAAGTCCCTTTTGTTGATCTGACATAAATACATATCCATCTCCTTGATTGCTTATTTTCAAGTCCTGGTTTATTTTGGCAAGAAACCAGAACCATGACTCATAATTTTCTTTCTCCACAACAGCCCAAGCAATAGGATACATCTGGTTATTTGCATCTCTTCCTATAGCACACAACATCTGTCCATAGCAAGCACCTTTGAAAAAACAACCATCAATGCCAATAACTTTTCTACAACCTGCCAAGAAACATTTCTTCAAGGCATCAAAACACATGTAAAACCTTTGAAATGCATATGACCCATCCTTTTCATTATGGTCCAACTTCACTGCAACTGTGCTTCCAGGATTAGTTCTCAGCAGCTCTAACTGATAATTAAATAATTTTGAGTACTCTCCTTCAGTGGAATGCAATAGTTTCTGCATGACCATTCTCTTTGCCTTCTTGCACTGTGCAACTGTCACATCAGCAAATAAGTCCTCAAGTACAGTTTTCCTCAAATCTTCTAACTTCCAATTTGGATTTGCTCTTATAAGCCTGCCATATTTTGTAGCAATAACAGTTGATGTGACCAGTTTGTTATCTCTTCTTGGAATGCAATGGTGCTCATCTACAAAGGTAGACACATGTAGCCACTTATTTCTAGTAGTTTTAGAAGCATAGATCATCCAGTTGCAGCCAGGCCAAGTACACTTTGCACCTACTTTATGATTTTCATCCTTTGTGAAAGCAATATGCACATGTTTCTTAATGCCATATTTTATTAGAGCTTTCTTCATCTGATGTCTTCCTCTAAAAACCATTCCTATCTCAAATGTAGGAATTTCTGATTTGCTGTCATATTTTCTCCATTCACTTTTCCTTCTCACTAGCTGTGTGGCCCCCTCACCATCACTTTCCTCATCAAAAGAACAGGAGCAGGATGTGGAGGACAGCGAGAAGGAGCAGGTGGTGGTGGATGTGGAGGACGACAGCGAGGGGGAGGTGGCGCCTGCCGACGACGACGTGTACGTGGTGGCGCCGGTGATCCCGCAGCTCGGCGACAGGAGCATGCCAATCGAGGCGGAGACTTACATCCGCGTCGGCATTCGCCACTCCGACCGCATCAAGAAGATGAAGGACATGCAGAAGTGAAGATAGAGAAGTTAAGTTTCTAGTTCAGTGTCTAGTTCATTATGCACTGAGAAATGCAGTTAAGTTTGTACTCAGGACTGGAGAAATGCAGTTAAGTTTCTATGTTAAGTTTGTATGTGAGGTACTGGACAAATGCAGTTATGTATGCACTGTCAGAGTTTCTAGTTAAGTACTGAACAAATGCAGTGATCAAATGTACTGAAGATGTTCAAGCATAAATGTTTTCAACTCTGTTGTCCTCTTTGTTTTAATCCAAAAAATTATAGTAGCAGAAATTGTGCCTCAAATTAACAGAAGCAGAAATTTAGGACAAGTGTGGCACAAATTTAGCTCAGTATCACAAATTTTGTAATCAAATGGATGGCCCTTTCTTAGCATTTAGTGCCTCCTTGTATGCAGCAAGGTTGAACACAAAATGTTGTGGAACTCTAGGTTGAGAGCTTGGTTGTGAGCTCTGTTGAGAGCTTGGCTGTGAGCTTTGTTGAGATGTAGGTTCATTGATCCTTAGGGTTTCTGGTTTTCTTCTAACTTCCAACTTCTTTGGCCTAGGTTGCACAGCCATTGCCTTGCCTTTTATATCAGCAGCCTGCAAACAAGTTTTTCATTAGTATAAACAAAAAAGCAACCAAGTTTTCATTAGTAGAAACAAAAAGCAACCAATTTTTCATTAGTACTAACAAGTGTCATCTTAACCTGCTTTTCAAACACAGCTTTCTGTGTCTGAAGAGCATCAAAAGCCTCTTTGTCTTGCTTCTTTTGTTTTGCAGCTTCTCTGACCAAATGAGCATTTCCATGATGTTTAGCTCCATCATTGTTCTTACAGCTTGATCTATTATGTCCTTTCCTTTTGCAAGAACTACAAGTGATCTTGCCACCTACTTTTCTCATCTTAGTACCCTTAGGTTTTTCTCCTTCCTCTCTCCTTCTTTCTGTTTTAGGCCTTCCAGGCAAGCTAATGTGACCAGGTGGTTGTGGCTTTGGATTTGTTGAAATAGGCCAACTCTCCTCTCCCTCCAAAGGTTGTAAGCAATGATCATATATATTGTTGTACACTTCTATGGAGTAGCAAGGAGCAATATAATCATCAATTTTCTGTCCTGTTTTATAGATAGCACTAATGGCATGGCAGCGGGGTAAACCTGACAGCTGCCAATATCTACACGAGCAAGTCCAGAGCTGCAAGTTAACAGTAAATTTGAATTTCTCATGCTCTTGCACTTCAAATCCATCTTTCCCATTCCACAGCACATGGCAGAAACCTGATCTCCTTATGTTTTGCTTCAGTTTTTTGAAAATGTTGGGACATATAGTTCCTTTCCAGTTAACTGACTTCCCTCTATTTTCTTGTACCCTCACCATAATTTTGCACCTGATCCACTCAAGCATTGAGACAATAGCAAGGTACCTAGCTAACAGGATGTAGTTGTTGAAAGATTCACACATGTTGTTATCAACTGAATCACAATTAGACCCCAGCTTCATGTAGGCCCTACTCCAATGTACTGGATCAGTGTTCATCATATCTTTTGCACCCTCAACAGTAAATTGTGCTAGCCTGGCCCTGTTGTAGTTGAAAATCACTTTGTTTGGTGATTTTGCACATCTCCAAAACCTTTT